>NC_138157.1:2487400-2859900 GCF_964199315.1 Orbicella franksi
CCAGTATGTAGCCACCATGTTGGTAGAGCCCTGTGCTCTGTCGTAGTAATGAACCAACAAACCAGGCAAGAGATACGTTTTAGAACATCATGTTATGCAGACTCGAAGAACTAGAAGAATATGCAAATACACACAAGCATGCGAATAACTTATACGGACTCATCACACCTTCGGTCATGTGACCGGAACTGCGAACAGTGTGAAACCGGAACTGAATATTACATCCCCTTTTTTCCAAAAAATGAGAAAAAAAAAAACAAAGCTACTCTGAGCCTTAAGTTAACATTCGCAACAATAACTGAGGAATGGAGTAAGCCGGTTGCTCAACAACAAAAATAAAAGAAAAAATGATAATCGTTCAGCACAGTTCTACAGGGTTAATCCCTTGACACAGTGTTCCTGTTAACGCGATTAACTAAATTTAACTTAAATGTCCATCCTGGAAGGTGCCTTGACCATCCTTCCACTACGTGCCACATACTGACTTCCTGTATTTGGGGCTGAGGTGACTGGCTGAGCTACTCCTAGGGTTGGACTGGCAGATTGAGCAGCTCCTGGGTTTGGACTGACTGGTTGAGCGGCCGGTGGCACTGGACCTGCACTGTTCCTAGGGTTAGACTGGTTCGGTATGTTAATAGGAAAATTAATTCCAGGAGAGGAACTGCGAACTTGATTGCTCCTAAGGTCAAACTTGACCTGCTTGGGGTGAGCTTGAGGGGCCTGCCGTATTTGGGATCGATTGCGGTGCAGCTCTTTTCCACTTGGCGTGGACACTACGTAAGACCGAGGGAGTCCTCCAGCTTTATCCAGCACTACAGCTGGCTTCCATTCCAGTGTCTTTGGATTTTGAATGGTCACCTGCTGTCCTGGAACCAGGCTGGGTAAAGCATTGGTGTGCTGGTCATGGTAATACTTCTGTTGTGCCTGCCTCTCTTCCAGTCTGCTGATGACATCATCAGCATGGGTGTGGTCACTTTGGATTTTCCTCGGTAGATTGTCCTGCACCTGTCTTCCGAGCAGCAACTCTGCTGGGGATGGCAACTTGTTGTCAATTGGAGTCGCTCGGAGACATAGAAGGACTATGTTTGGGTCTGAGCTAGACCTCTTGGCTTTCTTGAGGGTTCTTTTGACGCTTTTGAATTGGCTCTCAATGAATCCATTAATACGTGGGTAGATGGGAGAACTCGTCACATGACTGAAACCATACTCCTCTGCGAACTGACGGTAGTGTCCTTGGAAGTGGGGCCCATTATCTGATCTCACGATTCGTGGAATTCCTTGCTCGCTGAATATTTGCTTGGTTAAGTCTGCTACACACTTACTAGTGCTGTGGCCCTTGGGAATTTTCCTGACAAACGGGTACTTGGTATAGTAATCAGCAATTAAAAGGAATTCATCATCATCGAGGTAAAATATGTCAGTTCCTACTGTGTGCCATGGTTTTGGTGGCACTTCAGTTTGTATTAGAGGTCCCCTTGCTTGTTTAGGCTGGAGTTCCTGGCATATTGTGCATGGCTTGGTCATCTCTTTGATATTCTTGTTCAGGTTCCTCCAAAACACTGATGTGCGTGCCCTTAGCTTGGTCTTTTCTATGCCTTGGTGGCTGGCATGTAGCTTGGATAGGATATCTCCCTGGAGGGCCTGTGGAACAACAATTCGGTGGCCCTCGAAGATCAAGCTGTCTTCGATGGACAGTTCTTCACGGTAAGTCCAGTAGGGTCGTATCAGTGAGGGCAGTTCCCTTACTGTGGTGGGCCAGCCATCGTACACCACTTCCTTGAGGGCAGAAAGTTCTGGGTCTTTAGCTGTTTCTGCTGAGATCAGGTTTTTCAGCTGGATGACCTCCAGAGGTTTGTGGTCGGATTCTGCGATAAAACCTCGGCCATATAGGTAGGTGTGGAAACGCTCACATCCATAGACTACAGCTACGAGCTCTCGCTCAATGTTAACGTAGCATGACTCCGTGTCCGTTAAGGCTTTGCTGGCAAAGGCGATTGGCTTCTTATCCTGCAATAAGGCAGCTCCAAGACCTGTCGACGAAGCATCAACTTGGAGGGTGACTTCTTTGGTTGGATCATAGTATGCCAATGCAGCTTCCGCATTGATGGCATTCTTGATTGCATTAAAGGCTTGTTGATGGGTGGGGCTCCAGTCAAAAACACTATTCTCCTTAACTAGCTCTCGAAGAGGAGCTGTAAGTGTGCCGAGACCAGAAATGAATGGACCCATGTAGGTTGCTAATCTAAGAAATGTCTGCAATTCCTGTTTATTAGTAGGGGGTGCCATCTGCTTCAGAGCTGACACCTTGTTTGGGTCCGGTGGAACACCCTCTTCACCACAAATGACGCCATAGAATTTAATCTTCGTCTGTTTAATCTTGCATTTGTCCGGGTTGAGCTTCAGACCAGTATTTCTACATCTTGCCAGCATACCGTGAAGGTGATGATCGTGCTCCTGTTCTGACTTTCCGAAAATGACGATGTCATCAGCGATCCCAATGGTGCCCTCGCAACCTTCAAAGGTCTGGTCTATCTTTGCTTGGAATACGTCCTGCGACATCTTGAGACCAAATGGAATGCGCAGAAATCTGTAGCGGCCAAATGGCGAATTGAAAGTGGTTAAATAGCTTGATTCTGGTCTAACACAACGTTCCAATAACCACATTTCGCGTCAACAATGGAGAAGTACTTGGCACCACTTAGCTTTGGGAGAATTTCTTCCAGAGTAGGGATCACGTATTGCTCTCTGGCAATGGCCTTGTTTAGGTCTTTGGGATCTAGACATATTCTCAGTTTACCATTCGGTTTCCTGCGGTACACCAGACTGTTCACCCAGGCCGTCTGCTCGCCTTCTTTTATCTTAGTATTAATCCCTCGGGACTCCATATCGTCCAGCTCTTCTTTTATGTCATCGCGCAAACTCAATGGCACGCATCTTTGAGCATGGACAACCGGGGGTATAGATGGGTCCACAGTGATATGGTACTGACCCTGGAATCTTCCAACACCATCGAAGCAATCAGGGTAACATTTCACTAGGTCATCCTTGTCTTTAATGGGTGTAACCTGTCCACGAGAGCGGTTGGCATTCAACGGTGAACCTTGCTGCACTGAGCAGTTTAGGGGGACAAGGCTGAGTTCCAGGGATGTTGGCAGCCGGATGATAGCTGGTCCATCTGCTTCCGTGACAAAGAAAGTTGCGACTGATTTCCTGCCGTTGAAATCACAATCAATTTGGCACTTCCCATGTTGCATCAGCTTGGCCCCTTCATAAGCAGTGAGCACTGTAGGTGAGTGTTCAAGAACTCCTGGTTTGGGAAAACCTTCTGGGGTGAGATTCTCAGGATACATACGGCGATACAGTCTCAAAGGAAGTATGTTTCCTTGAGCTCCTGTGTCTAACTTGGCCTTGAGCGCAGTTGGCCGACTATTGATGCAGTGTAAGTCAACGTTTACGGTCACAAACACTTCGTTTGGAGGTTGAGCTTGAAGCCCGATAAAATCAACTGTGATGGATTCAAACGTAATTGTTTCAAACTGATCACTCAGTTCTCTTCTATCTCCATCTCTACGTTTTCCACTTGTGGATCTTCGTCTGTTGCGTCGGTCTTTACTCCTGGAGTGATGACGCGACTTAGGGTTTTCTCTGTTCCTTTGCCTGCCACGTGTTCCACCTTGGCTTCTGGAGCGGCAAACCCTTGCCCAGTGATTTTCTTTCTGACAATTTAGGCACACAGCGGGACACTTCTTTCTAGGTTGTAAAGGATGATCGAGTCCGCAGTTAGGGCATTTCTTTGCCTTGTTCTCGCTCTCGCTCTCGACCCCTTTAATTCCATAAATATCTTTGTTGCTTTCGCTATCCAACTCTTCCATTTGTGATTGAGTGGCCTCGTAGGTCCTGGCGATGTCAATAGCCTCGTCGAAAGTAAGCTGCTCCCCTTTTTCTAGTAACCTTTCCTGTACTTTCTTGTATTTGGTTCCAACGATTAGTCGCTCGATCAGGCGCTCGTCCGACTCGTCCTTGTCTCTGAATCGGCACCTCGTGGCTTGATTTCGGCAACGAGTCTGGAAAACGTCGACAAATTCATCATTCTTCTGTCTGAGCTGTTGAAGCTGGTATCTGGCTAACCTGTGGTTCACTTTCGGCGCTACGTGTTTCTCAAATCGCTCCCATATTTTCGCTGGACTCGTGCTGTCTTCGGCTTCTTCCCAGGTCCAACTATTGTATGTTCCTAATCCTTGTCTTCCAATCCATAATAAAATGAACGTGGCTTGTTCCTTTACTGCAGGGGAGGGTTTGCCATTCATCCATTTGATGGATAAGTTGCAGTACTCTTCGACCCATCCTTGACCAACTAGTGACGGGACTTGAGGGCAGCTCTGTAAACTTCTCCAAATAGCTGCTTGCAATTGGTAATTTGCTCTCAAGGAGTACATCCTTAAACAACAGAAACAATCTGCACAGGGAGGTAGCTGGTTCGAGTCAACTTTGCCTTGTTTGGCACAGAATATCCTATACTACAACAAAGTTCAATGGCGTTACAGACTAAATAACCATGCGATAATTAAAGAAAAGCCTTAGACGTAATAACTACAGCTCTGTATGTGCTGCATGGAGAAACACTCTGGTACCTGCTTCCTCGTGCGTCGACCTTGCTGTTACTCCGATGGTCGATTGAGGATTGAGGAGAGTTCATAGCAGTAATCTTCGGTCGTTACGAAGATTTTCTTTCCAGCGAACCTCTCTCTGTGCCTCTCATTTTGTCACTTTTCTGAAATAAATTTGCTCAGGAGCGATTTATTCTTGGAATTGGACAAGAATGTCCGCCATTGATGTATCTTGTAGTCTGCCTTTAAGTTTCTGACTTTAGGACCGCTTTCTGAGCCTCTCTTCTCTCTCTTGTGGTTCTTGGTCGAATTATTTCTGTAAACGTCGAAGACCACGTCAATACGCTGGCTGTCTGTTCCTTCATGCAAAATCATGGACATCATAATGTCAGCCAATTCAGCAAATGTTTTCTGGTCGCCTCCTATCTTTTGGACCATTACTATTCCGTCAAAAATTCGCCCGCACGGCTGAGGAATCATATCTGCTGCTGTCATATTCTTCTGGCTGGCTCCTTGGCAAGTAATGATTTGTTGGTTCTCCTAAGCAATCCGTCAGCCGTGTCAAGGGCCGAAGGGCGAGGTCCGAGAGGGTGGTTCAGTACATCATTCATCTTCACCGTTCTGTTCTCAGCAGTAATGATCATTTGAGCAAACTGCGCACGATCCACTTTGACGATTACTTCCTTGCTCGATCCCATTTGTCCTTTCATCTTCTGTTTAAACTTTGAGGTTTGTAATTTTGTCGCAGAATTTCACCTTACGTAGGTCAGACGCAAGCCTGTCATGACAAAATGTCTTATAAACCGTCTCTCCGAAAGCCTCTGCCGGAAGCATGCAGATCATTCTCTATCTCAGGAGTTGCGACGTTGCCGGTAGATAGACAACTAGGTCTTGCCTTTCTCCCTTAATAGGATTGATCCCGCTTCCTTCGAGCATCGACATCATCAATTTCATGTCTTCTTCGTGTCGTGCGATCACCAGCGTTATCTGGAGGTACAGGCGAGATTACTGGAGGATCAATGTTTCTTTTCTTTGTCCTAGCTTGCTTAGTTCCAGGGGGCAGAAGTAGGTTCCGGGACCAAAATGCCTGGCTTAAACAGCAATAACATTTACTCGATGAGATGTTCCTGCGCCATAGAGCGTCTCCTCTATTCTATCAATATTATCCCACGCAAGCGTTGCCTGAATATTTTTCGGCAAAGGAACATCATTATCAGGCGTCAAGGCCATTTTTTGTAGGCTAAGTGCTGTGTTTTATTTCCTCAATTTGCGTATAGGCAATCCCATGCCTACATCGGCTTAACATCTGTATAAGTTCAACATTGCGGTTTCCAAAGTTTTTACTGCGTATGGTAATAGCATTTGCTTGGGCCGGAAGGTTTTCCTCCAGTTATCCCGTATATAATGTTTCGCCCAAAAGAGTTGCCAACAAGGCACCGGTAGCTATCACAGGACGAAATATCAAGAATCCGTAAACGGAAACGCGGTAGAAATATGTGAAACCGTTGCGGAAACGCGACGGTTAACACGCGTTTCCGCCGGCGGTTTGGTGACGTTTACTCGTGTTTCCGTTGCTGCGGTCACAGCGGAACCGTACCACTTTTTTACATGTTTCCGTCAGGTTTCAGTTGAAGGAAATAAGTGTTTCCGCAAGCGTAACTTCATGTTAACATGTGCGGAAACACAGGGTAACGTTCAGGAAATGTTAATTTTTTTATATTTCCGTCGACGTAATCAGACTTAAACGTTCACGGAAACACAAGGTTACGTTCCGGAAACACGTTTTTTTCTCTTGTTTCCGTTGACGTAATCAGACCAAATGTCGACAGAAATACTAGGTTTACTTTCCGGAAACAGGTTTTTTTTTTCTTGTTTCTGCTGACGTATTTAGACCCAGAGGGGACGGAAACACCTTTTTGTTTCTTGATTTTTCAATAAATCGGGTTCTTTCAGCGTTTGTTATTCTTAATCTTTCTTTGTCATTACAGGACAGGTAAATATGTTGTGATTGTGGTATTTTATATAACCCATATCATATAGTTCTTCTTGCGTTTCTCTCCTGTTTTTGTACAAGATCATGCAAGCTGTCCACTGCCGACCTGCCTTGCAAATGGCCTTAAATGACCGATATGTACCGCCTTCGTGACTGCACTAATGGGGGCCTTAAGTAATGACGACGGCGACGCCAGAGACGACGTCCAGTAAAAAGTAGTTTTATATTTTACCTTCGAATTTCGCAGCAGTATAGATTTGTTCGGTGCGCCTATCTGTCCCAGAACTTACTCAAGCTAATGTGTAATGCCAGTGTTGAATTCCAAATTAAAATACAAAAAATTAGCCTCTGTCGTTCGCGTACTCCAAAATACACAGAACCCAGTCATTTCACGTTGTTATTTTGAAGAGGACGGCAAAGAAATGTACAAAGATTTATAACGCACTTGCACAGCCATTGTTCTGGTCATTGAACCTTTTTGTTTGATAACGTTCTCGTTGCCGTTGCCGTCGTGGTTTTCTTAAACTCCCTAATAGAGCTGAGGAGGAGGAGATTCTTGATGAACAATGCTCTGATGACGAGGAGGATCAGGAAAATTAAGGCATTTTAAATATCAATAGAAATAATCCGTTAAGCTAGATTAAGAAGATAGTGTTGAGGAAATTGTGAAACCATTACTTCTCCTCGTGAATTTTGCTTTCTTTTTATGGCAATATTTCTCAATTTCTTATAAATTTTTGGGACTCTCCAACATAAGGGAGCTTTTCAAAAGTTTTTTTTAATTGCATAATGAGTGCTTTGAATCAAAAGGGAAAATGCTTTCAATTTTCAATCACTTTTGCCACATTCTGCTTTAGAATAATAGTGTTTTAACAACGAAGATGGTGGATCCAAGATGGCGGATCCAAGATGGCCGACAGTTATCAATTGAGAAATACTGCCTTAGGCAGCAATTGCATCTCACCAAATCATTAGTTGTGAATCACTTATTTTCTCCTGCTTTCGTTTGGTGAAAATTCTGCGAGATCAACGCATTAAAAAATACTTAAAAGTTCTTTTGTTGAAATGTAAATATTTTTCAGCGTCGCCATGGAAACAAAATCCTTAAGCTCATGTAAGTTTTAACTAAGTGGTTTAAAAACTCATCTGACAGAAATTTCCATCATTGCACATTTAAAGTACCCGTTACGTATGGTTATTGAGCAGGGAAATACTACTTCTAAGCAATCATTGCTTGTATCCTAATGATTCTGTAGAAATGGGTGACGTCACTTTGCCACGTGATAAATTCTATTAAGCTACTCATTTAGCATTGCTATCATACATAATATGAAACTAGAGTAATTGCAGTTTTCAAAAATATATGGTAGCATTACTCCCCTTGAGTGGTACCGAAATGTTATATTTAGGGGTCCTGGCTCATGGACTAAGACCTTTGAACGGTTCTATCACAGAGAGTCATCTGCTGGTGCCTTCGCAAGGGCTGTGCTTAATGGTTAGATTTATCAAATCGCGGAATACCTCCTTGTTATACAGTTTACAGGAGTCTTAGTATTGTTGCAGGACATTAAGTTTCTATCAGAAGCATATCACCTAGTGCGAGGTGATATGCTTCTGGCTTCTATCTAGCCTCATTTGAGTATTTATTATTCATTATGGTTGTGTTACTTTGTCTTATCCTATTTGAAAGACGCATTGCATTGTTTTAGGACGTTAAGATCTCATCTAGCTTCATGTAGTATTATTAAACTGTTATGGTTGTGCTACTTTGCCTTGTCCTATTCGCTTGGCAGTATTGCTTTGGTAAACTGCAGCAGTATTGCGACTATCAGACGGAGAGGGGTGAAGGAGAAATTATATTTCCCCGGAGGGTTACTTTCCTGACGGGGAGATGTGGTTCTCCGAACCCCTCGTAGACTGATATGAGCAATACTGGTCCCCAGTCCATTGGAATAATGTCTTTTCCTCACCGCCCTTGTATTGCCAATCGACATGGCCTCACACACCACTACTCAGACGCATAGCGCATGCGCATCTTTTCTTTTATAATGTGGTATCCAGGCTGCGGCCGCGCGACATATGCACCAGTATTGCTCATATCAGTCTACGAGGGGTTCGGAGAACATCTCACCGTCAGGTAAGTAATCCTCCGGGGAAGTATAATTTCTCTGGGAGGTTCGAGAAATTTGGAATTCATTGTATAACTCGAACTGACTTACTCTATTGACTATTTTTTTAGGTTTATTGTATTTAGTTAGTTGCGCACTAGAAAGGTGAGTGTCTTGGTTTGCAGAGTGTTGAAATATCTCATTTTAAGTACGTACGATACATCTTATATACACACTAATTTTTTAATTTTATTTATTTATTTTTTATTTTTCATGATAGTACAACTCAATAAGCGCCCCCAATCTTCCCCTTAAATTTGAAATAAGCGCCCCAGGCGCTAATTGGAGGATTTACGGTATCTCGACGGTATCTGTATGGTTTTTTGAAAACACAATCACCTGGAAAATGCAAATTCCGAGAAACGAACGAGTGAGACTGGGACAGCGCTACTCGTCCGGAAACCTTGAGTCAGGAGATCCCTGATGTAGGACAAGATTCAAATTCTTCTTCACTTTAACTTATCAGCAATGTTCTTGTTATCGTCCCAACTATAATTGAAAAGGCACCGGTTCCCTTTGTCTTTTGTTTGGAAAGTTTCAATCTATAAGGTAAGATCACACGGGATTCCGGAAAAGCGAGGTACTTCCGCTTTCGATTTTCTCAGCTGAGATACGGAGATAGTTCGTCCCACATAATTTAGAGCTCGAACCGGCATCGGTAAGTATATTTGCAGGGTGCCGGGTGCAGGTTGCAGGTTGAAATGTAATTATAACTGGAAAACCGCTCGCACTAAAAATAAATAATAACCTGTATACTCGTCAGGGGTTCTTACATAAAGTAGTTCGCCTCTTTCACATAGTGAAAACACGATCGATCCGCTATAAGTACTTATCGATCGACACGCAAAGACCATTGAAATTTCTTCAAAGCCATCTGGATGGCCGCTCCACAGATGTTTCTATCGATTCCAGATTTGGCTCGGGTCTTCCATCAACAACAGAAGATTATCATCACAAATGAAGCAAATAAACAAAGAAATGAAATAATATAGGATTTTAACCGACGGAATATACTAGCACAAGCTCAGTGTGCTTTCATTTTGGTACTCACAGGGAAGAAACCAAATTCAGCAGATATTTCATATGATATTTCAGATGTTTGTTCAAAAACAATAATTCATTGCCGGCTTAAAATCATAGGAATATACTCTCCTTCCATCGCTTCGGCCTGTTTGGCATTTAGGTGGAAGCCATCTTACTGAGCGATCGTAAACAGATTCATGTAACAGTCACGGTAAGTCTACCACTTGTACGTTTCTTTTAAGTGCCAGCGGTTTTCCAGTTATAATTAAATTTCAACCTGCAACCTGCACCCTGCACCCCGCAAAATATACCTGCCGAACCAACATGGCCGAGAAAATGCCTAACGTGGAAGGAACAGCAGGATCGTTGATTGTTCAGGTGGAAGGCGACATTCACATCGACGCGCCGTTAGTTTCTCGCAGTGTTTATGTCACTGGTTATAAATCGACAGCAGAACCGGAAGACCTAATAATTCATTTTATGAAAAGGAAAAACGGCGGCGGTAATATCGACAGCATCGTTATCAGTAAGCGAGGAGCTGCAGTAATAACATTTGACAGCCCTGAAGGTAAAATGGTTATGGCTAACTTGTGTCTTCAGTGTATAGAAGACTTATTCATAAACCTCGTGGCTGAGTATTTATACGCTTATCGAAGGAGTATGTTAATTACTTCGATATTCGTTTAGAGATTGAAAGTACGGTCAGGATGTCTTTCATCTTCAGTAGCTAGTAGTTTGTTTTGATTCGGGCTTTAGAAATGTCGTAGTATTTCAAGGATCATCTGATTTAAGTTTTGTTCAGCAAATTCCTTCGAGATATTAGTAGACATGCATTATACGACCTTTTATCAGACAGGCGAACATGATCCGCTATAATATATAAATCTTATTAGATGTTTTGGTGTGAATATTTTTACGATCGAGTTGTGTAAACAACGAGTAAAAATATAAAGCGATACTAACCACCAAAACATCGAATAGGAGATTTATCATCCAACTGCTGTAGTCAATAAATTTGTCAGGGAAAGAGGGAGAATGTGACAATTTTGCGAACGCGCGCCGACCTGTACGGCAAACAGGTTTTCTACTGTACAGATAACTGTACAATATCACTGTATATTTGTACTGTTATTTGGACGGTATTCGCTGCAGTTGGATAATAAATATATCTTATTAGATGTTTTAGTCTGTAGTATCGCTGTATATTTTTTACGAGTTGTGCCGTATTTTGACGAGCCCGTAGGGCGAGTCAAAATACAAACAGCGAGTAAAAATATAAAGCGATACTACACACCAAAACAGGTTTTCTACTATACTGTATTTGTACTGTTATTTTGGACGGTATTCGCTGCAGTTGGGTAATAATAGCTTTTACTCGATTACTGGGCCAACACATTTGGAAACTACCCAGCACTGCACATTTACTTTGGCTTGAACAGATTAATTTGCATGAGTGTAACAATCACGCGTCAAGATTTGAAGCATCGAACAAGCTTAATTAAAGATGATTTCCAGTCCGTACTGCGCACTCTCAAGAGTGTGTTTGCGTTTTTTGTTTTGTTTCATGTAAGACATCACAAAATGTAAACATTTCGCAACTACTTACATGAAGTTAATTCAAAGTTCAAAAACAACCGCCATTATGGATGCGAAGCGGTGGAAGCTCCTTTATGCTTGGTTCTTTCTCATATCACTTGATGAAACAACTTCGCGGCTGTAAAAAATCAATGAAGCTGTCAGAAAAAGAATTTGAAAGGCCTCAAAGATAATGTATGTGGTTCGTAACGAATGACATCGATTCGCATTCCATCGAGTTAGTCAGTTATAATGTTTATAAACATTAGGGTGCTGAGACTGCGCGGTACGGACTGGAAATCATCTTTAAGAGTACCATGTAGATTAAAAATGACGCACATTCACGTTTGCCCCATTACGCATAGGCTCGATTACCTGCTGGACTCGAGAGAGCGACGGAGATCGAGCCTACATTACGCATTGCACCTTCTAGAGCACAAATTTTGTGTAGTCTCGGAAGTAATCATAGGCATCTCTCGCTCAGTAAAGGATTCACACCACGGTCCATTTATTAGATGATAAGTCTGTGACTCTCTTTTAGTGTTGCGTTACACCCGATGTAACTTAGTAGCCAACAGCTGGTTTCCACATGACGTCACTAAAATTCGACCTACAAAACTATTGATCTTCCTGAGATTTTACTTAAATGATGTATAAGAGTAGCTCAAAACTAATATTCATACAAATTTTCGCTCCAAATGGGTTCTTGGTTTTGTGATGCACAACACTTGAATTTCTAAACTTTTGCGTGACGCGGCATTTTCATGACGGCCCAGAGAGCTGTCATGATGGTTAAAAAAGTGACTTATTTCGGGGAACCTGGCTATCTGAACAGTTCATGTCTTAGAAAAAGTATTATTTTAATGTTTTAGAGTTTCTCGAAAGATAAATTCACGCTTTTGTAGCAAAACTCAGTGACAGATGTTTCTGTTGGTTTCCGGCCACCATGTTGGTGGCCATACGGATGGGCACCAGCATGGCGTCTCCATACAAATCTCTATGAATTTGGGTACAAAATTTCTCCGCATATCTTGCATAAGAAAAATTGCTGTGACCAGAATTTTGGCGAGAGTCTTTGCATATTTACCTTCTTTCATTTCCCAGATTCTGGACTTTATCTATTGACCGGTTTTGATTTTTATTTTGATCTATTTTGAATTGTGTGACACTGAAAACCAGCAATTGGCGTCTTTAATTTACTTCTTTCATTTTGTTATATTGGGCTGCTGTGTGCTGGAGGTCCTTTATTTGAAGAGATTATGATCTGTGACATGTCACATGTGGCCAGCACAAGCCTCTACTGGAAAAGGATTCTCAGATTATTACCAGGGATACACGAATTTACTAGTCTACTCCAATCAGGTTTGATTCACTTGGCGCTCCGGCAATCATCCCTGACGCCCTGCAGCAGAAAACGATCAGTCAGATTCCAAGGTCACTCCGAAAAACGTATAATTTTGTCAACGTTTATAAAAACCTTGCACTAAGTTTAACCACTCATGGAAGTTTCAGCCTCTAAAGTGCAGATTTTCCTTATGAAGTTCGTCTCAAAAGAAGCCCGCAATTCGAACATCTTTTGCAGTCATTTTGAACAGTACTCAGGAGCCAGTCCGCGTTTTCGTGATGTCATTCCGTCCGAGAGATTTTGTCCAAATGGCACAGGGAGCCCTCACATCCGTGTAGAATATGAATGAAAGATTAACCTTCCTTTATCGCGCGTGTTTTGTGTTTTGTGGCGGCCATTTTGAATTTTTAATACGCGGTCCGCTAGTGCGAAGTCTGGAACCGAAATTACGGAAGTCTGGGACGGGCGGGAAAATTCTTGGAGGTAGCCGATCGCTCCCCGAGGATAATAAAGTGACAAGGGATGAAACTTCTGACTAACTTTCGTCGTATGTCTCTGTCAGCTGGGGGGAACGGAAATAAGATGTGAAAGAGAGACCGGAAGTCAAAAAATGCGAGCTTCGTGACGCGCGTTCAAAGTGCTGCAACATGGCGGATCCAATGGCGTCCACTTCGTCCTCTCGAAAAGACGATTGTTACAAATTCAGCTGTCGTAGCTGCAGAGGAAGTGCTATGTGAAAGTATCAACACTGAGTCGACAAACAAGTTTACAATAACGGAATGGTGAGTACAAAAGTTGAAGTAAGGCATGGTGTACGTGGCAGTCAGGCAGTGAAAAATTTTCTTCGACTTAAGGTCGGCACACACAAGGGGACTAGTCCCTGCAACTAGTCCCCTAAAGAGTTTACAGTAGATGCGAGTACATTTGGACGTGTGATTAAAAAGGTCTTCCCAAATGTCACGGAAACCAAACGAAGAACTGAAAGAGGGATCCCCTGGTCTGCAATTCTTGTCCATGGTTAAAATCAAATGCTAGTGCCAATGGAGTAGAATTCATTACATTTGTTCCGTAATACTCGCTACTTTACTATGTAATGACGGTCAACTGAAGTAAAACCAAAACCAAAAACATAGGTCAGTGCCTGATTACTTTCGACACTCAATTCAAAGCTGCTCTAAGTAATTAATTAAATAATTAAATACATAGACAGATTTATTATATTACTGAGAAAATTATTTCATTGTGATTGGCTGAGAGCAAGCCAATTTAACTGCACGTTTGAAATTTTCTCAGTTATAACACATTAGTAATTGTATGAAAGCTCAAGCAATGAAGTTATTAAATAACACTACTCGTGATTTTCGAAAATTTTTTCCAATTGCACTCGTAGTACGATTACCTATACGGATAAAGAAATACAGTTGAACCTCCGGTTGTAACCACCTCTTGTAAGAGATCACCCCTCCTCAGCGACCAGTTTTCCAAAATACCCAAAGTTTTGCAGTGAAATCTTTTGGAACCTCTTGTAAGTAACCACCTCTTGTAAGTAACCACCTCTCGTAAGCGACCGCGACCACTTTGAGAGCTAATAGTTTGAAATTTCCTTTTGTCTTTAATCTCCTGTTAGCGACCACTTGACAGATAATATAGCATAAATTGGATAATAAGGTGTCGTAACATTATCGCATTCCTGAGTAGTACAAAAGATGGAAATTTCTCAGTGGGAATAACTAGATTTTTTCTCGAAATTGACTTTTTACATGAATAAAACCTTCAAAATATGGGGTAAATCTCTGCAGTTACCATATGCTAATTAGGCAAAATTTTGACTCAGTATGATCTAAGCTCTCACAAGTGACCATCTCCCGTAAGCGACCACCTAGGCTTGACATTTTGGGTGGTCGCTTACGGGTGGTTGACTGTATCTCCTCAATGTGGCTTTAATTTTCAGGAAATGTTTCAATTTGAAAATTCAAGTTTAAGCGACAGCCAGGAATTCTGAAACCCTGAACATGCATATTGCAACAGTTCCAAATAATCTATTAGCAATATAGCATTCTGCTTTCAGTATATACCAAGAGGATTCTAAAAGTCATAAGTCACGTGACAGAAATGGATAGTTTGCCAGTTTCATAGTAATTTGATTAACTCATGATTTATTGGCAAGAAATAAATAATAGAGCAGTTTTCAATTGATTGTCATAAAACCAAAACCAAAGCATAGTAATTGCCTGATTAAAAAACCGTTCTGAAGTCCTAATGAAGTTATAAATGAGTACTACTAAAAGTATTTCAAAATGTTATTTATTTTTAATCATAATCATATTCTGTTGTCATTGGGAATAAATAACATTGAGAAGACCTCCGAAAATGAGACATCAAGAAATTTGTTACTGCATGGAAAGCCAGTGTACTGGTCCAACATCTCAAAGAAGCCATGGAACCAGAATAACCCATCTCTTAAATTATCTATGAGAAACTGAAAGAAGAAGGGATTACTTCAGATTGGGTTATGCAACATGAATGCAAAATCACTTGTCTGTAAATGTGCTGAATGATAAAATGTTGGTTCAGATATCATTACTAATACATGTATCATTACTAATACATATAGTTGAATTGTCCAATATTGTATCCTAACTAACTAACAAAGTGAGCTATTAAAGTGATTAAACTCAATTTTGTGTCCTTTCGTTTTCTTAATATTCACACTATTTCTTTCCTTTGAGTGGTTAAGGGGATGACTAATTATTACTAAGACTGAGAAAATTGGGTTGCATTTATGTTTGAGATTTTGCACTGATCAGAAACTTTGGCATTCAAAGAATGCTCTCTGGTGAAATTCTACTGAGGTAATGATATCAAAGCTTTGCAACTCCAACAAACATCCAATCACTACACACTAGTAGGTCATGCTTTATATAACCACAGAAAGGAATTTTAATTAGAGTAATTTTTTTTTGGATCAAACAATTCTGATTGAACTTAAGATTGAACTGTTTCTGATTTCGCAAAATGTTTGCATGAATGCATTCCCCAGCATGACCAGCATTTTAGTGTAAGGCCACTGCTGTATGCAAGCACCAAAGTCATGAGAGGTTCGTTGAAAACAGGAGACTTCTGAAGTGGATTGAAGATTGGGAGGTTAGGAAGTCAGTAGAAGAGGAGATCTAAGTGCATCAGACAGAAACAAATAATTTTTTTATGTCTGACAAGCTCTTATTTGATTCGAGGTCCACTTGATTATTGGCTTTGAACAGATTTTAAGCATTTCATTTCAGCTGAATCCCGGTTGCATCATTAAGTCAATGTTTGTAAACAGTGGCTCAGTAGAATACACGTTTTGCCAGGTTAGGGAAGGCAACGAGCAAAAATAGCGACCCTTTTACCTACTGTCAGTATGGAACCACCATCAACAGCATTCTTTTGGGACCGACATGCTCCACTTCCAAGTTTAACACTACTCAAACTTCAAGCTTCTCATTTTCCAAACCAGAAAGGAATAAAACGGGTTTTATGTAAAATAGCGAAAGATTTATCGTTTGTGATGAATGCATTTGTGTGCATTTACTCTATTTTCAAACCAGCTCCGCGAAAATTTGAAAGACTCCGTGGAACCGCCGGCCACTTTTAAACGATCAACATTTTCATCCATCATCCTCGGCAATTGAAGTCGCTAAAGCAACAAGCTGAATGAAAATGATTGAGTTACAAAATTCTACAAGAAATATGTATTGCTAAAAAAGAAGCTTTGATGGTTTAGCGAGTTTCATCCATCATGACATTGTATGAAAATGTTTGGTCATTGCGAAAGCCTACAGACTGGCAAAAGACTGATTCCTCGATCGTTAGCTCGTTACACTTACCGCTTTCTTTGTGCGCTCAGAAATTTGCTCTAGGAGAAAGGACTTTCCGCTACCGGCGGCTCCAGCAATAAAAGTATTGTGGCCAGCCAAAACTACATCCAGCACTTGCTTCTGACAGTCGAAGTCAAACCACTTGTGGCAAACGAGCATCAATCTAATTTTCAAGCTCTTTCTGAATCGCAAGGCCGAAAAGATCTCCAATTAACGAGAACCTCGTCGTCTCAAATCACAAACTTACCTTGGCATTAACATCGGCAAAATTTCTCCTACTATACTTACCTCTTATTGTCAGGAGAAACAAAATTTCTTAACATAACGGTCATAAAATTTCTGAATTCTTCCAAATACGAAATGACAACTCTTTCGGCCTTGTGGTAGCATTCTATTTCCGGAATAAAGTCATCAAACTTCCGGAATTAAAACTGACCAATCAGAACAAGCAACACTATCACTTCCGCTTCGATTCTGTGAATCAACGTTTCGCATTTCTCACTTCCGTGGCCTCCAACTGGCAGAGACATAGTGCGAAAGCGAGTAGTTTAAAACAACGCCAAAATATCGCAGACCTTCTAGATGTTTGTGCTAATTGAGCGTAGATATATTTAGTTGAATGCTTCTTCCCACAGAGTAATTTTCGGCAAATAACGAAGTAAATTTCTCCTCGAACTAATGCAGAATTCGGAACGCTATCATTTCAGTTTCATCCCTTGTCATTTTCTTAGACCTCCGAGCAAGCTCCGAGCGATCTCCGTAATTTCGGTTCCAGACCTCGCACTAGCAGACCGCGCGCGTATTAAAAATTCGAAATGGCCGCCACAAAAAACAAAAAAACAGGCGCGACAAAGGGAGGTTAATTTTTTACTCATATTCTAAACGGATGTGAGGGCTCCCTGTGAAATGGCTTCCGACAAGCCTTTTGACTACTCTGGGTTATGGCTGCTCTTGAGCCATATTATTTTGAGCCAAACACGCTCCAAACTCCGAAATGATGGTGAAGTGGATAATCCCATGGGACAAAGAAAAAATATTTTGCTGACCTTGCCGCCAATTTCGAGTCGGACGGAATGACGTCACAAACACGGCCTGGCTGCTAAGACAGTTTCAAAATGGCAGCTTCACTTTTTGGAGTGACCTCCTTTAATACCGATAGTATGCAAAATTAACGCAGCAGTCACTGATTGTAGTCAACTTCAGTCATCTTCAGCTACTCAGTCTACTTTGTCAAAATAAATACTCTCTGGGTTATTATAACCAAATCAACACTTTGATTGTGATAAAGATATATATATTTCATTATTTGAAAACAATCCCATAATTGATAAATCAGTCATGTTGAAGTGCCTCCTACCCCGGCCATTACTTCAGTACAGCTAGATTTAGTTTGTTTTTCATGCCAACAAAAATAAAACCAGTTCCATCGATGCTGTTAATACACCTGGGGTATGTTCTTGTGCCAATAGATGTGAAAACAGTTCTACAGAAGAAACAGAAGCTTGAAGGAGCGGCTTTAAATGTGAAACCATACGAGGAAATCATGAAGACGGATAATCATAGCCTAGTGGTAAGGTTACGTGCATTCCTCTAAAAATTAATGTTCGCGTCACGCTAAAGATAGGTTGCTTACTTTACCCTTTAAGCTTCGATAGTTGTTTGTCAAGACACATTGTATATGTTCTTTGATGAATAAAAACTACTTTCAAGTGTGATTTTCCTCTCATTCAAAATGGCTGTGAATCCACTTGGTGTTAGTATAGGAACTCTTTCAAAGCTCTATACGATCCCACCTGTACAAAGTTTGGCTCGCAGCAGGGCAATGTTATTTGGAGACTGAGTTGGTTTAAAGAATTATTTTTTCCATGACAGAAAGTGGAAGTAGTAGCTAGTAGTTAGTTTTCTGGAGGCGTCAATGATTGATACGTTGACGTTGTACTCGTCGAAACAAGAGATCTTCTCTCTCAGTCTTTTCTTTGTGATGCATGACATTCTCCTACCATACCTGAAAAAGGATAGGTGGCACTGGCGTTACATAAAACGGGGGCGGGTGTTATATCCTGTGCGATGTACACGAAGTAGTCGTTAGATATATATATATATATATATATATATATATATATATATATATATATATATATATAGTGTGACTTACATGAAGTATGTGTTAGAATTAAACCATGTGCTTTTGGAGTGTACACATCGAGCTCGAGTGAATTTGGAGTGTTACATTGGCGACGAGGAGAAAAACAAGAGAGAATTATGACGGAACAAACAGCAGCAACAAGTGGAGCAGCACAAGCGATTCAAGTCGTCACAGAGACTAGAAACCTTCGAACACAGCCATTTATCATCCCCGACGAAGCGAAAAGCGTCGGCAAAGCATGGGAAGAATGGCTGGAGGGAATTGAGCGAGAATTCCGATACTTCAGAATTACGAAGGCCGTCGATAAGAAGGATGCTATAATAATTTACGGCGGGAAAGAGATAGCTCGATTAGAAAAGAGCCTACCGGATCCAGAGGTGGAAGATGTGTACCTGAAGTTGCGTACTAAGCTGAATGATCACTTCACTCCAAAGAAGAATAAGCATCATGCGAGGTATTTATTTTTGAAAATGAGGCCACACATGGGTGAAACCACAAGTGCATACGCGGTAAGGCTGCGAGAGAAAGCGAAAGAATGTGAGTTTGGAGCTACATTCGACGAGAGAATTTTGGAGCACATAATTCAAACCATTGATAACAAGAAGATGATTGAGAAAGCCATTAGCAAGACGTGGGATCTAACACGATTTCTGACCGAAGCAAGCCAGACGGAGGATATTGCGAGGCAAATGAAAGATATGGGAAGTGAGAATGTTTCCCGTGAGAATGTTTCTTGTGTGCAGTCCGATTTGCAATACCCCAAACAACAAAGCAGTGGATCCAATGAAACACAGCGGCCTGGAAAAAAGCACAAATGTCAATATTGTGGATTGCTTAGAGTCCATAAGAAAGGAAAAGATTGCCCTGCCTATGGTAAGAAATGCCATAAATGCCACAAATTGAACCATTTCCCCTCTGTATGCAAATCTGAGAGTACTCGTAGCCACAAGTTCAGAAGACAGAAGCAAAGTAAAAGGAAAAGCAGTGGGAGAATTAAGAAGACAACTGAAAATGCAGAATCCACGAGCTCGGATGATGATTTTTTTCGGCCAGGCAGTAGAACACTTAAAACAGGCCAAGAAGATAAGAGTGATTGGCAAAAATGGTGATGATTATCGAACTGTTATGGTGAGATTAAATGACGTGGATGTCTTGATGGAAGCTGACAGTGGGGCGGATGTTAATATTATGGACGAACACCAGTTTAAGGCATTCAGCCACAGAACACATGACAAGCCAATCCTTGCAAACAGTAATGTCAAGTTGCGTACTCTCCAGGACAAACTCGAGGTCAAAGGAGAATTTCAAACTGTGATTCGTAATGAGACGTGTGGGAAACCGACCAAATTTGTTGTAGTTTCTGGAAGGATCCAATCACCTCCACTGATTAGCAAGGAAACACTAATAGCATTAGGAATGCTGAAGATTCAACCAGATGGCAGCTTCGCTGAGCCCAATGATCTGGCCATACCTTTGGAGAGACATAATGCTAACACTGTTAAACAGGCAGAAGGTGAACAGGATATGAAAGATTTAATCACCAAGTATAGCCACTTATTTCCAGGTATTGGCAAGATAGAAGACAAGAAGAATTGTGGGGAGATCCTAAGCCGATTCCATATGAAACCCGGAGCAGTGCTGGTAGCACAGAAACCTAGGCAGGTACCATACTATCTTCAAGAGCCGCTGAAAAAGTGGTTGGACTTAGGCATTCAAGAAGATATCTTCGAGAAAGTGCCTGACGATGAACCAGTTACCTGGTGTTCCCCTTTGGTGGAGCAACCGAAACCGAGGTTTGCAGGGTTGCGATCGGACCAGGTGGAGCCACACATGATCAGAGCGAGTGTTGACTTACGAGTTCCGAACCAGTACATGGAAAGGAGCCGGATCTCACAAGCACCAATAGTGGAAGATTTCATTCACAAGTTCCATGATTGCACTATCTGGACAAAATTGGATCTCCGACAGGGGTACCACCAGCTAGTGCTACACCCAGAATCGAGATCGGTCGCTACCTTCAGTACCCCCTGGGGTAATTTTAGACCTAAAAGGCTTGTATTTGGCGCAAAGGCATCACAAAATGTATTTGATGAGGCAATGTACAGAAATTTTGGCGACATTCCCCAATGTCTTAACCAGAGGGATGACATCTTGATTGGAGCCAGCAACTGGAAGGAACACAATGAAACACTGGAGTCAGTATTTCAGAAAGCTGAAGATTATGGAATCACCTTCAACGAGCCTAAGTGTGAATTTGGCCTGAAACAAATCACCTTCTATGGTTACCAATTTGGCCAGGGTGATTTAAGACCTACACCGGAGAAGGTACAGGCCATCCATGAGTGCAAACCCCCTCAATCGAAGGCAGAAGTAAGAAGTTTCCTTGGTATGACTGGGTATCTATCCAAATTTATACCCCGGTATGCTTCGCTCACGAAACCACTGTGAGAGCTTACTCACAAGGAGGCTAAGTTTCACTGGGGGAGAGAGGAAGATGATGCATTTGAAGAATCGAAAGCCAACATCTCCAGCAAGGATACAATGGCATTCTTCAACCCCAAGCTACCAATCATGGTGAGAGTCGAAGCTAGTTACGATGAAGGTTTGTCAGCTGGCCTTTTTCAGCAATCTGCCAGGGGCTGGCAACCAGTGCATTTCATAAGTCGTACTCTGACAGATGTGGAAAAGAGGTATAGCCAGACAGAGAAGGATGCTTTATGTGTTAAATGGGCCAAGAATTGATTTTCTATCTACCTTCTTGGTGCACCCAGGTTTACGATTATTACTGCACACAAACCACTCCTGCCATTGTTTAATAAGCCAACGGCGAAGCTTTCCCCCCGAATCGAGAAATGGGTGATGGACATGCAGGATGTGGACTTTGAAATGAAATACGAGCCTGGTAAAGATGAGGCTGACCCCCTAGATTTCTTGTCAAGGCACCCATTACCAGTTGTTGGAAACAATGACACTGAGAGGATTTTGAGGGCAAGCATTGAAACGGAACATGCAGTGGTGCTAGACAGAATTAGAGAAGAAACATATCGTGATAGAGCTTTGCAAAAACTGAGCCAAACTATCAGGAAAGGTAATTGGGAGACCAGCAAGAAGGATGCTGACCTGGCACCATTCTACCCGATTAAGGACGAAATTTACGAAGCACAAGTTCTGATATTCAGAATGGAAAGAATTGTTTTACCAATGGAGTTACAGCAGAAAGTCATCAAATCAGCCCACAAGCTGGGACATCTGGGAACTACCAAGACGAAACGGATGCTTAGGGCTAAGTATTGGTTCCCCGGCATGAATGCGATGATTGACCAAATGATAGGTCATTGTTTTGACTGTCAAGTTACTACCAAAGATCGCAGACAAGAACCTATCAAACCATCGGTGATCCCGAAGGAACCTTGGGAAGAGATTTCAATCGATGTCGGAGGACCTTACCCGGACGGTCATTACAACTTGGTAGCAATTGACCAAAGAACCCGATACCCGGAAGTAGAGGTGGTGTCCTCAACAGCAGTAAAACCGACTAAAGAGAAGTTGAAGAAAATGTTTGTTCATCACGGTGTACCCAAACGAGTGCAGTCTGACAATGGTCCGCCATTTAATTCGAAAGGGTTTGCAACCTTTGCAAAAGAAGAGGGTTTTGATCATCATCGTGTGACACCAGAACACCCCCGAGCCAACGGCCAGGTGGAACGGTTTATGCAAGTGTTAAACAAGACGGAACAAATCGCCCATCTCCAGGGAAAAACTGGACTTGACAGGAATATGGCTGTCAGTGATATGTTGATGGCATATAGGGACACACCTCACCCTGCCACTGGGGTTACTCCATACCAAGCTATGTCGAATAGGCCTATTAGGACCAAACTTGATCACACAGCACCAAGAGAAAGAAGTGAGCAGGATGAGCTGATCGATGAGGAAGACCGAGTATATAAGGAGAAGATGAGACGCGATGGCGTGAATATCAAAGAACACAACTTCTGTGTGGGAGACTATGTCCTACTTAGACAAAAGAAAGTGAATAAATTGTCGACCACCCATGAGCCTATCTTCTACACAGTTATCAGAATTAGTGGTTCGACGATCACGGCAAAGCGAATTACAGATGGTCGTGAAATAACCCGAGATTCAAGCCAGTTTAAATTGGTTAATGCTATCATGCATGAGGAAGGTGCCAAAGGAGGAGATAGTGAGGATTGGAGAGAAACACTACTTATGAATTCTGGCAATCCAAGCACAGTCCAGTCCAGCAGTTCAGTCCAAGCCAACCCTGAACAAAGTGATTCTGCCGAAGAGACTGTTGCAAACGGATCATCAGGGCATGCCAACCAACAGTTGGAAGAGCTTCCTACAGTTCAGACAGAAGAAGGTTCTACTTCCAGGCCTCCTACTCCCAGAGTACAGTCATCTAGGCCTAGACGAGAGCGACGTCGACCTCCTTATCTGACTGATTACGTCACGTGACATGTTTACATTAATTTTGATCAGACGCCAGAAGCATTTAGAATATGCAATTGAGTTGAACTGCAGTATTAATTGGATAAACTTTGATATTTTGTTATGCGCATACTAACCTACTAACCTACTAGTTTTAAACATTAATTAATCACATTAAGTCTCAAGACTGGTTCTGATTGATTTAAAGACTCTGGAACATTGAATTGGATTTTGCCATCCTGTGCCATTATTTTATTGTATGTGGACTGTGTAGACAACCGCAAAAAGGAAGAGATGCTATATCCTGTGCGATGTACACGAAGTAGTCGTTAGGTATATATATATATATATATATATATATATATATATATATATATAAAGTGTAAAATTTGATTTTCGTAGAACAGTGCTCAATACATCAGAGTAGAGCGAAGTATACAATGTTGGAGAGGGCTTTGACTGGTTCGTACTGTAGTGTGTAGTGGTATCCACTTTCGTGGTATCCACTTTCTTTGACCAAGCCGCCCCTCCATACCAGAAAGCACTCGACGAAAGTGGATACCACTACACACTACAGTACGAACCAGTCAACACACGCAAACGGAGAAACCGACAACGTAATAACATCCTGTGGTACAACCCTCCTTTTAGCAAGAACACCAGCACCAACATCGGACACAAATTCCTCGCCCTAATAGATAAGCACTTTCCGAAAGATCACAAGCTAAGAAAGATCTTTAACCGAAACACCATTAAGATCAGCTACAGCTGCATGAACAACACAAAACAAATAATCGACAGCCATAACAAACGCATCCTAACTGCATCTATGCCGACTGATGACACCGCCGCCGACGCTACCATCAACAACAAAAAGTCATGTAACTGCCGACAAAAGAACGCATGCCCGCTCGACGGAAACTGCCTACAATCATCTGTAATCTACCAAGCCACCGTAACACGCAAAGACAACAACACGGCAGAAACGTACATTGGACTCACAGAGAGCGACTTCAAAACTAGATACAGAAACCACACCGCATCATTCCGCCACGCTAAACACAGAAACTCGACCGAACTCAGCAAGCACATCTGGACCCTCAAAGACAATGACATCGAACACTTTATTTCCTGGCGCATTCTCTCCTCACACTCGCCGTATAACAGCTCAAGCAAAAGATGTAACCTTTGCCTTAAAGAAAAATTCCTTATCATCTGCCAACCCGAGCTATCAACACTTAACAAACGTAATGAACTCGTATCATCTTGCCGCCACAGAAACAAAGCCCTCCTACGGAACAACTAACCCGTTAAATTTCGCGCTGCATATATTATGTAAATTATATTGTATATAAACGGTGGTAAAGATTATTCTTATTAAATCCCCTGATGAGTGGGCAACCACGAAACAGGCTTGTAGGGATGAACTTGTAGTTTATTTGTGTTTTTCCTCCAACATTGTATGTATATATATATATATATATATATATATATATATATATATATATATATATATAGTGTGACTTACATGAAGTATGTGTTAGAATTAAGCCATGTGCTTTTGGAGTGTACACATCGAGCTCGAGTGAATTTGGAGTGTTACATCGGGGGGCAATAATACTGGTCACTTGATACTTCAAAACCGTCGGTAGTTACTATCATTTGTTTCCGATACCCAGGATAAGCTTTCGATCAATCGGTCTGGCAGGCAGGCAATACATGTAAGAAACATAAACTAGAGATAAAAAACATTTCAAACCATGAGATCGCTATATATGATAAAATCTTAAAGTCTTATTGAATTCATGATTATTTATGGTTTAGTCGCAAGAAACTATGACAAAGTTTATAGCGGAATTTACTAGCCCGTAGAGGATTGAACGCTGCCAGTGGAATTTGAAAACCACTTTCTCTAGCCTGCGAGCGTAGAAAGCTTTCCTGCATTTTAATAGGCACACAAGAGGCGAGTAGGTGGAGAAGGGGGCTGGGAAGAAGAGAGAGGAAGAAACACTTCCTGGCAGACACCATGATTCTGAAAAACTCCTACCGACTTTTCACTGTTGAGTTAATTCACGGAGTGATAGCCTGTAAAGAAATCACCGCCCCGGTAAACTAAATTATAGTTTAATAAAGCGAAACTGCATGTGGTTCGGACATAGTCCTTTCTATTTATATTTCTACTACATACATAGCTACCAATGAGTCACATGTCTATAAGAACTGATTATGTTCAGTGTTTTACACTGTCTTTCGTTCAGCGCCTTCTGAATAATCATTAACAGCGTGAAATTATGTTTATACCAGACAGACATGACTGAGGAGCCTGTGGATGCCTTCGTCAATACAGCCAACGATGTCTTTCAACAAGCCGGTGATATAAAACAGACCCAGCAAAATTCTTCAGAAATGTTGGATATTGATGATTTCAACACTGTCGACGTCAGCAGCTTTGAGATTGAGCCAACGTTCATGAAATTCCTTGAACAGGCGTACAAGAACAAGCTTCGAGAAATAGAAGACGCACATGGCGTGAAGATCATCCGCAATGAAAACGCAACCCAGGTGCAAATACATTCAAGTGAAATATTAAACAATCCACATAGCTACCAAGAAGGATGCGATGCTTTCATTGATCTTTACCAAAAGCTCTTTCCGAATGTGAGCTTGGAAGTGATTGACCTAAAAAGTGCAGACGATAAAGCACTTATCATCGAGACGATTAAGGCTATAGAAAGTGAAAATCCGGTGATCATTGAAATGAGGAGAGATAACAAGTTACAGGTCTTTGGGGAAAGAAATAACATTACCAGTTCTGTACAAGCCTTAAAGGAAAAGCTTGGATCACTGCAAGGTGGTAGCCGAAAGACTAGACATAGTCAAAGAAATACTAATCTCAGTGCTCGCGAACCCCAGACTTCCCAGGAAGATCGATTCTCGGTATTACAGCAGCTTCTAATACATGGGGTGAAGTTCTCCCTGTACCAGAGAGATATAACTGACGAGCGAGTGGATGCCATTGTCAACGCGGCAAACCATGTCCTTCAGCACGACGGTGGTGTGGCAGCTGCAATAGTGCGAAAAGGAGGTCGTCAGATTGAAGAAGAGTCCAGACAAATAATGTTGCATAGAAATAATAGGCCGCTTAACGAAGGCGACGCTGTGTATACCAAGGGTGGCAATCTCTCTTGTCGATATGTCATACACACAGTTAGTCCGAGATGGAATGACCATTACAGACAAAGGAATATTTCACTTCTTCGCCGAGCATGCATGGAAAGCCTCTGTCTTGCAGCAGAATTGAAGCTTTCTTCCATTGCCCTTCCAGCAATAAGCTCTGGAATTCTTGGCACACCAAAAAGCATTTGCGCCCAAGTGATGTTTCAAGCAGTGGAGGAATTTAGCTCAAATACTGACCCCAAATTCAGCACTCTCCGTGACGTGCGTATTGCTATCATTGACGACGAAACAATTAACGTCTTCCGTGAAGAGTTTGTGAAACGCTACACGTATCAAGAAACGTCACCATCAACCAAAGGCTCTCCTTTGAAGGAACGTTCTGAGGTGTCAAACGTAGCTCCTTCAGCTAAACCATTGTCTGGAAGGGGAAGAGGCATTTGTGCAACTAGTTTATATGGCAGACCATACGAAGAAGTAGGATCTAAGCCAAGTGGTAGCATCCAATTAGCTAACACCGGTGGAACAAAGAGTGCAAACGCTGTAAGAGGTAGGGGTATCAAATATGCCAGTATTAATGCAGTGATGACAATTGGTCGCAATTAGCATTTCTCGAAGTTTTCTGCATCAAGAACCTAGGGCCTAGCATTACTGAGACTAGAGAGTTAGACCTTTTCCTTTGTTCTGTTTGATAACATCATGTTAAAGTTGCTTGTTTATACACGTAATTAGCCTTGATATATAAGCTGTTCACATGTTTTGTTCTAACCACATGACTATGAATCTTTTTGCACTGTAATATATAAGCCCCCGTGTTCTCTATGTTATTAGGGTTAAAAGAGTATGTGAAACGCTACACTTCTCAAGAAACGTCACCATCATCCAAAGGCTCTCCTTTGAAAAAACGTTCTGAGGTGTCAAACGTGGTCACTTCAGCTAGACCATTGTCTGGAAGGGAAAGAGGCATTTGTGCAACTAGTTTCTATGGCAGACCACACGAAGAAGTAGGATCTAAGCCAAGTGGAAGCATCCAATTAGCTAACACAGGTGGAACAAAGAGTGCAAACGCTGTAAGAGGTAGGGGTATCAAATATGCCAGTATTAATACAGTGATGGCAATTGGTCGCAATCAGCATTTCTCGAAGTTTTCTGCATCAAGAACCTAGAGCCTAGCATTACTGAGACTACTAGAGAGTTAGACCTTTTCCTTTGTTCTGTTTGATAACCTCGTGTTAAAGTTGCTTGTTTATACACGTAATCAGCCTTGATATATAAGCTGTTCACATGTTTTGATCTAACCACATGACTATGAATCTTTTTGCACTGTAATAAGCCCCCGTGTTCTTTATGTTATAAGATGATTAAGGGCAGGACGACTAGTCGTTGATGGATACGAGCAGAGTTCGCGTGTTAATGATTAGCGTAGTAAACTTTGGAGTACAATATGTTAACATGTGCTTGACCAAATCTAACTGAAGAATATTGCCTGCTTAGCACTTAAATAGGCGAAGGAACTCAGGATTAGATTTTAAGGAAAGCACTTTAAAGAGTATAACTAACAAATAGTGATTAGGCCACTTAAATGAAGAGTGTGTTTCTTCCCTATTGCACATGCAAATTCAACAAATTACTGATCGAGAAGCATAAAGGCTGAAACGTAAGAGAACAACAGATTTCTTTTAAAATTACAGCTCAGCTTATTTTAGCTGGTATGATTATAAAAGTCAACATATGAAGGTTTTGTTGCTGGGGTTTTGTTAAAACTGAGAATATATTAATACTACTACTCTCATTTGTTACAGCTCCAAGAAATCCCATCGTAAATAATACAACGCCTGTGATCGTAAGTGTTGGGACTGGATTCTAGCGTTGTGACATTTGATTCTTCGAGTACGGTTGATTGAGCCTGACTATATAATGCGTCTATTCGTTTTGTTTTAGGAGAAGAAGATGGAAGTAACTGGGCTTGTAAACACAAGTGAAATACCTACTGAAAAGCAAGATTCTAAACAAATGAAACAAGGCAGCGGCGAAAATAACAACTGGCCTCAAGTACAAAGTGATGTTGCGCAGGTGCTTCAAGCCCTTGATGACGAAAAACGTGCTAGTAATATCGGAGAACAGGAATTAAGGCTGAAGGAAACAGATTTGGTAAGAACATTAAAGGGCAGTTTACGTGAAGAGCAGCAAGCTAGAACAAGAGTGCTGGAGGAATTAAGTCAGGCGAGGATTGCTTGTAACGAGCTGCAAGGAAGAATGCAAAATGAACTCGCGCAGATTCGTCAAACGCTCGAAAACGAGATACGTTTACGCGACACAAAGGAGCGGCAACTAAGAGAAAAGGAAACGATTGTAGAGCAACTACAGTATACGTTAAGCGAAGAGCAGCGGGTGAGAACAAAGTTGGAAGAAAGATTGCAAGTTGAAATGCTGTCAAGTCAAGCTCGTCAACAAGAGTTTCAGATTAAAGAGAATGCTTCGAGAGAGCAACAGCGTCTTTTGGAAGAAGAGCGCCAACAGAAGACAGCTCTGGAAGAAAGGCTAAGAGACAAGGAAACGATTATAGACCAACTACAGAACACGTTAGGCGAACAGCAGCAAGTGAGAACACGATTGGAAGAAAGATTACAAACTGAAATGCTGTCAGGTCGAGTTCGTCAACAAGAGCTGCAGACGAAAGAGAGCGCTAATAGAGAACAACAGCGTTTTTTGGAAGAAGAACGCCAACAGAAGACAACTTTAGAAGAAAGGCTAAGAAGCCTGGAACTTCAGATGCAAGAAGAAAGGAACAGGTACTTGTCCAACGAAGGAGAATTGCAATCAGCTGTTACTGCGGCCCAAGAGGAACTGGCTGAGTATCAGCGTCGCCAACCACGTGACTGGATTATCCGACGCGAGGAAGTTCTTCCGAGTGCCAGAGTTTTGGGCAAAGGGGCCTGGGGCGAGGTACGTGAAGGCACATTTCGTGGTTGCCAAGTTGCTGTTAAAGAAATTCACGAGGTCATTCTTTCAGCTCATAATCGTAGACTGTTTGAACGAGAAATGAGCATTGCGTCCTGCTGTCGCCATCCGAATCTTTTACAGTTTATTGGCGCCACTAACGATGATGGCAATCCTTTGTTTGTCACGGAAATACTAGACACCAGTTTACGGCGCTTGTTGTCCGAGCGAGCATTAAATGACGAGGAGATTGTCAGTCTTGGCTTGGACGTCGCTAAAGGGTTAAACTACCTCCACTTTAATAGACCGCTTCCCATAATACATCGAGACATCAGCAGCGCCAACGTGTTGCTATGGAGACGAGATGAGTGTTGGAGAGCCAAGCTGTCTGACTATGGATCGGCGAATTTCATGCGTCAATGCATGACAGTGAACCCAGGGGCAATAATCTATTCTGCACCAGAGGCCCTCACTTCTCAACAGTCACCAAAGGTAAAGAAAAAAGTGTTTTCTTAATTTAATCAACATTGTGTTGTTTCAGAGAGTTTTTGCGATCATGTTACCTGTTTTGTTGAGACATACAGCTCTGCATTCGATTTTTGATGTATTACATCCAAAATTGCCAGTAATGTTTTCATTACGATTGTTATTGTGTTCTCAAAATATATTTTACTAAGGAGAGAAATTTCGGTCCTTTGTTCAGAAATTGCATTTAATTAGCTTGCTTAATATTCCGCGCGTCTTCCTTAGCAACATGGCTCTAACGTGTAGATCGTTTCGAATTCAGTGACTGCCGTATGCCCAGCTACGCATGCAAAACTTTATAGTCAGCACTTGATAAGAAATGTCAGCTTTGGCTGTCTCCTGGGACGAATGTAACATATGAACCCTACTGAAAGACCTCGCTTCACGACAGTGTTGTGTCTGCGGCTCAGCACGTTGTTTGAGTGACTTACGTATATTTGAAATTGCATGGGTTCGAATGACATCGAATGGATGTAATCGAATGGTTTCCCGTCAGTGATGTATTAGTTATCTCTTTTTCTGGCTTGGGTTATCAGCTGAATGATAAAGACTTTTCGCTGCTGCTCACCTGTTTTAATACTTCTCTATAATCACTTCAGTGGTGTTTAAATTACGCTTGCATTTTTTTCAATCAGGTGGACGTGTACAGTTTTGGTTTACTGTTGTGTGAAATGTGCGTCAGAGAACTACCAGTTCCTCAAGAGGTCCATTGTCAGATCAGCCAGGTAACTAATGGTGCCTTGCGGAGGCTCATTGAGCAGTGCGTGAAGAGGGACCCTGAGGAACGCCCTAGCATGAGTGACATAATATATGAGCTGGAACAACTTGTTCAAGCCGAAAGCATTTGATCCTTTGGGAGAACGTAAGGAGTAACGGCCATAATTACAAGAAAGAGAATACCTAAACTATTTAGATCCAAACCAACCATACGGACCTTTGATGAAATCATGTATTTACCTTATAGAAATCCTAATGAAACAAGGTACATTAATTGTAGTAACCTTGTAGAAACATAACTTGTAGGATACAAACCTCAAAGGAATCCTTGAAACCTTCATGTAAACACAAGGACAGAAATTTCTATGAACCTTGTCGAACTCAAGACTGATACGTTATAGAAGCTGTGTAAAAACACTTTAGATTTGTACAGTGGGAACCTTGGATTAAGTTTGTACGAACTCAGTGAGAACCAGTGGACTACTATTGAGACCATTTGGGTACCTTGTAGGAAAATTGCAGGAGCCTTGAAAGAACAACAAACAGTCCTTTGTGCATGTAGGAATAATTTACATACTGTTTAGGAACTTAGTGAGAACCCAGTGGGAACCTTTATAGAAACCTTGTAGAAACCTAACCGGAATGCAAGTACCGTTTTAGTTCAATATAGGCGACATAAGTAGATGAAACATATTCGAAATGTGCTTTCCATGTACTATGTTTCTGAGCTGTAAAATTCAAAACACTGTACCACAATACCCCACCCCAGCCAATGTTGTGATTCCAGCGACAGATCAAAACGAAACGCCTCATGTTTGGGGAGGGAAAGGGGAGAGGTGAAAATATGTAGAATGTCGGGTGAAATACCACGAAATGGCAACGTTTGAACATTGTTTTACCCTGTTGAAGAAGGAACCTTAAAGGAGTCCGTAGGGACGTGTCAGAATACAATGAATCCAATTGTGAGAATTTAAAGTTGTGTCAAGGCACTGATTTATGCAATTCAGACTAGAAGCCTATGCTTTAGGCTTGGCTTATGTTGTATGTCCACCATTCTTTTTGTGGGAAACTTGTTCTCAGGATCAGGATTAGCTATGCCGTGCTGAGGAGGCGTAATCGAAAGCCAAAACAGCTGTCCAGGGCTGTTAATGCTCTGGGAATTGAGGGGGGAGGGGAGGGGGGAGAGTATTTAAGGGTTAAAGGTCTTTGTTATAATCAGTGTCGCCTTGGTACGCATTCTGTAAAAGACTATAACTTTGTTTAAAGGGCCTTCACGCAGCAAAACCACTATGCTGATCATAACCTTGGTAGAACTGAGATGAAGATTGATTCTACTAAAACTAAGAAGGCTATGTTATTCTTTCTTTAGTGTTTTGCCAATTTTAGGCGCAGGAAATACTTGTGTTTTTCCTATGTACGATTTGACATTATCACTATTTGTAATAATTATTGGTTCTATTTTTTGTCAATTAGAATTATGAGTTAAGCTTTTATTCTCGTGGCAGGGTGCTGTTAGACAGCGAATGTGAGAACAATTTACTTAACTTGTGCTGAACATTTGATACGGTTCTTGTATAATCATATTATGTAAAGAAAATCGAATGAAGGCTAGAGAAATTCGATTCTGTGAAAGTCAGTTATCTTAGGTTGACAGTAGAACCCCGTTAATTCGTTCATCGACGGGCCACGAACATCTGGTCGTATTAATTATTAAGGGTAAAATTATAAAGGATTACCGTGTACAGGTTGGGATTTCAAAATGTGGCCGTTGGCCGTCTTATCGGGGATTTCCTATCAAAAACTGTATGGGCGTTTCGCCGGAACAAAAGAGACTGACCGAAATAACGACGTGACCGTTTTAACGTGGTGACCGTGATTCGGGGCTCCACTGTATTTATATTAATTCCTATATACAATTTAGCATTAAACAATGTGCAATAACTAATAGTTTTATTATTTTTTTTCCAGTTACGATTACGACTGATGCTTCCGTATACTTTATTGCGGCTTGGTATTTAATTAGGGGTACAGCACCAAGGGTTTTCTCTCAAACACCTTAAAATGCTGCTTATTTACGCTATTAAGTAGCGCTATAAAATTGCTACCAGTTCGATCGGTCATTTTGTAGGGAACTTGAGTCTTCTCGATTATTTTTAGGACTTTCGTTTTGGTCCATTTCCTGAAAATCTACTCACCTTTCCAAAAATCACAGTTGATCGCTTTTGTGGTACCAAAAACGAAATTTTGTCAATCCGGAAACAACAGGCATTGAATTTCTCATACCACGAAAGTAGGAGGCGACAATTCTCTACGGTTTTCGGAGAGGATTAAAATCCTTCTGAACAAATAATTTACCGAAACGATCCGAGGGTGCCTCTGGTTAAATATCCGTTGTTTATTTTAAATTCCAGTTTAGTTTTGTCGTATTATCTTAAATAAATGATTTTGCGCCTTTTGTGTAATATCCTGAAAGGATACAATAAAGGTTTCTTATCTTATCGTTACTTATAGCAGGGTTCTTACTGATAGACCACGGATATGATAAATTATAACCCAAGGATTAATTCTCCCGCGATTTTATTGGTATTTTACGTCACGTGGTGCAAAATTACAGAACGGGTATTAAGCTTTTATTAACCGAGCAGGAGGTCTGTATGGGAGAAACTTGACCGAGGTCGTGAGTACAGACCGAACGCAGTGAGATCTGTACACACGACCGAGGTCAAGATTCTCCCATGCAGACCGACCAAGCTCGGTTAATAAGATGTTTATTATATGGTGCCAACAAGAAAAATTTGATTTGTTTAATGTAACTGGTTTGTACTAACTGACATTTTGCTTGCGAAAGGCGATGAGCTGAATTTAATCCTGCCAAAGTTTGCTCATCCTCAATAATTTTATTTTTCTCAGCAGTCCTTTTGGCACTTCCATGAAATAAAAATTGTTAGATGAAAATAGTCAATGATTTTGCATTTTAGTTTGCAACTTTTTCACTGCAAAACATTATCGGTCTAGATGCCAGTCTAGATGGGAAAATCTAGACGGCTTTCAATATCGATTTGAGGCCAATCAAATTCGTGAATTTGGTAGTTCCCAGTCCTTGTGAGACAGAGCCATGTAATAAGACGCAATAATCCCCGTATGCGTCGATATTTGTTCTCGGGTTATTTCCGTCGAAAAAAAAAACAAAGCCGGCTGGAGAGTTTATACTTTACATTCTTTATTTTACATGGAAGTAAAACGAACTCGTTTCGTGGAGTTCAGTGATAATGACATTAAAAAGCTGGTCGCAAATGCTGTTCTGGAAAGTATTAAGAGGCGCCCTCTGTAAATTTCAACTATGGCCATTTGGACCAGAAAAAATCAAATTCCTCAAACTTTCTCAGATGAATGGTCTAGATAAGTGATTCACAAAAATATATCTTTCAGTTCAATTCGATTCGTATTTTAGCGTTGGGGCCACCATCTTGGTTTTGCCCCTCTGAGAGGGTTTTCAGTGGCCATTTTAGGGCACATTTTCAACAATTTGCCATACAAAGAAAACGATATAAATCCGGGTAAAAACCCTTTATTCGAGACAAGCAAATGTTTTTTGTTACATTGAGAGGCTGTTTTGGCAATTTGATCATCACCTGATTTTTTTACAGAATTTTAAATTTCTTCCCTTTCGGACCATAAAAAAGGCGAAGTTTAAAGGAAAATATCGCCAAAAGTACATCACTTGAGATCCCAAAACTACCCTCCACTTAAAGAGCAATTTCTCACCTGTAAAAACATGCAATAAAATTTTGGGGCAGTTAAAACTGTAAAATGTTAGAAGAAGAAATTTAAGCTGTGCTTTTGTCAACAAAGACCGCCTTCCTAATTAGCATAATAACGTGAAAATAACGATGCACAGAGAAAATAATGATATATTTCACTTACCTTGCGACATGTCGACAACTGGATGTTCCACGATGCCTCATGTTATATTTCCAGTATGTGTCAGCCACATTTTCGGTGATTAGTGCACGAAATCACTCTCAGACATCGCCACGGTTAAGCAGATTTCAACTCTCCGAAGCCCGCTTCATAATGTCTGGCGGTACTGACGACTCAAACAATATCGAGAGCTCAATGAACACAGTCTTTATTCCTGAGCTTGACCACGAGGACTTCGTGTTACAACAACATGATCTGGGGAGCCCGGATGTAGTTTCCCTCAGGGAGGGCCTAGGTACAAGTGACAGGCCAACATCCCCCTTCTTTGAAAAAAAATAGTAATAATAAATAAAACAGAATAAAGTAGGCAATATTAGCCTTATATAAGATTCTGTTGTGACTGTTATCATGGAAGGTTCTGCAACCGTGCTGTTATGCAGCGCAAACGTTAATGACAGGCATTACTTGAGTTCAAAGTCTTTGAACCTAGTTGGTGGTTTGATGAGTCTTGTGCGTGTTCTCACTTCGGGTTGGTGATCCCTTGGTGGTTCTTAGATTGTAGCAAGGGGTGTGTCGGTAGGCGGCTCACTTTGGCCCGTGTCTGGCGTGCTGGGTTCTTGTGGTTGTGGCGGGGAAGAGGTGTCGAGATCAGGGCCGCTGTTACTTGTGTCCGACGAGGGAGGTGGTTGCTGTTTAGGCTGATTAGTGGGCATGTTCAGCTCTGATCCTAGAGGACTGTAGTGATGTGCAAGACTGTGTCCTGGTCGAGGCAGGAGTGTAGGTGGAGTGCAGGGTGGTGTTGGGAGAGGAGGAGGTGCTGCACGCCTGATGTGTATCCGATTTCGTCGAATGGTACTGTGGGGCGTTTGTATGGTGTAAGATCTTGAGTGGCGTTTTTCAGCGACACGGCCATACGCCCATGGGTTGCCTGGTTTGCTTGTCGGTGGTCGTGCATACACAAATTCACCAATGTTGATTATATTGTGCTCTGGACCCGCTGTCTTGTCATAGTGAGCTTTACTGGCGTTGCGTTTGGCCTTGATTTCTGCTGATACAGTGTCACGGTTGATTAACATGGGCTCGAGAAGGTGGTCAGGTGTTGGGAGCGTCGTGCGTGTCCGGCGGCTCACCATGCGTTGGGCCGGAGAGTAGGTGTGGCCCTTTGGTGGTGTGTTTCTGTAGTTGAGCAAGGCAATTTGGAAGTCATCTGATTTCTTTAACATTGACTCCGATACTTTCACTGCTGCCTCTGCTCGACTGTTGCCTTGGGAGTGGTAGGGACTTGAGGTGGTATGTTTGAATCCGTACAGAGAGGCAAAGTCCATGTAATCCTTACTGGTGAATTGTGGCTCGTTGTCTGTGTGGCAGATACGTGGAACGCCAAACCTGGCAAAATGAGCTTTGGTTTTGTTGATGACTGATGTTGCCAAAGTGTCGTCAAGTTCCTCCACTTCGATCCAGTCAGAAAAATGGCACACTGTTACAAGGTAGGCTTTCTGTCTGTGCATGAAGATGTCTTGGCTGATGATCTGCCATGGTAGTGTTGGAATCGGGAGTGATCTCATAGGTTCTTTTGTTGACTTTGATCCATACTGTGCGCAGGTACTGCAGTTGTTGCACATATCAAAAACTGCTTGTCTCATCCCGGGCCAGAATAGTACTTCTCGTGCCATGCGTACATTTGACTCAGGACCAAAGTGGTTTGCATGGATTTTCAGCAGCATTTCAGCTTGCATGGACTGTGGTATCATAACTTGTGCGCCTTTGTAGATGAGGCCATTGTCAGTGGTTAGCCCGTCTCTGTAGGTCCAGTATGCTCGTAGTGGTTGTTGTAGCTGCTTTCTGTCATCTGGCGAGCCTTGGGCGATTGTGGCCATTAACTTGGAGAGGTGTTCATCCTTTTTGGTCTCGTCGCGTAGGCGAGATTCGGTGGTTTCTGTGAGGCAAGGGTTGTGGGTATCGGATTCCTCTGTGAGTTCGGTCCTGAATACTTCAAAGTCTGTGACCCTGGCATGTACTGGGGTAGGCAGTGCTGCTCTCGAAAGAGTGTCTGCCAGGTAGAGTGAGGTTCCTTTCTTGTATTTGATGGTGAAGCGGTATCTCTGCAGTCTCATTAGCATTTTCTGTAGCCGTGCTGGGGCTTTATGGAGAGGCTTTTTGCAGATGGTCTCAAGTGGCTGGTGGTCGGTGTGAACTTCTATGTCAGATTTGCCATAGAGCCAGTGGTCAAATTTTCCAAATGCGTTACAAATGGCCAGGAACACGTCTTCGATTTGGGAGTATCGTTGCTCTGTTGCGTTGAGGCTGTTTGATGTGTATGCTATAGGTTGGAGGCGTCCTTCACTATTGGGCTGAAGAAGAGCACCGCCCAGGCCTTCTTCACTTGCATCTACTTGAAGTGTGACCGGTTTACTGAGGTTATAGTATTGGAGCACTGGTGCAGTGGAAATGAGGTGTTTGGCTTTGTTAAATGCGTCTTCTTGTGCTTGTGCCCACATAAAGGGGATATCTGACTTGGTGAGTTGGGTGAGAGGTCGGATAATGGTGCTGAGGTTCGGACAATAGGGTGAGAGATAGTTGGCCATTCCTACGAATCACTGAACACCTGCTTTGTTTCGGGGTGGGGCCATTGCTGAGATTGCTGCTATCTTGTCTGGGTCTGCTTGCATTCCTCGATCAGTTATGACATTGCCCATGAATTTGACTTGTTTTAGTTTGAACTGTAGTTTGCTCTGGTTTAATTTTATGTTCTTTTTTGAGCAGCGCTCCATAAGCGCGACAAGACGGCGGTCATGATCTTTCTCAGCTTCTTGGTAGGTTGTTCCGTCTCCAAAGACAAGTATATCATCTGCGACGAATAATACTCCATCAAAGCCCTCTAGAGCTGACATGAGGCGCTTTTGAAATTCCTCGGGGGCGCTTGATATGCCAAATGGGAGGCGGAGCCATCGGTATCTCCCATAGGACGTGTGCATTATCGTCATCAGTGACGATTCTTCATCAAGGGGTACGTGTAGAAAACCTTCTCTGACATCAACCAGTGAGAAACATTTGGCATGGCAGAGTTTACGGAGTTGTTCAGACAGTGTTGGCATTTGATACACTGGTCTGAGAATACCTTTATTGACTGTTTGACTGGGGTCAATGCAGATTCTTGTCTTCTTTGGTGTCTCTTTAATGACTTCATTGGAGCACCACGAGGTGGGTTCCTCTACTTTCTTTATGATACCAGCTGCAGCGTATCTGTCAAGGGCTTCCTTTTCTTTGATGCGTTTCGCCACAGGGATTCGATGTATTGGCATTTGTACTGGTGACACGTCAGCTTTTACTTCGAAATGAACTAGGGGTCCCAGGCAGCCAAGGCCTTCGAAGTTTTCAGGATACTGTTTGAGTATGTCTTCCTTTGTGAGTTTCCCGGGTGGGGCCAGGCGTCCTTTGGAAGGGATCATTATAGGTTTAGAAGGTAAGGGCGTTGCTGGGTCACCGTATGGGCTGGCACTGTTGGGTTGGTCAGGGTGGCGGCCTTTTACTCCATTGAGTGTACTGTTGGTTTGAGCTGTTGGGTTGCCTGGGTCTGGATTGGTTTGTGATGAGCTGGCTGGGTAGGCAGGGGCTCTCTTGCCTGACGAGTCTTTTACTGCTGATGTGAGTGAAAATATTTCGTGTGCCCTGATGGTGATGAGCCCCAGTGCCTCGCAGTCGGAGCCAGAGAGAAGGGCTGGTCTGTTCATCATGACATCTCTAGGAAGTATCTGGAATGTGAGCGATTCGTATCTTTTGTTTCTTTCGCACAGAAGGTCAATCTGCCCAAGTGGTTTCAGCGGCTGGGAGTCGCCATAGAGGTGTAGTAGGTAGGGTGACTTTCTAAGCTTCATGTTTGGCATGAGCCTGAGAAGAGTATCTTCAGACAAGGTATTGCAGGTGGCGGCGGTGTCCATCTGGAATGTCATTGGGGTGAATTTGTTCCCAGTTGCAGACATGGGCAGTGTAACAAAGTACTTTTTCTTTGCGTGGTTTCTGTGGATGCTGTGTATTTGCCATGTTTCCAGGGAGTAGCACTGTTCTTCGTAGTCATCAGTGTAGTATTCCACAGGGTGGTGATCATTTGCCGTCTGCAGCAGATGTACGTTTTGTTCACGAGGGGGTTTTGGTTGGGACCCGCCGCGAGGTGCTCTGTGGCCTCGACCCCTGCCCTGAGCTTGCCATTGGGTAGTTCTCCGTGGTTGTTCTTGGTGAGGGGGACCTGTCTCGAGACAGACTCTGGAGAAGTGGTCGTTAATTCCACATTTAGTGCAGGTTTTACCATTTGCAGGGCATGTTTTCCAAGGGTGAGGTCCACGTCGATCTCCGCACCAAAAGCAGGTTCCAGGCTCCCGCTTTAGTTTCATTTGTTTGTGGCTTATCCAATTTACTTGTTCCTCAATTCCTTTTGTGGCGTCTTTAATGAGTTTGTTGGCTTTTTGGGTTGACTCGAGGGCCTTGGCTTCGGTGACGACGTCTAGCATGTTCTTAGGCATTCCATCTGACTTTAAATGCGTTTTTAGTAACTCAGCTCTCATTGTGCCACCGTGCAAGCCAGAATTTGTCGCGGCACATTTCGTCTGTCAGTGCATCGTACGAGCACAGGCTGCCCGCCTGTCTGACCTTAACTTCCCATTCTTGAACAGATTCGTGTGGGCTTCGTTGAGTGTTCCAGAATTTAAATCAGTCTGCCAGTAGGGAGCTTCCGATAGATCCAGTGGAATGAAGTCGTAATTTGTCCATCCGGATACATGGTTTTTTCTGATCATCAGCTGTTATCTGGGGTTCGATTGTGTAACGGATCACCTGCAAAGCTTCGTCCGGCATTGACGATCGGAGCGCTGATATTTCCAGTAACGGTTTCTTGTAGTAATCTGCTCTCTCTGTCTCGGGATTTTTCGCCAGGTTTCTGTAGTCGGCTTGGATACAATAGTCGTGGAATCTGAGTTCGAAGTTCTTGAAATTTTCTGACATATTCCCCCCGAGTTTCAATTCGGGTCGCTTGAGGTTCGCCATCGCTGTTTGACGAGTCGGTTGTGGTCGTTAAATTCGCTAAATGAACGTTTACTCTCCGTGAATGCTTCTCTTGTCGATTTATCGGATCGATCCCACTTCTGACACCATGTCGGGTGGTACTGACGACTCAAACAATATCGAGAGCTCAATGAACACAGTCTTTATTCCTGAGCTTAACCACGAGGACTTCGTGTTACAACAACAACATGATTTGGGGGGCCCGGATGTAGTTTCCCTCGGGGAGGGCCTAGGTACAAGTGACAGGCCAACAATAACATCTATCAACATTATTTGTCTTTCGTCTCATAAGCCGCCGTTTACAAGACGTTTAACAATTTGCTGAGATCCTAGCTGACCCAGATGTCTGTTAGCAGCCTTTAAAATCTTCCTCTTAATCGAGGATTCTCATCAAGAACTCGTTTAAGCTCAGTTCTGTTTTGATCTGTTGTGCACACGCCATTATTCCAGAGTTTGCGTTACATTTGACAAATGCACATTCCAACGGGTAGGGGTAGGGTGGGTAGGAAGTGAAAATGTAACCACCATTAAAGCCATTTTACGCATTTCTGTGGCTAAACTAGTAACTGGCTCTACCATTTTCTAGGTTATTTTTGCAGGGTAGGTGGGGGGAAGGGGAGGGGGGGTCGTGTATTAAAAAAAAAGAAAACGATAGACAGTATCAGGTCAAAAGATTATGATCTGTGTATCTTGATTAGCCTTATCAGTTCATCAGTAAGGCCCTATTAGGAGTTTTCAGGATACTGGATATTTGGGTAAAAAATTAATAGGAAGCAAGAAAGTTAGGGGAACAATTAATGGGGTAGAGCATGTTTAGATCAGTCAAAACGGGACAGTTCTGTCTTTCGCTACCGGAAGTGCCATCAAATTTTGCAAAAGACAACAGACTGACGAATAGTGCGCAGGAAGTAATGGTAAGCGACGTTTTATTGAAACTCCTTATATTTTCTTAGCCGTTTCACTTTTGCATCAGAAAAGAAAATGCTCAGAAAATTACTGGACAGTTAAGGACGGTGCCTTCTTTTTTGTGGGCACACGGTCTGTGCATTACGTAAGGCATGGTTTAAACGCCAGGCGCGCGCTTGGGTTGTAACTAGTGACGTAACTATACCCTACCAAGCGTGCGACTGAAAAAAAAAATCCTATTGTGGCCGAAACAAATTTCGCACTAAAATTACGAGCCTGGGATTACCAGAAAAGCAGCATATCGCTAAGCACTAACTGTGAACGGCTTCCAGCTGAAAAACTAGCTTTTATCGTATCCGTAGAAAAAATCATACTGAAATTCAACTGTAGATGGCATAATGCGCGCGCAAAACAACTGCGAGAGACGTCAATGTTTAACTTACTTGGGAAGTAACAGGAAAAATTGTAACGGACACCGACAAAGTTTTCGAAAGGATGAAACAACTTATTTAACTTTTGAAAAAGGGGTGATTACAGCTACATTTTGTGGTATGAATTGGAAGTGGCAAGCCTATTCAACGATGCATTAGTTTTTCGCTGTGAGGAAAAGTTATGTAGAGTGTATTTTGGCTAAGCCAGAGGAGTGCTGTCCAGGGACGCTCAAAGCGCTGTTGCGACGATTCTGTTATTAAATACATATCAAAAGTGGTTTTTATGTTACCACTTGCCACGTAGTTTAAAGATGTTTTTTAATATGTTTAGTTTTCTGCATGTAAAGGGGAACCTTGGTGGAATCTGTGAAGAAATATCTTTACCTTTTTTTCAGAAAAAATGCTACCGTCAGCAGTAGCTAATTATCTCGGAAAAATTAATGACTACCCCCAGTTTTCTTTGTGGATTCTAACAACCCTGGCTAAGATCTACTTTTTCCATGTTTTCTTAATCTGGCGGAAACACGTCTGCATTTTGTAGGCACCATTCGTTATGAGCCTGAGGCACCCCACAGCCGCTAATGTCGTTCAGTTATGTGATGGAGCACAGCTGCATGTCTGCACAAGACTAGTTTTCAACCCTATGCAGGGCGCTTTAAAATACCCTCATCTATCAAGCGAAGCACTAATATTGACGCTTAGCTTTCTAAAGACATTATAGATGCGTTTAAGGCACACAAGTTGAATGAGTCATAAGAAATGGGATGAGTTAACTGACACTTGTCAAAAATATCTGCAGCTTGATTCTCAGCGGTTGTTGTGTCTTCTTGGACGATCTTCTCCTGTCTTTTTCTGAGCTTTGAAGCCATTCTCGAGAGGAAGGATTAAACGTGGCAAGGAGTCAGGAACTCATCACAGGTGAACCGCGTAATTCTGGCGTCATCTTTTGAGCGCCTTATCTTTTCTGCTACAGTAACTGCTTCGACTTTTATGACCGTCTCCAGACCCGAGAAAAACTTTTCTTCAAGGTAGTTTTTTTTGTTTTTCATTGAAACGAGTGGCCTTTTTCGTCACTTTCAGGGTCCAGCCTTTAGGTTTAATTTCTTCAGCGGGGACTGGAAGAGTATAATTTGCTAGGACAGGGTGAACACCACGATTGTCACTATATCATATTTTGGCCTTGTCAAATAGGGTTTCCCTTTCAGGAACAAGTCAACATGAACCGTACTGTAAATTGTTCCTCAGTAATTTGCTGAACATTTCCTTATCTGAGGCAGAAGTGGAACCGCTTAGAAAAAGGAGTTTCAATAAAACGCCGCTTATCACTACTTCTTGCGCACTACTTGTCAGTCTGTTGCCTTTCGCAGCATTTGATGGCATTCCGAGCAGCGAAAGACACAAGTATAATGCTGAACAAAAAACAAGTAAGAGGATTTTTACCCAGGCAGTGAGGCCTGGGTTTAAATTTCGGCTCCTTTTTTTTTTTTCCTCGTTCAGTCACAAATCGCCGTCTGGTCTCTAAAGCGCATGCGTTACATGTGCATGCGTACAGCACGTGGAATTTACAGAAGTTGTCGTCGTGAAAAGTTAGCACGGATTCCATGATTTCTGGGGCGATAAAATGATATACAAACGAACACACCGTTCGAGGTAGACCAACACTAAAGGACATTAAGCGTTTTCGGAACGGGTCGGTCTGCAAGCCTTACGAGAGATCAATTTACGAGCGAACATTTTGAGTGAATTTATCAAGAATCATGTTATACCAAAGGAGCCATCAACCGGGGCTATCAACTCTTCAACTTGATAAAAAGCATCTTCATAAGCGTCATCGTGTGATCGTGAACCAAGTAGAATCCCAGCACGAACTCAAGAACGTCTGGGCAACAAGAGCAGAAAGGTTAGAAAATTTGTTTACGAATGTATCTGTTCGAGTGCACCTAAGTAAAACGCTCCGAGGAAAGATTTCCGTATAACCCCATACATTTATTATGCATGCAGAATTATTAATTATGTATGCGCTCTATTGTTTTTGAAGACAATAGGAATTCCCGAGGGTATTGAATATATACATTGATAATTACTACTAACTGTATGAATAAAAGAGGATTTCATCGCGCGCTTTTGCGCGCTGTCTTTTCGCTGATTCTCTTCTTCCCCTAGCTCCATTCTTCTCTCTTGTTCTTCTCCATATTCTCCAGGCTCCTTGCGCATTTTTTTTCCTTTTTTTACCTTGTACCCTTGCAGGTCTCGAACCACTTACCTTTCGCATACCTCTCGCTTACCAGTCTCTCTTCCACACCACTACACTACGAGGTTCAGTTGAGAATTCGCACTCGAAAGATCATTTTTATATTACTTCACTCGTTCACATTGCCAAACATTTACATTACAATTGAATTATTCCTCTGTTTAAAGCATGTTTCACGCTGCACGAAAACACGCATCGCATGTTTTTATCACTAGCTCCATGGTGAATATAAAGGGGATGATTTATTTCTTTCTCCCTGTTGCCTCTACTGTCTTGTAATTTACAGTTCACCGTCTAGGTTCACATGTCTACCCTAAAATTTTTTAAATTGTGCAAAATTTTGGCGGATCACGATCAGTGCATACAGTGGTGCAAGGAACACAACCTGCTCGCGTCGTCAGTTATGTGTCCACGGGAAAATTGTAGCAATACATTGACGTGGACACGACGAGCTTCATCGCGAGATGGGTTCGAATGGCGGTGTTCGAGAAGAAAATGCAATGGCATGGCATCAATGCGCCAGAACTCATGGTTTTCTGGAAGCAGGCTGTCCATTGAAAAAGTATTAGCCCTAACGTACGCTTGGGCGCACAAATTTACTACTACTCAAGCAGTGCACGAGACCTCACTAGATGACGAAACCACGTCAACAGAAACGGAGATAGATTGGTATAACTATTGCCGAGAGGTTTGTGCCGACAGAATCATGAATCATCATGCGGGGCAAATAGGCGGACCAGGTAAGACTGTGGAGATTGACGAGTCCAAGTTTGGCAAAACGAAGTACAACCGCGGTCGCTACATCGAAGGACAGTGGGTCTTTGGCGGCATCTGCCGTGAGACCAAGGCCTGCTTTCTTGTTCCGGTAGCGCAAAGGGATAAAGACACACTCTTACCCATCATACGCGCCCATATATTGCCGGGGACACGCGTGATGAGCGACATGTGGAAAGCTTACGATTGCCTAAAAGACGAGGGCTATAGTCATCTCACAGTTAACCACAGCCTTAACTTCGTAGACCCAGACACAGGTGCGCACACCCAGCGCATTGAAAATACATGGTGGGGAGTCAAACGAAGTATGCCTCGTACAGGAACATCCAAAGATCTCTTTGAAAGCTACCTACAGGAATGGATGTGGCGTAAGCACTATGGAGATGATCCTTTTGGAAACATTATCAAGCATATCGCCGACTTGTACGAAGTGCGCAAAGATGCGTAAATTGTTCCTTGCAACACTGTATGCACTGATCGTGATCTGATCGCCACTTCATGGAGGAAAGAAACAAAATACACAGCTTCATTGCATGGGTCTGGACTTGAGGAAGGAAATCAAGGGGAAAAAAACGCCGAGAGACGCGACAGGTAAGCTATAATTTTTATTTCACTTTGTTTACATTTACAAAATTAGTATAATAGTGGCTAACCCGCTCAACAGATTATCGCTAACCGCAAGCAGCCGGTTTTGCTTAGGCCTAAAGCAGTATTTTAAAGCTTTTTTAAACTAGCGAACAGGTCTAAATCGCTGTTATTTTAAGCAGTTTTAAACCTGCGTTCAGTTTAAAAATACGGTAAATGCGGCCCAAATTATGATATTTCGCATCTGATGTCCGTAATTTAGACCTAAAACTCGAGAAAGAAATCTCAAGAAAGAAGTCTCAAAGAAATCGTTCCATTTTTGCGTATTTTAGATAGAAAACTGGAAAAAAAATCTAAGTCTAAAAGTATGCGACAAATTTAGTAAAATTTAGAGTTATTCAAATCAAATAAGTCTCAAAGGAGCGCTATTGTTTACTCTATTGTTTAGTTAAACAAAGAATTGTATGCATAATAAATGTATGGGGTTATACGGAAATCTTGCCCAGAGCTATGTGTCTGTACAAGAGTGAAACCCATGTAGCGAATTATTGTACATTTAAGCTGAAAGAAACTAATGTACATGTACGTTGATCCCAGCAAAACAATTCTTGGCCTGCACTGTCACGCAATCCTCACACAATAAAAAATTTATTCGACAACCATTTAGTGGATTAAATCAAGAAATTGTGATGTTATAGGAAATTAATAAAGATGACACCTCGCTAATTTTTAAGTCTGTGCGTTTTCCCAAGCTCAGATATTCGTCAAAACATTTTGCAGAAATTTACAGAGACCAGTACCTCCACGGTACGCCAACATTGCAGCCGGAAAATAGTGTAAACATCTGGAGCTTACTTTGGCTATCTAGGCGACTGATTATCTGTACTGAACAAACAAGCATTTACATAAGCACTTTTCCTAGTACTTTAACTGCTGATTGGGCTAAAAAGCACGACCAGGAGGCACGACATAAGTATATGTTTTTCGACAAACGCGTCCGTAGGTCTATGTCACGCACCGCCATAACTCGGAAATTCAAAATGTCTCGCTTGCTTGAGAAACGCAAATAACAACGACAAAGGCTGAGGAAAATAGACTGAAACGTTTATAGGCTGATATAAAGACCTTGACTCTTTTCACCCCCTGAAGACCTGCAAACGTGTAATAAGCTATTAATCGATTCTAAGAAATGCAATCAAAAGCAAAAGAGCTTAAGCACATCGATTCGATTGAATTTCGTACAACTTCAAATGAAGAACATTTAGCTCAATTGCAATATAGCTAGTGCTTCTCAGTATAACGACTGCCTGGGTACACGCAGCAAAGCGTCTAGTTATTGGAGTTCTATCCGTATTCTATTTGTAATAAATGAAAATTCTCGTCAGAAACTAATGGCTGTCAATGAGATTAGGATAGTTGTTTACAAATACAGTGTGGAATGTTGTGCTTCGATCTCTTGCAGACACAAAGGTTGCCATGTAAGAAATTCGTATTAAACCGTACAGAATTCGGGACACATTTAATTCCCTGTTTATTTCTCCAGCCCCGTCTTTATCTATCTATTCAGTGCAACAAATGTGGGCTTCGAAATTACTAACAAGGAGCTGCGTTACCTAACCTCAAAACTCCTAAAATCTGATACAAAACTTTTATATTCCACCGTGATATAAGTACTAAGAGTCCAGAATAAATGCTTATAGCAGTTGACACACTTTTATTTTATCCTAAATAGCAGACCATTGTTGAAGCCCCATAGTGGGAGAGGGGGGGGGGGGGGTTGTATCGGTGTATCCCTTATCCTATTAATTTTAGTCCTAAATATCTTGTATCCTGTTAAATCCAGCTCAACGATTTCCTACTCAATCAATGTCCTGTTTTATCTGATCTAAACATGCTCTACCCCATTAATATTTCCCCTAAATTTCTTGCATCCTATTAACTTTTTACCCAAATATCCAGTATCCTGAAAACCCCTAATAGAGCCTCACTGATGAACTGAGAAAGCTGATCAAGATACACAAATCATAATCTTTTGACCTGATACTGTCTATCGTTTTCTTTCTTTCTTTCTTTCTTTTTTTTTTTTTTAATACACGACCCCCTCCCCCCCCCCCCCCAACCTACCCTGCAAAAATAACCTAGAAAATGCCTGCAAGTAGAAGCTCATGTTCAAATCATTCTGGGAAAGCCAGTTACTGGTCAAGTCACAGAAATGCGTAAAATGCCTTTAATGTCGGTTACATTTTCACTTCCTACCCACCCTACCCCTACCCGTTGGAATGTGCATTTGTCAAATGTAACGCAATCTGTGGAATAATGGCGGGTGCACAACAGATCAAAACAGAACTGAGCTTAAACGAGTTCTTGATGAGAATCCTCGATTAAGAGGAGGGTTTTAAAGGCTGCTAACAGACATCTGGGTCAGCTAGGATCTCAGCAAATTGTTAAACTTCTTGTCTTATGAAGCGGGCTTCGGAGCGTTGAAATCTGCTTAACCGTGGCGATGTCTGAGAGTGATTTCGTGCACTAATCACCGAAAATGTGGCTGACACATACTGGAAATATAACACGAGGCATCGTGGAACATCTAGTTGTCGACATGTCGCAAGGTAAGTGGAATATATCATTATTTTCTCTGTGCATCGTTATTTTCACGTTATTATGCTAATTAGGAAGGCGGTCTTTGTTGACAAAAGCACAGCTAAAATTCCTTCTTCTAACATTTTACAGTTTTAACTGCCCCAAAATTTTATTGCATGTTTTTACAGGTGAGAAATTGCTCTTTAAGGGGAGGGTAGTTTTGGGATCTCAAGTGATGTACTTTTGGCGATATTTTCCTTTAAACTTCGCCTTTTTTATGGCGCTTCATGAGTAGTCCGAAAGGGAAGAAATTTAAAATTCTGTAAAGAAATCAGGTAATGATCAAATTGCCAAAACAGCCTCTCAATGTAACAAAAAACATTTGCTTGTCTCGAATAAAGGGTTTTTACCCGGATTTATATCGTTTTCTTTGTAAAGCAAATTGTTGAAAATGTGCCCTAAAATGGCCACTGAAAACCCTCTCAGAGGGGCAAAACCAAGATGGTGGCCCCAACGCTAAAATACGAATCGAATTGAACTGAAAGATATATTTTTGTGAATCACTTATCTAGACCATTCATCTGAGAAAGTTTGAGGAATTTGATTTTTTCTGGTCCAAATGGCCATAGTTGAAATTTACAGAGGGCGCCTCTTAAAAAGTCAACAAAATGTGCTGTCAACGTCTCAACATAGTTTTTTCTACCCAAGAGTTGCACACTGCCTCGGAAAAATACAAACTAAACAAGCTAATCTAATCAGCGCCTAGTTTTGGAGTTTTTGATCTAAGGGGCTTTGCGAGAGTCTATTTTACATGACAGCTTGTCAAGTTTTCGTCCCGTCACACTGTAGTACGGCGTTCGTTTCCATACCATATCTTGGTTTCAAAGCATAATTTTTATTTTTAAGGAATTACTATACAGGACTGCAGAAGTTACATACCTTTCACCCCCCTGTGCATTTCTTGTGGAATACCTAAATAGTCCTCCATAATTTTATAATCGATAATTTACCTATCATAATTGATCTTTTACTTCGATACACCCTATCAACGTTTATTTCTACTTTGCTGACTATATGCTGTCTCAGACTTAGCACTTAGAAGTGTGCAGTCCGGTGATGTGAGTGATGATCTTCAGGTCATCCCTGGGTATAATGACACACTTGCCAGAAACACAGTCACTCTCGGGCATATGTTCGGGCCAGGCCAAAAACAGCTCGAACCCGGCCGTGCTCTAATGGACCAGTGTCGTAGAATGTTTAGCGCCTAGGATTAATTTTGTCAGGGAATCTGTGGCAAACGAGACCAATGTCTTGGCCTCTATGCAAAATGATTCGATCATTCTAAGCTGAGAGAAATTTCGTTTTGCGAACTGAGCTACCATAATTTTACCAGTTATTTTGAGCAGCAAGCAACCTTGAGAGAACATCTAACAAAAGTTCACAATATTCCATGCATTTAACCGTCCCAGGCTAACATTTGTCAGGACTGCCACTCGAGATCTAGATATATCTTATCGCAAAATTTCACGCCCTACTATCAGCTTCTACGTATTATTATACATTGAACTCACTATCCCTTTTCTGATTGGTCGAAAGCGTCGAAATCAGCGCCTGTGACGTCATCTCTGCAGTCGGTCATTCGGTTTTTGTGATATCCAGAATAATCAAGGTCTCGGTAAGGGTTATCAGCCGAAACGGAAGGCTGAGGCTGATAACTCCTACCTCGACCTAGTATTCTGGATATCACAAAAACCTCATCCAATAATTGTTTATTATCGTCACAGAATGCATTTCATAAGCCTTGATTAGAATGTTCTGCGAAGTAATAAATCTGCAATGGACCAGCAGTCCTTCAAGTGAAACAGGACGGCACTTTTTTTTTTTTCGATTCACACAAATACTCATGGCCTAGGTTCACTGTAAATAAGCCGTGATGTTCAGGCTGTAATAATACCAGCGCTCATGAACACGGAACAACTTTGACAGTTGTCATGGCAACACGATACCGCAAGAGTTGGTCGTACTAGATATGAGTGGTCTGCCTAACAAATGTAAACCACCGCGAAGTGGGAATCCGTTTTGATTAATCAATACACTTACAAACGGAACTGGACAACAAGAAGTCCTGATTACCAGTTAGGAAAACAAAATTGAGAAAAGAAGCCGAACATTTAACTTTTTGATGAATAAAAGTAGTAGAATTGTCATCGAGATCTCACCATTTGACAGCATTTGAAAACTTTTCAGTCGAAAGGACTACTCCATTTCAATTCCCACCGAACAGGCTGTGTATCTCATCAAACTTCCAGTGGAAAGGCCCCTTCAAATTAATTCGTTTCCTACTGGAAAAACCGGTTTTCCTATAAAAATAAAAAGCACCTATGATTGTTACCGCCAACATGAACTTGACTCGTTTCTTTTTTTTTGGCTCGTTGCACGAAATTGCGAAAAGGCTGCCAAAGATCTGGTATTAATTTGTTCACGCTGAAACTCAACCACCTTTTGTATTGCTCTTCTTCCTGGAACATTCCTAAAACTATCTATTGTCAGAGTACTCGCTTTGGACTAGCGAAACAAGGTTCGAACAAAGCGTAGCAGTCTATGGAAGAGCTGCCTCGCCTGACTGTGAAATTCCCTTTTGTGCCAGTTGGCTCTTGAGTCGATCAAGATATCCTGGGTCCGGATAGCCGCACCTAAAAAGAGAAAAATATGTTTTAACTAAGTAAACCTCTCGCTAGCCTTCTAACCTATTGCGTTCACGGCCACGCTGAGAAATGGATATTAAATTATCACGTCGGTAGATTTCTCTGGTAACTGGGAAATCGTAACTCAGCAATGGGCAGTGACTTTAAGGTAAATAATTCGAGGCGACAAGAGCCGTTCATTGTTGTAAATTCACACATAAAATTCTTATCCTCCACTTCATCTCTCTCCAACCCCCCCCCCCCCCCCCACACCGCCCCCTCCTCTATTCTTTTCCTGCCGCTTAAAACGGAGCTAGGATTAATGTCTCACTCCCTTATTTACCAGCAGCTTACAACTAGTTTACCTCTCATTGCAGTAAATATATATACATATTGCATAAAACGTACAACAGTTTTTAAAGACATGTTTCGGCATGCTTATGCCATCTTCAGTTTAATAGAGTGACTAATGATACGTGGCACAAGTTATATACTACAAAATATGAAAAAATTATTTACAATATGCATTACAAAACAGTGGAAACGGAAATTACAGAGTTAAAAAGGTGTTGAAGTGATGTAACTGTTTGTTAAGGTCAGGTTTGTTCTTACTAATATAAAAGGCTTCTTTAAGTTTAAGATCAATAGAGCTATTCGCTGAGTCTTAGATGCGAAAACAAGAAGGTGTGTACATGCCCCTGCATGAAGAAAATTGAGAAAGATGTTTAAAAATATACGAGTTTTTATCGCTTACTGTATGTTCTTTAATCCTGGTAGAAAAATGGCGACTGGTTTCACCAATATAACAGGAATTACATCCCGCACAAGTAAATTGATAAACTACCATGGATTTTAGAGCATCAGGAGTACGATCTTTAAAACTGAACATATTCTTGATTTTGAAAGAAGTAAAAACTAATTTGATATTAAGATCCGTTTCACAAAAACGTTTAAGTAATTGCCGTAGTTTGAGTTCCGTTATTCTAGAGTACTGGCCGATAAAAGGAAGCTTAAAATAGCGTATATTGTTTTCATCATTAACGTTGCGGCTTTTTTGATCAGAAGGCTTGTTAAGATACCGCTTGAAGGTTTTTTCAATGATGTGTGAAGGAAACGAGTTACGTTTTAGAGTGTCCGAAAGCTTGATCAAATCGTTTTCAAAACCGGAAGAAGTGTTGTTGATTTTATAAGTTCGGTCAATGAGAGTACGGACAAGGCCAATTTTATAGCGATTTTAAACTGAAGATGGCATAAGCATGCCGAAACATGTCTTTAAAAACTGTTGTACGTTTTATGCAATATTTATCATTATTGCTAGTATTACGACCTTATGGAAATATATATACGTTTGTAACATGTGACAGCAAACTGAGATCAGCTTTTACATCTGTCCTTTTATTGACGAAGTTCATTGTACAATTGTCAATACACAACTTGCTTATTGACAGCTAGTTATGAAACAATTCATCGTCAATAAGAGGTGAGATCTATGAACATACTGATTTAACAGTACTTGGTACGCAAATAGTTAAATGGGTAACACATACCTGGATGGCCCTCCACTTATACTCGTTTTCAGTTCGACACCGTTAGATAAGACGGTATTGTCCTCTCCAATGGTAAATAACAATCGTTCATCAAACGCCTTTCTCAGCAGGCTGCACAATTTCTGCCCTTCCGCGTTATCAGGAAGGTAGGCGTTACAGAAGAAGCACCAGTAGGGTACCCCCGGATTGGGATGCTCCGGACCTGTAATAAAGGTACACTCAGTACACTTACAATGAAATGCATAAGACAGCTACAATGGTATCAGATCAGCAGTACCTTGAATGCCTCTGTCAAAGTTGAAGCGAATCACTATGGTTCCACAGTCTTCGTGCCCCGGGAGAGAATGATCTGCATCAGTCCCATAGGTCATGTGCCCAGTTGGTTGGTTTCCTTCACAAATCACATCCTGTCCGCACTCTACACATACCCCTTTTATCTGGTTTTTACAGGGCTTGCAGACGTAGTGACCACATAGTGATAGGTAAGCCACAAAGGCGTATTCCGAGCACCTACAGCACTTGATAAATGTTGGCGGCTTGACTGAACAGGATGAAAGATAATATAAGTCAAGTTAGTGTTGATTGCGAAAAACATTTAGGGTTACAGCATGCACTAATGTTAAGCCATCTTACACCCGGTGAACCCACGCTGTATTCATCACATTTGCTTAGCACCTACGTTATCTTTCATTTCATTTAGTTTTTGATCAAGAGATAAAGTTGGAACAAATCCACATTTTTTTTAATCCACTGCTAGATAACGAGCCTAGTATGGGGCTAGCATTAATACAGTGAAATCCCGATTTTTCGAACTTCTAAGGAAACCGACAATTGGTTCGGTTTTACAGTGAAACAAACCCAACAGAGGGAAACAGGATTTCAGACGTTTTTATTAATCGAAGGGTTCAAAAAACGCGGCATTCCACAAGACAAGTCGCCGTTTTTCTCAGTTAATTGCCTACTATTGGTACTACTCAGCTACTTGTTCAAGAAATACACTCTGGAAATTCAAAAACGGACACGCTCAAATTTATTTAACCTTCTGATCTGATCTCAATTTTACCAGTTATTACAGAAAATTGAAGAAAGAAGTTTCTTGATTCTTTTAAAATGATAAAAATTGCACAGTCTTACAATAACTAGCTTTTCCGTGCAATATTTCTTTATCATTTAACTATTGCCTACAGGCAATAGATAAATGATAATTGTATAGCGGAACCCAGTTCCCTCTCAAATCTTCCATTGTAATAAGTCCTCCATTGTTATTATCTTTTTAAGGCATTTAGCTTAACTCTTCTACATTCCTTTTTTTGTGTCGCTGTTTTGGGGTGTCCAGCTACTAACAGCCTTTGCAGGAAAACAAAGAAAGGGAAGTACGGAACATTAGATATGGTTTTTAACAAGATAAAATTTTCTTTTCGCCAACGACATTTTTTTTTTTTTTTTTTTCTCATTGAACAAGGACTCCCCATGGATTTTTGGCATCATATATGTAGAAATTTTCGCAGTGTTTAACAAAGGGAAATCGTCTTATGTTTATTACGCTACAGTCAAGAAGACTCAGGCTGCGGGCTTTTTAAGATAAAGGTAATTACAATAAAAGTAATTACAACTTAGAACAACCCGGTTGGGGAATGTGAGTTTTAAAAATAAGTTATTTTGATTTAGGTGGGTTACTTTCAAATTTTTAGCTTTCATAACCTTAATTATCCATATTCACTAACACTAAAACGACTAAGTTAACTGAAAAGCAACACGCTCAATTGAAATGGTATCTAACACTGAAATTTTTGCTCTTTTGAATGAGCAATGAAGGGTAATGAAGGATACTTGATCAACTTGAAAAGCCGGCTCTGTTGTAACAAAAAGAAACGCATGAAAATTAATCATTCAACAGGAGCAATTAATAAAGGACATAAAGCCTCAATGATTAAACTACGTTTATCATCGATTTAAATTAATGATAATTAAGAAATTATAATAAAACAATAGAAATAAATATACAATACTTAATAGCGGAAGCCACATCAGCCTTAGCCAGTTTTCATGCAGGTCCTCTGTTGTGATCGAATTAGCATTTGGAGATGTTGGTTTTTGTGAAGGGAGGAAAACCGGAGAACACGGAGAAAAACCCTCAGGGCAAGCTGAGAACTGACAACAAACTCAACCCACATATTTGAACAAAGAGTTGGAATGTAAAGCCATCTAAATCATCAACCATGTGCCTGTTGCATCCCGCACGATGAAAAATTTAATCAAAGAAAAAAAGTAGAATTAAAAACAGATACCTGGCGATTCCGTATGTTGTGCTTTCTTTTCTCCTCTCAACTTTCTTTCTTTCACTTTCAAGTGGAAGGGACTTCCCTTGATCGCTTCGCCTGCCACTGTTATGACAACTTTGAACTCTCCTGCAGCTTCAGGTCTATATGATACTTTATAGCAGCCATCTTTTGAGTCTGTTATGGTGGCCTTCAAGGTTTTTCTCGTCTGGAGAGACTGAATGCAAACTTCAACCATGTCAATTTCACTGTAGGTTTTAATTCCCTGTGAATCCTTTGTAATCACTGTAAAAGTGCAATCTTCGCCTTGTACGGCACCCTCTGTCAGGGCCATGCTATCCACCATGGTTGACGAAGGTTCAGTGTTTGTCGTGAGTAACTTCCCCGGTGAATCTTTCAGGGACGACAAGTCATTTGAAATGTATTTGACGGCGGAATAATTTGCCTTCAAGTTAAATGCACAAGGCTCCATAAGTTCCTGAAACCTTTGTTCAAGCACTTCTTCCACGTTTAGAATCTCTGGTAAATTATTTCGTTGAAGTATTTCGTTGCCAAAGTCCAAGCTGCTCTCTATTTCAACCAGTTTTTCGTCCAGGCTGGTCATTGTGTTTGAAAATGCAGCATCGAAAGTTTCTTTCTGCTTCATTAGTCGATCGGTCATGCTTGCTTCATGCTGGCGAATCAATTCTATGTTCCTTTCTATCGTTCTGTGTATTTCTTGTGTCGCTTGTTCGACGCTTTTGTTCATTCTTATTCTTTGCTTTTCCAGGAATTCTTTTTCGCTCTTCAAACGAGGAACATTTGCCTGGACTTCTTGCATCTTATTCTCAATTTCTGATTTCTTCTTTTGTAATCCGTTGTCAAGCGAAACGATGTTGTGGTCTCGATGATCCAATATGGCGCAGTCACGGCAAATGCATATCACGCATTGTTCACAATAAAATCGCACTTCATCGTTGTGTTTCTTGCAAACATTTGCTCTCCTGGCGTAATCTCGGGCATCGCTAGGCTTGAATTTCCCAATTTCTTTAACCTGATGACCACTAAGAGCTTTCATTTTTCTGTGAGCCCTAGCGCAGTCTTCACACAGGAAGTGATTGCAATCAGCACAATAGTACTTCAACGACTTTCTTACGTCGCAGTTTCCACAGTGTGGTGAATCTTCCTGGCCTAGTCCGCTGTAAGCCTTAACAATGTCCACCATCTGCTTGTAAAACAGGTTAGATGGAAGGCTGCTGATGTTGTTGCTCGGGCATTCGGTGATCTGACGGCAGGTTGGACAACTCAACGCTTCTCCACCCTGCTGTCGCAGCCAAGCTTCCAGACAGGATTTGCAGAAAGTGTGAAGACATTTCAGTATTTTCGGTTCGTTGCTTTCACTAAACTGCTCCTTGCACACTGAACATTCTAATTCCCTCTTAACTTCGTCGAAAAAGCTCCTACTTTGAGCCATCACGCGAAGACGCCAAAATCCCCGAGGTGTTACTGGTGAGCAGGTCTCACGCATGACGGAGAATTGATCGGAGTGGCCCTGGAGACCGGAAGCTAATTCGCGTGCTTCTTTACAACTTGTTATTCTTTCTTTTTGATCTGCTTTCCCCATGATTCTACAGGCCCCAACTTTTCAAAATATATCAACAGGTGAAAGCGAAGAGCTAAAAGTTTAATTGGCTAGAATGTGCGCGATTTAGTAACGATCTTTCATTTGAAATGCTTAAAATTATTTGCATTGCGGTTAATTCCTGGAAATCCAGTGACTTCCGGTTTCGTTTTCTCAGAATCGTGACCGAGAAAATGTCACAGCACAGTTGAACTCCCGGTATATAGTGAGTCTTTTCGTTCAGGTAGAAGAAAACAAATGTACGTCGGGTCAGGTTGGCATAAGTGTGAGTTTGGCATTTGGTCAGGCGACAGCAAAACCGGGCAATCTACCTCAGTGTTCATTTTCAACTGACTATGGAGATCTCAGGATCGTAGATGCTGTAGTTAACACATTCGCCGATCCTGAATTTAAGAAATAACACAACTGAAAATGTTTGTTACCAGCTTGCTTCTTTTCGTGTAACACTGCATATGCTGCTTTTCACACTTTTCCGGTGGATAAACAGTCAAATCCCGATTACTTGAACCTTCAGGTTCAAACCGAGCCTGAAAACCCTGTTTCCGGTTAGCACTCGATAAATGGAAATAACACGATATAAATTTAAAAAGTATGTACCCGCAGTCTGCCTTTAACCCACGACCTGCAGTCTGCGTTTTACACTGACCGATTTGTCGGTGTTGTAAGTCGGCTAATGACTCGGCGTACACGCTCAGGTACCTGAAATTCAATTGTCACATATGATGTGCTGGATGTCTCGGTTTAGTGCCACTGTGAGGTTGAAAATCGTCTGTTTTACCTAAATTTGTCAATTTCATTTATTAAGGAGACCCATTTTACCTACCCAAGCATTTCTTATCAACGGGATAAATCTATTCCCCACCCCCCCCCCCCCACCCCCGTTCTCTTGGGATCGTCTGAGCAAATCGTCTTAGCCGTGGACCAGTCGGTAGGCCTTTCATCTTGTTTCAGCAATCTTTTCCTTAATTCAGCACAAAATTGTGTAAGAACTTTAGTTATTCCAGTGTCCGTTAGTTTTAGAGCGGATACTATTTTCCTACGCCATGCTGGGTCCAAGAGACCGTGATGGTGGGTAAAGATAGTTAATCTGCTAAATATTTTTATTAGTTTTAGATTATTCCGGGTTTTGGAAATCTCAGGGAAGACTAAGGCCCCGTCCACAGGTATCCGGATATTTTTGAATCCGCAACTTTTTCTTTCCGGATTCGGCTTCCGCCCACACGCACCCGGCGAATTCGGCAGCGAATCCGGATATTTTTTAATCCGCTCTCCAGAATGGAAAAAAAATGACGTAGCAAAATCGTGTCCAGTCTCTTGCCGAACAATAAACCAGTATGGCGGCACAACGTGTAGGCCTAGTTTCTCTAGAGTGAATCCGGATATCATCGGATGCGTGTGGACAGGCGAATTCGATTTGAACACACTGCGTGTGGACGGGGAAATTTTGAATCCGGAAAGAAAAAGTTGCGGATTCAAAAATTTCCGGATACGTGTGGAAGGGGCCCAGAAGGAGCCAAACTTATGACGCGGACTCTGGTCACGTGGACAGCCCAAGTGGCTTCACACGCACTGGAGTTTCATCCTCCTCGAAAACATCCACACAACACGTGTGGTGCATTATTGGCAGCAGTACTGGATGCCATATCTAAAAACAAATTGACAGGGACTGCTTTGAGAAGAAGGCCTACACCAGGAGATTAACTCTCGAACCCGTCTTCGTCTTACTGTAGCCACACGGCCTCAAAAAGATCATGATGGGTGAAAAAGACTAATTTTGCATTGTTTGCGCACTTCCATAAGAGGCCTTGCACATTGCTTTGGATTGCTGTCTTAATCATTTCAAACTGTAACAAAATGTCAAAATGTCAAATTATGATATCATTTTGATGTTACCCAAAATTTCTTATTTCATACCACCAAAATATAACAAATGGAAGAGAGTCAATAAGGGACTATTATCTTTCAAAAGCGGCAAGAAGAGGTTGTAAATTATAAACTTTAATGAGCTTAGTCATGACTAATCATATGACATGTTGCCGGTGATCAACTGCGACACTGTAATTGGACATTTACAGACGATTTTGTTCTTTGTTCGCTTGGGAAGTTTGGTGACGACGCGAGATGCTTACTATATTTGAAATTATGCTAAAATGACTGAAACATGAATGCAAATGTCCGTTTTCAGGACCGTTTAGTTCCAGTTTTTGATCCACTAAGCACGCGTAGAAAATAGAGATTTCAAATTTGATGAAGTTTCTTAAGTTGGTCATTCTGCATCCTTAATGATTACATTTATCAATTGCAAAAATGAGCGAAAGGAGACTAAGACGTTTCTAGGTCATCTTGACTGTATTATCAAGTAGAGAAAATACCGTTCAAGATGTTAATTTTATATTATTATATGGCTTTGGCTTGTGGCCGATATAACGCGCGCTCTGATTGGCTAAGAGCGAGATCTGAACGGTCATTATGCAGCCGTAATGCCCACGGGCCGATTACGGATTATGCAAATTAGGAAGAGCCCGGCTCTGAAAATTCAAGCGCATTGAAACGATGAAAGCCGATTTAAAACAGTAAGAGAAAGTAAGTAGCTAAAAGTTTCGAGATTTTTCCTTAATAAAATTTATATAGAAGTCGTTTTTGACTCACCAGCCGGTAACCTTGGCGGGCACTAGCGAAAAACAATCAAAGCTTGCCGAGTCTTAAGTAAAGCTAAGATCGCTAAGTGAAAAACACCATCCGCAGATCTGTCATGCATCCTGAGCAGAACACAACAAAGAAACTTATAAGATGTCATCTTAGTCACAACAATTGCAGAAATATTAAACTCCGTCACAGTTCTCATCAAATATATTCCCTCGCTTTACACAAGCAAGGGTAAAGCAGTTTCCAGGATCATCAGATGTAAACAATCGGGCGGTTTCTGTCGGTAGCAGTGTTTCTAATAACTGCAGGAAGTTTTAGACGTTCACAAGGCTTGAAAAGTTCATCCATAAATCCCAGAATGAAGAAGGCGAAGATATGTTGTAGAAAGCGAATGCGGAGATCGAGTTATTCTGAGCAGTGCATTCTGAAGCATTAGTATTTTGTTTCACCGAAAGACCGTTGGTTTGGACTATTTTGAAGCACTTTCTGTCTTTTCCACGTGCGTTGACGTTTCACCACAAAAGTCGGAAAAACTCCCCCATCAACTTGTGGCACCACTATACTAAAACACCTTTTTGTGGCTGTAACAATCACTTCTCCCGTAAAGAAATGTGTATTTATACGGAATACGTAATACAGCGGTGAAGTTCACTGACTGTGTAGTTTTGCCCTGGGTTTGAGACAATGAATGAATCGGTAAACGCGCGCATCGCCGGATGTAAACTGACGACTTCCGCTCGAATAATTTTTTTTCTTTTCTTTAATTCATGGGCCATATAATAAACAACTTAATAACCTCGACCGTTCGGTCGTTACGGGAAAATCTCAAACCTCGGCCTACCGTATTGACCTCGCTATCGCTCGGTCAATACGGCAAGGCCTCAGTTTGAGATTTTCCCGTAACGACCTCACTCTCGGTTATTAAGTAGTTAGTATTGGAATGAATACATTTTTTTATTAACTATTTTTCGACTCGACCAAATTAATTACATAGGTGTGTGTAGCACTTGTCAAGCACTTTTATTATTAGCCTCTGGCTCGGGGGACTAGGTAACCACCCCCTTCCCTGTGTATATAATAAATTCTCCTTCTTCTTATCCTTTTCTTTATAGTATGAAACGGGTGTAAGGATATGTTAATTAACATCCCGACTGTTATTTTCTCTACTTGATAATGGAGTCAAGATGACTTCTAAACCTTATATTCTCCGTTCGCTTAATTTTATAATTAATTGTCTTTTGTAAAGTTTCCTTATCAGAATCCTAAATGAATATAATAATATAAAAAAGCAATATATATGCATGGTCATATAACATCTCTGATGCGGAAGAGACTAAGTCTCATATATATGGGACGAGAAAAAGGTTCATATGGTCTTTGTTTCTGTCAATTACCTCTATTTACCTCCATTGCAAGGACATCTCTATTTAGGGAATGAGAACACTTTTTCTGGGTTCCGAAGCCCTGATTTACCTGTGTCAAGGGACACCGTAAGCACCTGGAGTGTGACTAACTTTCAACGAGGGTTGATACGCACTAATGTGCAGTAATCACAAGCGATGACAGCTTTCAAATCATCACCTTTTTAATACTGTACATCAATGAAAGATATAACTTGCAACCAACGGGTGAAAAATTGTTCGATTTCTCCTTCCGGAGTCAAAGCGCCAAAGGCGGTTTGAGTTCGCGAGTGCCGAAGGCGTACGTTGGCAGTGGTTCGAAGAAATACAGTTCTTCAGGCTGTGACATTTTGGCTTCAATTGATTGACCTGGTACAAAAACCCGTGTTTTCAACCTTTTATTTGAATCGTTTTACTGAAGTATCTCTGTTGCCGTTGACAACATATCTACGTTGAATTTCCAACTCTTAACCGGCTGCTAAGGTAGTGATCCATTCGCACGGTAAATTTTTTTGCCCCCAGTCCCCTCCCTACAGCTCCGCTTCTTTCCCAGCTTAAGTCGCGCTCTCTTCGACTGTCGCTTCGCCGTCTTTCGCGACGTTTGGAACCGTTTTATGAATTTTGTGTCTTTTCGTCACTCAGTTCTCACCATTACGGCGAACAGCGAGACCTTCGACGTTAGCCAAGAAAGAAAAAGTCTTAGTTTTCGTAACTGGAGCGGCTGACGTAACCGGCCATATCGAGACTTCCTCGAGCTTTTCAGGCGTCATATTGTAAAATTTTGATTGGACTGGACTGGACTGGATTTGAAACACATGGATTTGCAAAACACGTAATAGAGACCAAAATTCAGGGGTGAATTAAAACTCTACAATATCCTTGAAATAAAACTTGCTGAGCTGAGCTAAATCCCACATGCGAGTAGATAACACGTGATTGAGGTAATATACTTTCCTATATTTATGTTTTTATTTTTGTAAATATCCTATTATTGTGCAATCTATGCGAGGTAATAGTTTCAGGGCTCCTATTCATAGCAGAGATGCTTTGCAAGCTCCCTGGAGTGACTACCCTGAAATTGTTGCCTTAAGATTTTCACTTTTAAATTAAGGTGTCTATCTATCGATCGTTAACACGGGAAATGACGACCAATCAGTGTCCAGAATACTGCTACCACGGAAATTGACTACCAATCCTGAAACAGTCTTGTGACGACAATGTGTCACGCCTCTATCGCAACCGTGACACAATGACAAACATAAGGGGTCCGTGGGTCATTCGTCCATTCAATTTTCGTTCAAGGGGTACGATACCCTAAAATATGGCGATGTTCATGAAAAATTCAATTTCTTGGAAATACAAGACTTAAGACCCTTGAGGACTTGTCAAAAACATTTTGAAACGATCTTGCCGAATTTCCTTCCAGATGAGTGTGAAATGTAAGGAAAGTACACAGTGGTATAAGTTTTTTCACGTAGCAACGGTCATAGCAACGACTGTTTACTATAAGAACGTGACCAAAACTATAGATTATTTTTAACTTATATGAACGAAACTATTTAGAAAAAAACTTTTAAGACATGCACAACTCGATTGGTATAATTATTTGTGAAAAGCTTTGCCTCAAACTGCCATCACAGGCTCATTCATTTCCCTTATGAAAAGGAATGTTTCCCACAACTGCGCTAATTTTTTACAAGATAGAACAACCATTGCACACCCTCCCCCGAGATCCAATCTGCACCCCCCCCCCCCCCCACTATTTGTGGCTCGTTAAATGCTTAATACCTCGTGTAAGAAACTTAAAGTGCGTTTTTCTCAAAAGTTTACTTTTGGACCGACTGACTTCGCGCCAACATTTCTACTTTGCAAGGTTGTTAAGTAGAATTCCCCAAACTTGGGCTGATCAAAGACTAATAGTGTCGTGATGTCATAAACCAAAAAATCGTAACATTTTAAGGTCTGTCACGTGACATGAGATGATTTGTCCACTGGGTGTGGGAAAAAATAAGGTTATTTCCAAATAAAGCTGTAAAAAGCACGGAGAATAAGAGTTAACTGTCAAAACTTAGGTTCATTGCATAGAACAAAACAGAAACTTACATGATATGCTTATTTAATAGTCAAATCTTGTTTTGTAAAAGAGCAGGAAGTGTTGGCGTCAATACTATAAAACACTACCTCAAAAAGCTGTGGCTGGTTTCTACAGCAACCATTTTGAGTAAAACTCTAGAAATTTAATTTCTCTTCTTGAGTGCAATAGCACACAATTGATCTTTCTTCACCATATTTAAACAAACTGTTTGGTCCATTTGAGGGTACCTTACCACCTTAAAATCAAAAATTGAGAATTGATGTCAATTTTTGATTTTCATGACTTTTTATCATAAAAATAAGAAAGTGCCGAATCGAAAATATTTGGCTTTCTTTGTTTCGGTAGAGCATTGAAACAGAACTTATATTTTTACTTTAATCCTGTCAACAATGAAGAGAAAAATGAAACTGAGCGGCTATTTTGTTTCTCCGACACTGTTGCAGTCTGTGGCATGGCTTAATTTTTCTGTTTTCGATGGAAGTCTATTCGCCCATTCGCACGGTAATTTTTTTTTGCCCCCAGTCCCCTCCCCACAGCTCCGCTTCTTTCTCTGCTTAAGTCGCGCTCTCTTCGACTGTCGCTTCGCGGTCTTTCGCGACGTTTGGAAACGTTTTGTGAATTTTGTGTCTTTTCGTCGCTCAGTTCTCACCATTACGGCGAGCCGCGAGATCTTCGACGTTAGCCAAGAAAGAAAAAAAGTCTTAGTTTTCGTAACTGGAGCGGCTGATGTAACCGGCCATATCGAGACTTCCTCGAGCTTTTCAGGCGCCATATTGTAAAATATTGATTGGATTGGATTGGATTGGATTGGATTGGATTTGTGACACATGGATTTGCAAAACACGTAATAGAGAACAAAATTTAGGGGTGAATTAAAACTCTTCAATATCCCTGAAATAAAACTTGCTGAACTGAGCTAAATCCCACATGCGAGTACATAACGCGCAGATTCAGTTCCAGGATAAAACCGTCCGGAAAAATAATAAATTCGATGCCTAATACACTAAATTCGACATTTTCTGAGTTAATCCATTGACACCAGATTCACATTCGCACGGTAAATGTTTTTGCCCCCAGCTCCGTCCCCACAACTCCGCTTCTTTCTCTTTGTTTTGCCACTTGAAAGGAACATGTACTTGTGATAACATTTCTATAGTATTAGAAGTATGTGACTTTGTATGTATGGGTATACCATTAATTGAAAGGCTCCTTTGTGACTCTTGCTTGGCCATAATTTCCAGTCGACCAATTTCGACATATTAAAATTGAGCCTAAAACAATAGACCTCAGTACAAGGCTCTGGGGAATAACTACAGAGTTTGTGGGGTTTATTCCCCAGAGCCTCGTGCTGAGTTCTATAGTTTTAAACTGAATTTTAATATATCGAAATTGGTCTATTCAGACTAGTGAGCACATTCTGCTACCTTATTTGCTAAATTGGGCATCCTAGGGCCGGAAGAAGGGGAGAGAATTTTTTTTAATATTTCCGATGAAAAAGTGGGACTGCTTGTAGCCTTTGGCAAGAATCAAAAGACTAATATTATTCATGTTCAATTTAAATTGCTATATGGTAACATCATGGATAATTTGTGGAAGGTTCTATAAGCTTCTTTCCCATTATTATTGTTTTGAAGTGAAGGATTGAATATCTCTTGTTGGTACAGTTGAACCCCACTATTTCGAACTCTCAAGGGAAATGACAAAATTAATAGTTCAAAAATTGTTGGAGTTCGAAATAGCTGATAGTAAGTGACTGAAGGGCAGATCCAAAGGAAATGGTTTTGAGTTTGAAATAAAGAGGAAATCAAAATAACCGAGACTGTTCGAATTAGCCGAGTCCAACTGTATCTTTGTAAATAAGAATTTTTGCTTTCACCAGGTTAGATAGAGATGCATGTGTAAATACTGTTATTTGAAGAGACAAGTATTTTAATTTTGAAAATACCCTTTAGTACCATTCCCAATAATCTATGTACAGTATACCATCTCCAGGGAAATTGTTAAATTTTGTGGAAGTGAATTTGATACTTGATATCTTTATTTCCTGCTTCTTCCAAAGGAGGGGGCTAACTAACCACCCAATCCACTACCCCTAAATCTGCCCCTGTAGTGGTACAAAGAAAGGAAACTCAAACAGGCCCAGCAGACAAGTGGGAATTCTACAAACAAAACAAAACAAAAACAAAAACAAAAAAAGATGGAGAGAGATTCATCAGGGCCTTAGTTTGTGGCTTTCATTGTTTAAAACATTTGTCTGGTTTGTCTCATATTTGTACTTTGGCTAAATATGGCTTCTGATCAATTTCAAACAGCATTTGGCCTGCATTTATCAGGGACAAATATGGAAACATATTTGTCCCACGTTTGTTGTCTTCACAACCAGGACAAATATAACATCAGATTTGTCTCATATTTGTCTTAAAGCCAAATATGATCAAATCCATTATTTCATCCAGTGTTAAGTCACGCTCTCTTCGACTGTCGCTTCGCGGTCTTTCGCGACGTTTGGGAACGTTTTGTGAATGTTGTGTCTTTTACGGTGAGCAGCGAGACTTTCGACGTCAGCCAAGAATTAAAAAAGTCTTAGTTTTCGTAACTTGAGTGGCTGATGTGACCATATCGAGACTTCCTCGAGCGTTTCCAGGCGCGGCGCCATATTGTAAAAGATGGATTGGATTGGATTGGATTGGATTGGATTAGATTTGTTAAACGAGGGATTGGACTTGTAAAAGCGAAGACGCCCTCTAAAGTTTTAAGAATTCTCATGGTACTTGGTATATATTAAACACAAGCTTTGAAGCGGGAAGTTTGAGTCTGTTTATTTGGCAGATTTCAAATTAACGGATGTGCAGTACACGTGTTGTTTTCGAGAAGTCGAGAACTGAGTGAAACAAAATAAGCCTAATCCAAGCGACACTTTTAGAAGTAAAATGGAGTTCTGAACAGAGTTAAAGGCAACAGAAATATCTCTGGGTTTCTGAGATTTTGTCTGTTGCCTTATACCTTCGTGATGGAGTACTCGTGTCTCGACTTCGATGTTTGGCTGGTTGGTTTCTCTCTAAGAAGAGATCTTAAAAAGAGATTGAAATGTCCTTTCTCTTGATACCAGTTAATCGCATCACTTTCCTCTTTAGGAGGATGTTAACAAATGGGAGGCAAAACGCTTCCCTATGACGTAAGAAGCAACTTTTTTTGTTGAACGCGTTTCGGGTCAGTTAAAGGTTCATTTAGCGTGATACATGATGAATTATTATCATGTACAAGTTTACCTGATGGTATTCGCGAAAACATGCTCGCAAAGAGCTCAGACAGTCTCACAAGTGCCTTGACCGCTCTTGGGTGGGATATTGGCCCGTCACGATGTGCCTCTCCAGCAGGGTCCCAGGTCACCACAGGAGCCTTAGGTAATTAATGTTCAACAACTGAGCAAAGTGCCTAGCCACACAGTCAATATCAACGTTATTTGGCACTGAAAACTCAAGTTTAGCTAAGTGAAAGCGACAGAGAAAGACACCCTCCCCTCCCCCCGCTTTTGACGGCTGGCTGCCAGCAAACCACCAGCAGATAGGCCAGTGCCTGGGCCATGTCCCCATCTTGGCCTTGACGGAGCCTCTCCTAGATTTAGAGCTAAGGGCTGGGTTTCGGCCGGGCTTCCTTCTATACTGTGTTCGACTCCATGGATAAAGTTTACTCTCGTTTTCGTATCAACAACATGTATTTCAATAATCACAGACTATTAGCCGAATGTTAACCTTGCGTGTAGTCATACAGTTACATGAATGCTAGCAGAATGACTGAAACACAAATTTTACGGAAGGTGTCAATAGATTGACCCAGAAAATGTCGAATTTAGTGTATTATACATCGAATTTATTCTTTTTCATGATGGTTTTATCCTGGACCTGAATCACGTGTTATCTACTCGCATGTGGGATTTAGCTCAGCTCAGCAAGTTTTATTTCAAGGATATTGTAGAGTTTTAATTCACCCCTGAATTTTGTTCTCTATTACGTGTTTTGCAAATCCATGTGTTACAAATCCAGTCCAATCCAGTCCAATCAATTACAATATGGCGCCTGAAAAGTTCGAGGAAGTCTCGATATGGCTGGCTAGATCAGCCGCTCCAGTTACGAAAACTAAGACTTTTTTCTTTCTTGGCTAACGTCGAAGGTCTCGCTGCTCGGCGTAATGGACAGAACCGAGCGACGAAAAGACACAAAATTCACAAAACGTTTCCAAACGTCGCGAAAGACCGCGAAGCGACAGTCGAAGAGAGCGCGACTTAAGCAGTGAAAGAAGCGCAGCTGTAGGGAGGGGACTGGGGGCAAAAAAAATTTACCGTGCGAATGGACCTCTTCCCTTCCCTCTGGGGTAGTTCTGTCAACGATTTGGAATGTTTTCGCCGAGAAACAAAAATTGAAAATTGATTGCAATTTTCAATTTTCAACTTTTAGACTTCCGTCGAAAACAGAAAAACTAAGCCATGCCACAGACTGCAACAGTGTCGGAGAAACAAAATAGCCGCTTAGTTCCATTTTTCTCTTCATTGTTGACAGGATTAAAGTAAAAATATAAGTTCTGTTTCAATGTTCTACCGAAACGAAGAAAGTCAAATATTTTCAATTTGGCACTTTCTTATTTTTATGATAAGAAATCATGAAAATCAAACATTGACATCAATTCTCAATTTTTGATTTTAAACGAAAATTGAATGGACGAATGACCCACGTACCATACGGGTATTCTGAGCGCTGAGATATGTTGGCTTTCCCAAAACTCTAACCCTCAAACGTTTTTTTAACTCCTAACGAAGAATTAAGATTCGTTTTCTATTTCAACGTACATTTTCTATACGTAATCCCCTCAGGAGAATTTGGTTTGAAGCCAGGATATATTTACCAACATGGTTGGGTACTTCATTTTCTTGATTTTTTCCTAATTATGTCTCAAGAAGGTTGATGTTGATTTCTTATAAGGGACCCCTGAATGGGACTACGAGTGCGAGATTAAGCATGAATACGATTTTTAAACTTCCAACTGGTATCACCCGCTCTTTATGTTGGTTTTAAGAAGACAGGGTATCTCATGGGATGAGATGTTTATATGACGTGGTATGCTATTGATGTCAGGCTTCTGTTGAAATGGCTTTTTCTTCAAGGCCGTTTTACACACCGTTGGTTTCATTCACGTGATTCATAATAAACGATCACGTGATGACAAACATCTGTTAGCGCAGATGGCCACAGTTTTCAGCACGGCTGTTGCAAATTCCTTAAAAGTACCAAGTTCGAGGCAAATCTTATCCATGCGAAGGATTTTGCACATGAAGAAATAAAGCTTGCTTTCGTTTACAAATATTAACTGGCTGCCTGGCTCCGCTAGCCACTATGTTTATTACAGGCAGCTAGTACTCTAACTTTTACTTTTAATATTTTCATTGAACATTGTAACTTTTTAAAGCAAGAGTGAGTATAATAAAGATTGAAATTGATTGACAACGTCCGATGTACATCGCCAACTCTCAACCTATTTAACGGTCGAATACCATGAATCTTTGACCATCTTTCGGCGCATATGATCACCACTGCATCTGAGTCAAAAACCGCTAAGTCATTTGTAGATAGTTGCTTGCTTTGCACTACACCAAAATATTAAACCCCAGCCAAATGATCGCAACACATCAACACAACATATCGAAACATTGTTGGCCCAGCAGTTGCAAGCTCCGGCTAAACAATCGCAACATTTCAGCACAACATATCGCAACATTTTTGGGCGCAAAATGTTGCGCGCGTTTGGCCACCCTATGCTGGGTGTTTAAAATCGAACTAGTGCGCATGCCCGGGTGCAACATTGTTGCACGAGCCTAACCAAATGACTACAACATCATACAACATCCACAAATGTTGCATGAAAAATTTGACCGGTTTCAAATTTAAGCCAACAACACCCAACATATCGCAACACGTCGCAACATGGTGGCCAAACGCATGCAACAATGTTGCGATATGTTGCGTTGAAATGTTGCGATCGTTTGGCCAGGGCTTTACGTTTGATCTATTGCTGCTTGAATCCTATTTGTTCGTCACGCAGTGCTGTCATCCCATTTTAGGGTGTAGGGATGGGACAATTTCTATCCTGATACGTAAGGCTTGGAACCACAGGGAGCACACAATCTTGTTGGAAGGGATTAAAATTAAGAAACGAAAAGAATGAATAGTTTACCATTGTCCCCTAATGTCACCTCTTACTGTACGCGACCTTCCAGGGAAAACCGCTTCCTATATGCCCTGCGTAATATTGTAACGTCAAACTCGTAGCTTGGTCTTTTCGCGCTGTGCAAAATTTTTTGGTTTACATGTAATACAGTGGGCCCCTATTAAGTGCTTAATAGGGCTTGACGGCTTAAATAGAGGTTGTTCTACCTTGAATAATTTTTCACTATCGGATTAATTTCTTAGTGAACATGGAGTCAATTCAAGACAATCACGATAGACGCATGTTTGAATTATCACTCCTCACCTTCAATTTCAGACTCTTATCTGCCATCGCCCTTGCCAAAACAAAGTTTTTTCAATTTTGGGTGGCCATTTAATAGGGGTAAAGACAGTGGAAAAACCCTTATCGTGACGACCGAAAGGTGGCCGCGGCCGCTTTATAGAGGTGGCCGGTTAATGGGGGTTTTATTTACATTTTTACTGACAATAATTTCGGGAATTTTGGGATTGATAACTGGCCGGGGCCGCTCAATAGAGATTTGGACTGTATTATATTGACAAGGGCGGCGAGTGACCCACTCCAGACATTTTGTCGAGGAAAAGGTGGTTGTTATTCATCGTGGTGGATGCAATAATAAAGTGTATTATCGTTTGTCTCACGATGTAGTCACTTGAGATGTAGATCGCGACGTTTCGACTGCTTACTGCTAGTCTTCTTCAGGCGATAAGGTCGACTGATTGCACGGTATCATTTATATCACAAAGGTCGGCTGTGATTGGTGCATTTCGATCCTCCTATTGTTCCATTGTTCCGGCGAGTAGCTGTTCCCTCAGTGGTCCGTTGTTGTACCGTTCTCCTGTTGTTGTGTTTCTTGATCGTGGGTATCCATGCTTCAGGAATTTCAATTCCACTATCCCTGTTGATGTTGTTAGGGTGAAGTCTTATGTGAATAGCTTCCTTGACCCTACGTGTGTACCAGTGAGGATCTCGATCAATAAACTTGACCTCATTCCAGATAGGATAGTGGCCGGTCTCGTGGGTGTGTTCAGAAACGGCGGAGGTCTGGGTACGGGCGAGTCGTATATCCCTGTCGTGTTCTTTGATCCTCTCCTGCATAGATCTCCCTGTTTCCCCGATGTAGATTTTGCCGCACTCACAGGGAATCCTGTAGACAACACCATCTTGTTTAGCCGGGTTGACGGTGTCCTTTGGTCGCACTAAGTGTGACCGAAGTGTCGTGTCGGACTTAAAGACGGTGCGAATGCCTTGTTGTTCTAGGCAGCGGCGGAGAGACTCCGAAACTCCTTGGACATAAGGTAAAACGGCGGTGGATTTAAATTCCGCGACAGGCTCTCTTCTTGGGGCTGTTCGTGCCTTTGTGATCTTCTGTACAAAAGAGGAGGGATATCCGTTAGAAACAAGTACAGATGACAGATGTTTCTTCGCTCCAGCGATTACTGATGGTTTGGTGACGAGACGTTTAGCCCGGTCGTACAGACACTTCACAATACCGCGCTTTACTGACTGAGGGTGGTGTGAATCATACGCTAGGTACTGATCAGTATGTGTTGGTTTCCTGTAGACACTGGTGGTAAGGCGGCCATCAGGTTCTCTGTAAACTGACGTGTCGAGAAAGGCGATCTTGTTGTTGTTCTCGATCTCCATGGTGAAACGGATTGATGGTTGTTGACTGTTCAGGTGTTGCAGGAAGACGTCAACTCTATCCCGATCCAGGATGGTGAAAGTATCATCTACGTAACGTTTCCAGATCTTAGGCTTGCAAGGTGTGGACTCTATTGCTTGTTCTTCAAGTATCTCCATGTAGAGATTAGCAATAACCGCGGATACAGGGCTCCCCATGGCTGTGCCGTCTCGTTGTTCGTAAATCGATCCGTTGTACTGGAAGTACGTAGATCTTAATACGAAATTCAAGAGGTCCGCGATTTGAACTGGTGTAAGTGTAGTGCGGTCAGCCAGGCCTGCGTCGTTCTCCATGTTTTGTAGCGCGGCTTGTACGGCGCCCTCGATCGGTACGTTGGTAAACAGTGACTCTACGTCGAAAGACACCATGATCTCGTGGTCCTGGATCTCCTCACTGGCGATGGTGGAGGCGAAGTCAGTTGAGTTCTTCACTGTGAAGTTCGAGTTACCTGCAAGAGGAGATAATACGTTAGCCAAACAAGCAGACAGGTCGTATGCAAAGGTGTTGACACACGACACAATTGGCCTTAGCGGTGTGTCGGCCTTGTGGATCTTCGGCAAACCATACATCCTAGGTGGTTGTTTGTGTCGGGGTCTGATCTTATTATAAACCGCCTCTGATATGTATCCACTCCGTTTCAGAAACCAACACATACTGATCAGTACCTAGCGTATGATTCACACCACCCTCAGTCAGTAAAGCGCGGTATTGTGAAGTGTCTGTACGACCGGGCTAAACGTCTCGTCACCAAACCATCAGTAATCGCTGGAGCGAAGAAACATCTGTCATCTGTACTTGTTTCTAACGGATATCCCTCCTCTTTTGTACAGAAGATCACAAAGGCACGAACAGCCCCAAGAAGAGAGCCTGTCGCGGAATTTAAATCCACCGCCGTTTTACCTTATGTCCAAGGAGTTTCGGAGTCTCTCCGCCGCTGCCTAGAACAACAAGGCATTCGCACCGTCTTTAAGTCCGACACGACACTTCGGTCACACTTAGTGCGACCAAAGGACACCGTCAACCCGGCTAAACAAGATGGTGTTGTCTACAGGATTCCCTGTGAGTGCGGCAAAGTCTACATCGGGGAAACAGGGAGATCTATGCAGGAGAGGATCAAAGAACACGACAGGGATATACGACTCGCCCGTACCCAGACCTCCGCCGTTTCTGAACACACCCACGAGACCGGCCACTATCCTATCTGGAATGAGGTCAAGTTTATTGATCGAGATCCTCACTGGTACACACGTAGGGTCAAGGAAGCTATTCACATAAGACTTCACCCTAACAACATCAACAGGGATAGTGGAATTGAAATTCCTGAAGCATGGATACCCACGATCAAGAAACACAACAACAGGAGAACGGTACAACAACGGACCACTGAGGGAACAGCTACTCGCCGGAACAATGGAACAATAGGAGGATCGAAATGCACCAATCACAGCCGACCTTTGTGATATAAATGATACCGTGCAATCAGTCGACCTTATCGCCTGAAGAAGACTAGCAGTAAGCAGTCGAAACGTCGCGATCTACATCTCAAGTGACTACATCGTGAGACAAACGATAATACACTTTATTATTCCAGACATTTTGAACGCAATCCAAAAATTCGCCCAGGCTCTAACTTTTACAGCTTCCACGAAACCAAACCACCACAAAACGAAGTCGTAAGATTTTCTTACAACTTGGCCGAACTTGTTTCGAGTACTTCTAAAACAGACGGAGAATTTTAGCTTCTTTTGCAAAGTTTTTCTCAAATCGCTTTTGTAACATGATCGTACCGTTATCTAATCCCAAAGCGCGCACTCGAGCTCCCTCCCTCCCCCACAGATGCTTTTTTGACACGACAAATCTTCACAAACCCTTCCCCCAGTTCGCAGTTTTTCTGACGTGTCCGATGTCGCCCGATCTCCCAAGGAAACAAAATGTCGCAATTTAACGCCTGTAACGTTTTAGTGAGATTCCGCGATAACGACTGGGAGCTGGGGAAGGATTTTGTAAAGATTTGTCAAAAAAAAAAAAAAAAAAAAAAAAAAAAAACGTGTGTGGGAGAGGGAGGAGAGCGCAAGCGCTCGCTGGATGACATGTATGGTACCTGACCCAACTTGTACGAATGGACCAATTTTGTGTCAGATTACCTCTGACTCTTTCTTTCCCAACCCTCGTTCATCTTTTAACCACGGTCCTTTGCCTTTGCAATGGTCGTAAATTTCTTCCGGGACCCTGCACCTGGTGCTGAATGCCCCGGGGGAAACTCTGACATAAAATTGACGGGGCTGCTCGTTGCAGCTTTTAGGGGTTAAAAATGCGACTTTGGTAGTTCTTAGGGTGTTTAGCGTCAAAAGGTCCACAGTGGGAGCTCTTGCAATACCTTTTAGGGTATTGAGCCGAAAAAAGATGACTTGAGATTATGTATTATGTAAGAATTATTATCTTTAAGGGGAGGAAAACACCTTGAAGCCACGCCTACAAAACAGGATCTTGGTACCTCTTACTGGGGGGTTCTTTTCGAAGTTTCCGACTGTTGTACGGGAGTCCCCCTTTCTCCCCCTCCCCACGGAGTGCTGAGCCATGTACTCCACCCTAATCCAAGTTTTGTGCGATGGTTAGGACAGATCGTTACATGGTGCGCAAACTTTCGCTTTTGGTGAACTTCACTGCTCGGCATAAAATCAGCTCGACTTCATCTTCAGGCTCGGTTAATTTATTAGTAAACTTATGATTGTTGATATCCTTATTGCAACGGAACAATTTCAGTTTTACACTTTCGTTAGTGTTATAACCCCAAACTCCACCAACAATAGCTTTTAAAAGAACAACCCTCCATTTTCTATTACAAAACTGAATTAAAAACTTACCAATACCCCGCCACTAAGCAAACAAAAGACGCCAAACATAGTGGCAAGGGTGGGCTTGTTTACTCAGGTAGCTAGCACTTGGCAAATTTTTGCCAGAATTTGTTTACTTTGCGGCCAAAATCTGTCATCGGGGGACATTGACAAGTGCGACCCCAACTTTTCCCGTTGGTAAAAACTTCGAAAATCGGCCAAAACATCCAAGACACCGTAGTGCTTGGGTGGGGCAGGCAGATTTCAGAAAACTCTAGCTGAACAATAGGAATCACAGTGGTAACTGTCAATGCTTGTCAGTGTATGAAAATTTAACAGAACATTTTGTGATAAAATTAAAAAAGCGCGCGATATTGCTTCAGTTCGCGCTTATTCTTTGCCATGGACGGAGGTGGATTTTACAACCATTATAATCCGTCGCAGTTCCCCACTTTTTTCCATGGCCCAATGCTTACATACGAGTTTCCATGACCCAGGCAATAGAGTTTTAACGCAAGTATTTTCTCTGGTGGTAATGGTCGGTATAATTGATCTCTAAACCGCGATTGTTGTCGTAATAAACGGTGTGCCATCATACGAAAGACAAAAAAATGTTGCTGATTTAACTGAATGAAAAGCAGAAGCATCGATTGTGATAGTTATCAGCAATGCTTCAACGGGACGCACTTTTTGGTGGGTTTTTTTCGGGAGTTTTTAAAAGCTCCTGTCTTCCGACAACATGTGGATGAACGTATATCTGGTCGACTTCAGTTGTCATCACTGACACTTTTCTACCCAAGTGCGACCCTACTCAGTCTGGCGCGAGTTTTTGCTTTCCGGTTGCGGTTTTAAATTTTCTGTGTTTTTTTGGTCGGCAAAGATGAAAACTTTGTTCAAGAGCGACCCATACCTAATCAAATTTAGTCTGTTTTTCTCACGAATTAGTCACCTTGTGATTCCTATTTTTATTTCAGCTAGTTTTTGCTTCTTGTATAGATAATTTGTTTATGGCGATTTTTTTAAAATTGTAGTGAGTACAGGCACTTTAACAGCTATTGTCTAAAACATCAGAAAATACAACAAACATGACTTGGAACGAGGCACGTATAGAGTACGATTACCGAAAAAAAAAAAAATATATATATATATACATGTACATGTATATATATATATATACATATATTGATAAAGCAAGGACGGACAACTTCTGACGGTAAAAAAAGTTAAAAAGTTAAAAATTTAATAGAAAAACGTTTCGGTCTTAGACCTTCATCAGTTACAAGAGAAAAAGGACGAAAACTAAGTTTAAATACGGTTACAGTGTGGGAGATTACGTAACGAAATGAAAAATACAATATTGTGCTATTAATACATCGTGATTAATACAATACAGGAAGAAAATGCAAAACGAGAAATACAATGCTGTACTATAAATTGCGTCATACAGGGTGATAATTAATAGACCAAACGAAAAGAATACAATACTGTGCATAAATTACATTATAGAGCGTGATAATTGCAGAACTAGGTTAAATTCAACCTAAAAACTAAAAGAGTTAAAATAGATAAAACGGACTCTTGCAATGCGGTAAATATAACGGGAAAAATAGTTTGCAAAGATAAGCAGTTGAAAAAAAAAAAAAAAAGGAAGAAACCTACGTTTACGCTGGACAAGGTTAATAACAAAATCCCAAATCGAGGCCTTTGGAGCATTAAAGGGTTGACAAACAACAAAATCCCTGGAGGGGCCCTTAAACAATAAGCTGTAATAAGATCCCAGGCAGGGCCTTTGAGCATACCTAACACCCAAAAAGCTGACAAAATCCAAGGAAGGGCCTTTGAACTGCCTTATGGCGCGAACGCATATTTACACAAGAGAAAGTTAATTATAACAAATTCTGTTTTTGGAGTGAAATTCTCTTCTTTTATTTAAGCCATGGGGAGCCAAAGAGAACAGTTGAGCACTCCAATAAGCCTCTTTCGTAATTAAAAACCTATCGATCTCGTCTGAGTCATTAGGGGCCTGCACCTGATCAATGCATTGGAATTCAAAATCATCCAAGGAGTGTGGAATTTTATTGAAATGTACTGCTACCTCACAAGTGGTTTTGTTTGTGAGCATAGCAGACTTGTGGTTACGAAACCTAACCCGAAAATCGGTGGTAGTTGATCCTATGTACTGTAAACGACATTTCTTGCAGGAAACTAAATAGATCACGTTTTTAGAATCACAAGAAAGCCTTGAATGAATGGTGTATTTTCTGCCCGTTTTAAAACTTAGAAATGATTTAGATTCAACAAAGAAATTTCGACAGAGATCGCATCTATTTCTTTCACATTTAAAGCAGCCATTATTTGGCTGAATTGTTTGTCCCTCATCGGCGGTCTTAAAACGAGATGGTGCTAATAATTCTTTCAGGTTTTTTGTTCTACGAAAAGATGGTATGATAGAGCCTTGAGGGAAAAGTTCTTTCAATTTAGGGTTGGATTGCAAAATCAACAAATGCTTTCTAATTATGCTACTCACATTAGGCAAATTAGGATTAAATGTGAGAACAAATGGAAATAATTTCTTCGATTGTTTTCCGCGTTGCCGTAGTAAATCATTCCTAGAAATGGTGGAGGCTTTGGAGAATTGATCGTCAACTAATTTGGAGGGATAACCCTGATTAACAAGATAACCCTTGTACTCAACTGTTCTCTCGGCAAGGAAAGTTTCTTCAGAGCAATTTCTCTTCAATCTAGTCGCTACTCCAAAAGGAATAGCCTTGAAGACATGCTTGGGATGGCAGCTAGAAGGTGGAAGATATAAATGACTATCTGTAGGTTTAGAATAAACATCAGTTCTAATAAACCCATCCACAAGGTGTAAAGTAAGATCAAGTACGTGAAGCTCACGTTCAGAAAAAACTAACTCGAATTTAATAGTAGGGTATAGAGAATTAATGTAATCAGTAAATTGATGTAAGGCAGGAAGGCCTTGCTGCCAAAGATCAAAGACATCGTCACGATAACGCCACCACAAGGACGGCTTTATCGGACCGGAAAACTTAGCTTTAAGATCAATTTCACCCATGGCTAGATCGGCATAACTACATGCATTTTTTGGACCCATGGCCGTGCCATGAATCTGAAGAAAGAAATTCTCCTTAAAATGAATCTTCATTGATCCTCCTGACGCAGTGGCATTCTTTGTTGGCTTGAGGCATTTTATAACCGTTTTATATATATATATATATATATATATATATATATATATATATACATATATATATACATATATATATATATATATATATATATATATATACATATATATATACATACATATATATATATATATATATATATATATATACACAAACACACATATCATATAGATAAAACAGATAAACAATGAATAAATTGTTTCACTTATTTTAAGAGTGCCCTATACAAAATAGATTAAAATATCGGCAGCATATGCCGTGACATCAATGCGTGACGAACTACTCAAGGAACGGCTGCAAGATTGTGCTGCGCCGACACGCTTGTTAGCCTGTCTACAGCCGCCCCTCCCCTCCAAACAAATTCGGCAAGGAGCTCCTTCCCGATTTATTTTGGAGGAGAGGGGCGGCTGCACACAGGCTACACGCTTATCAGCAATCAAACCTAATATTTTGGACTAGTGCAAGCAAATATCTACAAATGACTTAGCCGTTTTTGACTTGGATGCAGTGCTGATCATATGAGCCGAGAGATGGTCACAGATTCATGGTGTTCGACCGTTTAATAGGCTGACTGTTGGCCATGTACATCGGACGTTGTATAAACAGACGTAAACTTTACTGCTTCATCAATAGGTTCGACGAATCGTGAGAGAAACACGTTAAATCAGCCATTATCAGCTCTGTGTTTATTTCAGCTCAATATAAGTCAAGACATGTGACGCATGCTAAAGGTCAAATATTTGCATTTTTAACGTCCTTTGAAAAGCTCTCTCGTCGCTCACAATCATTTGCCCAAAGAAATCTTTACAGGAATCTGTAGACCATCCTTCTACAATTCAACCACCAGACTTAATCCATTTGAAGGTTTCGAACATGGTGAAAACTAATTATATTCGCGAAGTCATTTTTAAGTGAATGAAATACATGTCTTCTAAATTTAATTATTTTCCACCCAAAAAGACGACGCAACATTCCCCAAAATCAACCCAGTACACATTGAAACATTGCACAAAAATATTTGAGTGTTTTAAAGACGGAGGAATGGTTCTCATACTTGCTTAATAAAATGGTGCGTCAAATGACGATTTAAAGGAAATTTGGTAATTTGCATTTTTCTGTAAAATAAAAGGATATTTTGCCAAGAAAGCTATCCAGTAGTTTTTGTCATCCCCTAGCCTATCTACCATGAAAATATGAGCGAAATCGAATCTTTGACCGTTGCCGCAAAATTAAGAAGTTTCCCGATTGACTACTGAGAAATGAGCAATGGAAATATTTTATCTTAGCCGATTGCAATAATCAGTGATTATCCTTCAGACTGCTCGCGGAAAACGTTCGTGCTTCCAGCTTGGAACACTACGTGTAGTATGCAAAGTATGCGCTACTTCTCAAAACGTACGTATAGAAGTGGAAAAATTAAGCTGGGTCGATGCCAAACTCCAGTCTGGAGAAGCACTGTTTGAAAAGAGGATTCCTACGAGACAACAATAAAACAAGAAACAATTTCCTCAAACTATTCAACTCGTATCAAAGTGAGTCGTCACCCGGCAGTGTAATTCCCTTTTCGGCCAGTTGACTCTTCACTCGGTCAAGGTAACTGGAATCTGGATAGCCACAGCTGCAGAGAGTAAAACATACTTAACTTTAGTTTCAGGTAAAAGCAACAATGCTACTCTGTATATTCGAGGGTAAATAAAGTTAAGGCAACTGTTATTAAACCTACAACTTCAGAGGTAGCCGGATGACTAATGTTGTGTTTTTTGTTTCTGATTAATCGAGACTGCCAGCGTTGTCTGCGTTATCTGAGAACCGATACTGAGATTTATTAATACAGCTGAAAAAACTAGCAGTGAGCCCTTTCCTGCATGAGGATTGAGTGACATTGAACGAGACAATCAGGCATTAATATATACGCTTTTGACACGACGGCCGGATAGGATCGCGGAATCGCGAGTTGTGTTCTCGTGCTCCTTCCCACTTGGAACCTTTCACGTACGAGGTCTCGACCACTGCTGCTGCTACGTTTACACATATTTTTGGCCACATTCTAATACTGTTTTCTTTTTAGTCTTGGTAGCTTCTCGTTCCAGGGTGGCGAAGGGTATAACTCTATAGACCAACGGTAATTTGTAATTTGCAAGCGGAGAATAAATAAGGTTTATTTGGTTAGTCATTAGCATACTCTGCTACGTCTTATACAACTTTTACACCGTGACATATCTGCTTAGGCTACAAAAGGCTTTACAGTTTAATACTTGGAAACAAAACGCTAGCATTTAGTCCAGGTTTAAATTTTAAGTTATATTGGGAAACCTTACTTGTTTGGACCTCCACTTCGATTGGTTTTCAGTTCGATGCCGTTGCATATAATGTTATACTCGTCATCGGTAGTGGGAGACTTCCCAATGGTAAACATCAACCGTTCCTCAAAAGCGCTCTTCAACAGGTTGCACAGTTCCTTCCCCGCTGGGTTGTTAGGGAGGTAGGATGTACAAAATAAACCACAGAAAGGCTCTCCTGGATTTGGATGGTCTGAACCTATAAGGAGTGTACATCATCATTTAATCGATATACGTCGAAAATGATTCAACAATACCTTGAATTCCTTCAGCAAAGTTGTACGTTATGACAATGGTTCCACACTCCTCGTATCCTGGAAGTGAATTACATGACTCAGTCCTCCAAGTCATGTACCCTACTGGCTGGTTTCTCATAACTAGATTCTCCTGCTTACAAGTTGGGCAGATCATTGTCTTCTTAAAAAAACATTTCGTACAGGACTTGCAGAAATAGTGACCACATTCAGATAGGTAAACAGGGTCTTTCTGGAGATTCATGCACTTGGAGCATTTTGGTACATTTGTGTTCATGCTGGCTGACGGCTGTAGGCCTATAATTAACGTATAAAATTATGATGATAAGTTAGGTCTGTGGGGCAGTTTAATCAAGCAGTAGACTAAGTATTTATGGTTTATAAGCTGATAAACCACGCGGGATGCTGGAAGACCACGAGAAGAATTCGTAAATCAGGAGCCGCAGGCTTGTGATTTACGAATTATTCGAGTGTTCTTCCAACATCCCAAGTGGTTTATCATGCCTCTAAACCATAAAAAGTTGTGGTCTATTGCTTTTATATAATAATTCAGAAGACACGCGAAATTTCCACGAGTTTACTGGCACAATTAACCATAGCTGATTTACCAATCAGAGCGCGCGCATTCATTTAATTATTATATAAAGAGTGTTTTTAAATTAGACTCAAGGAATCCAAGTAAAAAATGGTCACCGTACCTCCGGCTAGAGTTATCAAGCAAAATAACGAACGTCAAGCGTGGACAACGGGTATTGTTGCTCATTGTTAATGGTCAGTAAAATTAACTTGGCTCGAACCCAGTTAAGTGTGTATACTTAATTGGGTTCGAGTCCCGTTAATATAGTACTCCTGGGCCGGGTATTGTCATACCCTTTAAGACCAGGAGTCTGCTACTATCGTGAAGACACAGTTGAAAGATCTCCGTGTGAAGCTGCAGACTAGTGTTCAACCGGTGTTTACGAGCCGCAAGATTGCCCAGGAGTTCCCGACAAGCGAACTTAAGCCTCAGCTCATTGATCAACTATGCGTTGTGTATAACTTCAAGTGTGACCAGTGCGATGCTGGTTATGTCGGTTACACCCATGGCCATCTGTTCGTACGCGTTGATGGACATAGAAGCAAGACCTCGTGAGTACGCAATCACTATGATAATAGACACGCAGGCAGGATTCCGGATGACCTTCGCAATTGTTTTAGCGTGTTGAAAAAATGCCACAACAAGTTTGATTGTCTCATTAATGAGATGGTACTCATTAAACAATTACGACCGTGTTTAAATGTACAATCAGACTCAGTTCGCGCTAAAGTCTTTGTCTAACTTATGCAAATTAGAAACTCTGAACTCTTAGTTACTCTTGAAATCGCATATTTAATTAGTTTCCCTTGACAATGGCGCCAAGATGTCGCCGAAACGTCGGATTTGTCTATCGTTAGTTTTTGCCTGTATATATTTATCTAAATCATTGTTGATTAGAAGACAGATTTTGAACTATTTCACATTTTCTTAGTTTGCGAAAAATCTGTCCTACAGATTTTTATTTTACTTTGCATTAATGTTAAATTAGAGCCAATTTCTTATTCCTGAAATTTTGAGGTGGGGTTAGACGGGTAGATTTTGAGAAAAACGTGATTTAGCCTACTAGTGCCCAGTCTCTCCTTAGGTACTTGGTCGTTCATTTTGGCCTTTTGTTGCTAAAATGTCATATAGTATGGTAAAAGACTTCAGTAAACAGTAAATAGAGAAAAGAAAAACATCTTGGAACATTTTTCAAAAGAGTTAGAAGTTGGACAGTTATAATCCATCAAAACAGTAGTAAGCCACCTTAATCGAGGTTTGAACAACCTGGCCCTCGAGTCTTAAAAAATAGTACCCCGAAAAATGATAAACTTAGGCATAGTTTGGGCAACTACTAGGCTCTATACTTATGGTCAGTCGTTTTCTAAGGCAATCATTAACCAGTTATATCTCATATCTGTTACCCAAACAATCTCACCGAGTAACTGATGCCCAGTGAAATAATATACTAAGTATTCAGTAGAGTCTGTGGTTTTCACCTGAATGTCATAAAACCCAAACAATGGCAATTACATGTAAGTTACCGCAAAAGCAAATAACAAAGTGGAACAATAACAACTTTAAACAATTCTACTCAAGGGCTCGAATCTCTAAGCAAAGTGTCTGGGCAATGGTCGTACCCTAAGAGACCTAACTCTCAACTCTTTGTCCTGTTTTCCTTCAGTTGTCCTTTTAGGCGAACATAACATAACGTAACACTATAACATAGCATAGCATAACACTTTATTTAACCACGGAGGTATGAAAACAGACAGTGTTGGATTGAGAGCGTGGCAGCCTTATGCGCCTGCTGGCGTGATGAGAAGAGATGATGATATGATGAGATGATGATAAAGTGAAAAAAAAATTAAGATAGTCCTGAAGATGGGGTTGTGGTGATGGTAAGGAGAGAAGATCCTCCAAGATCGTCAACTGGGAGCTAATCTGCAGAGTCTTCATATCCAATCCCTCAAGCCCCAGAGCACCAGAGTCAACTGGCAGACATGAAACTAGTTTATCCATGTCAGAAACCTTGGAAACTAAATTTGAAGCAGAACTTGGTGGAAAAAATCCCACCAAATGAAAATGCTGGGGATTTGCTAAACAAAATATTAGAAATACTGGACGTTAAAATACTTTTGGAACATCCCTCACTGAATACTATCATGTTACTGCACACCTTAGGTTTTGTCCTGCTGAAACATTATGTGACGGATCGCTAAAATTGCGTCAAGTTTGTATTTAGAATAAACAGTTAAAAGCTTAACTTAAGCGACTTTGTTTATATTTCCTTCGTTTCTTTTCACATTTTTGTTTTCAATTAATTCATTGCATCAAACTTAACAGTACAAAGTTATTCCAAATTCTATTCACAAGACTATGCCTTGGTTAATGCCCAGCTTAAGTACATAAGCTTACATAGGGACAATGGCATTTGATCACAAGAAAAAGACCGAGCCAGAATACAAATTAAATAATAAATAGAATAGAATGGTTTTCAATTGAGTTTCAAGTAATCAGGCAATAACTTTGGTTTGGATTTACTATGGTTTGAGATTTGTTGAGTTGTCTAATTGCTGAGTAATTGGTTTGGTTTTGGCTTTACGACACTCGGTTGAAAACTGCTGTAAACAAATTAAATGACAAATAAAATAAACAGTCAAATCTTATCAAAACCAATAAGGTCACTCTTAGCAAACAGACCCATATCCATCAGTGGAAGAAAGTATTGAACATCCTTACGAATTAGAGCTTATCAGAGCAATTTTTGGGGTAGGTTCCCCCTTATGGCTGAAAAAAGTCCCTAACCCATCCCCCCCTGAACATCTCTGTACCTGCCTCTATAAATTATCCATAAAAGGGATGTTTCTTTATTATAGAGGTGTCCAAACAAAGAGATTGCCCATATTTACCACTGGCTATGCTGATTTAAGCTTAAACTTTGTCAACAGAAGGTTGTCAGTATCTCGTGTTAAAACCCTGTGAAAAGTCAAGCTTATTTTCGATGATTTTGATAGAAGTCTCCAACATGCACAAGACAACACCATAAATGACAAAAAATTACTGATCTGGTAAATTAACTTATGATTATCCTTATAAAAACTTGGCTAGGTACTTTAAAGCATTCCCATCTTGATTTAATATTTTTTGTTTGTATTCATTTCGTTATGATGTTCTTGGTAGTGATCAGCAATTCTTGAGGATTGAGCAAGGCTTTACACCTTGATGAAAAAAAAAAATCCATCAGGTTTGATGAAGTTGGTGTTATACCCTTTGCAAAGAAAATGCCATAAATTTTCAAACAAGCGGGTTTAAAAAGGAATTGTGTTGGAAATTCTGCGTACATTTTGTAGCGTTTTGATAAAGTGTAAGCTTATTTATAAAAACCTTCTCCAAACAACACATGCGATCGAATATGATTGCATACATCAAGTAAATAATAGTTCAAAATTTTGCTATGTTTTTATTCACAATGTAAGCTTACTTAAACTAAAATAATACTACTGGTAAAATTTGCAAGAATCATCTGCAAATACGTTTAATTAAGTGTTGTTTTTACATTCGTGGAAAATGATCTGCTTCAATTCTCGGCGTAATGCTTAGGGAAAATCTGCACTTTTAAAAACCGCGAAAACGCCAAAATGCAAAGGCGATTTAAGCCTGTTATAATTCTTTGTTTACAGATTAACTGTTGCCAGGCAGTTAAAAATTGAAAAGGAAAACATACCATACCGCTGCAAAGCAATCTGTTCGCGTGGCGCTTCGCGATTATCGTCTTAAGCACCCTTTTGTTTCGAACCTTGAGAGTAATTAAGACTGGAAAAGATGAACCTTAGCACATTAAAACAAACGTAATAATACCTGACGATTCTCGTTTTCCCTTCTTTATCTCCTTTGCCTTCGTTTTCAGCCGTTCTCTTACTTTCAGTTGGAACGGACTGCCATTGATAGCCTCGCCTGATACCGTTACGTAGACGCTGAACTCTCCTGCAGCCTCAGGTATATACGATACTTTATAACAACCATCTTGTGGGTCTGTTATGTTGACCTTCACGGGTTTTCTCGTCTGTAGAGATCGAATGCACACTCCAAGTCTGTCAATTTCACTGTAAGTTTTCTCTCCCTTTGAATCTTTTGTTATCACCCTGAAAGTACAATCCTCGCCTTGTATAGCCTCTGTTAGGCCCATGCCATCCGCCATTGTTAACAAAGGTTCGGTGTTGGATGTAAATATCTTTCCCGGTGAATCTCTTAGGGACGACAAGTCATTGGCAACATATTTAAACTCAGAATAATCTACCTCCATGATAAATGTACAGGGCTGCAAAAGTTCCTGAAACCTTTGTTCAAGTATGTCTTCCACGTTTAAAATCTCTGGTAAATTGTTCCGTTCAAGAACATTGTTGCCAAAACCTAAGCTGCTCTCTATTTCCATCAGTTTGTTGTCCAAGTCGATCACTGTGTTTGAAAATGAAGCTTCGTAACTTTCTTTCTGCTTCATTAGTTGCTCGGTCATGACTACTTCATGCTGGCGAATAAATTCTATGTTCCGTTCCGCCGTTCTGTGTATTTCGTCTGTCGCTTCTTCGATGCTCTTGTTCATTCTTGTTCTTCGCTTTTCAAGGGATTCTTTTTTGTTCCTCAGACGAGGAACAATGGCCTGGACCTCCTGCATCTTATTCTCAATTTCAAATTTCTTTTTCTTCAGTCCTTTGTCAAGAGAAACGATGTTGTGGTCCCGATGATCCAATATGGCGCAGTCACGGCAAATGCATATCACGCACTGTTCACAGTAAAATCTTACTTCATCGTTGTGTTGCTTACAAACGTTTGCTCTTCTAACGTAATCTCGGGCATCGCTTGGCTTGAACTTGCCAATTTCTTTAACGTGATGGCTTCTAAGAGCTTTCATTTTTCTGTGAGCCCCAGCGCAGTCTTCACACAAGAAGTGATTGCAATCGGCACAATAGAACTTCAATGACTTTTTTTCGTCGCAGCTTCCGCAGTGTGGCGAATCTTCTTGTCCTTGTCCGCTGTAGGCCTCCACAATGTCCACCATCTGCTTGTAAAAGAGGTTGGATGGAAGGCTGTTGATGTTGTTGCTTGGGCATTCGGTGATTTGACGGCAGGTTGGACAACTCAACGCTCCTCCACCCTGCTGTCGCAGCCAAGCTTCCAGACACGATTTGCAAAATGAGTGAAGACATTTCAGTATTTTCGGTTCGTTAGTTTCACTAAACTGTTCTTGACATACAGAACATTCTAATTCCCTCTTAACATCGTCGAAAAAGCTCCTACTTTGAGCCATCACGCGAAGACAACAACATGCCAAGATCCCGGAAATGCTTCTACTGAGCAGGTCCTACGAACGAATGAGCATCGAGTGGTTCTGGAGAACGGAAGCTTATTGGCCTGTAGCTATTGTAGCTTGTTATTGATCTGCTGTTCTCATCATTGAACAGGCCTCAACTTCACAAAATATATCAGCAGGCGAAAGCAAATAACTGAGAGTTTAAGTGGCTAGAAATTGCGTGATTTAGAAAGAGTTTTTTTTGATTTTTGTTGATTCCTGGAAATCGCATGACTTCCGGTTTCGTTTTCTCAGAAATAGCGTGACCGAGGAAAATCTCGCAGCACAGTCGACTAACTCCCAGTAAATAGTGGGCCTTTTCTTTGAGGTGGAAGAAAACATGTACATCGGCTTAGATTTACACACGTGTGAGTTTGGCATTTGATCAAGCGACAGCAAAACCAGGAGATCTACCTCAGTGTTCATATTGAACTGACTACGGAGATCTCAGGATCGTGGATGTGGTAGCTATCACATTCGCCGATCCTGAAGGTAAGAAATGATACAACTGAAAATGTTTGTTACGAGCTTGTTTCTTGTTAGAATCAGCCGGAGTCATGCTACTCAGCATGTGCTACTTTTCACACTTTTCTAGTAGATAAACAGTCGAATCCAGATAATTTAAACCCTCTCTAACTCGAGCCTGAAAACCTCTGTTTCCGGTTACCACTGGGTAGTGGAAATAACACGATGATTTAAAAATTATGGAGTCTGCAGTCTGCATTTCACCCTCAGTCTGCATTTTATCCCCCGGTCTGCAGTGTACAGTCGACATTTTACCACGGATCTGCAGTCTGCATTTTTACCTCCGGTTTGCAGTCTGCAGTCCGCAGTCTGCGTTTTACACTGACCGATTTGTCGGCGTGATCAGCCGGCTAATCACTCGGCGTACAGGCTCAGGTACCTGAACTTCAATTGTCAGATATGATGTGTTGGATGTCTTGGTTTAGTACTACTGTGAGGTCGAACACCGGTTGTTTTACTTAAATTTGTCAATTCTAGTTATTTAGCAGACCCATTTTACCTGCCCACGCATGTTTCGAATCAACGGGACCATGCTATTCCCCACCCCTCCCCCTTCCCTTGGGATCGTGTAGGCTAAGCGGTGGGCCTTTCATCTTGTTTCAGTAATCTTTTTCCATAATTCAGCACAATATTAGGCAAGAAGTTTAGTTATTTTAACGCCCGTCAGCTTTAGCGCGGATAATATTTTCCTACATTATAACATCAGAATAGCTCGACCCAGGCGTACATGTAGTAGGTGTCACGTGGTCTCTTGATGAGGGACACGGGGGCCATGACATGATAGAGAGTATAAGGTCCCATTTACACGGGTCCGGACAAATTTTTGCACGGACAAAAACTTGCATGGTTTCACCATGCGTTTACACGGGACCGGCGGAACTGAGCGAATTTTTGAACGGTTAAGTGTGCAAGTTTGGCACGGTTCCATATTTCGTACTGCCTCTTGTAAACACCCAAATCGTGCAACGTTTTGCTCAGATAGCGCGATTAAGGCCTGGAGTCTAGTTATTTTTGCCTGGTTCCTTAGCAAAAATGAAACATTTTGCTAAATTTTGTCCCTTGTTTGCTACATTTTGTTAAATTTAAGACAAAAGAAACAAACAAAAGCAAACTACCGTATGGGAAGACGAGTGGCAGCAGCATGCATCGCTATTTTAGCCAGATTAGCTGGGCTTTTGCAGTACACGTTGCTCCAAATGGCTATTGTTTCCGATCTTCATCGATCGAAGCAATTTACACGTTTGAATTTCTTGGTGAGCATGTACAGCTTACGAAGCAACCAACCGAGGGAAAAGTCTATAACTACATGTAGCAACAAATTAATTTCTTCATCAGACCACGTAAAGTTTTTGTCTGCCGCCATGTTTGATTTGCCCCGTAAACAGGCGGTCCAGGAACAAAATTCGTCGATGCAAAAATTTGTCCGAACCCGTGTAAACGGGGCCAAGAAAACCACGACGGCAGCGGGAACGTGCAAAACAATGGCTTTGCACGTGCGTTATAATTCTTGGTACATTTCCTCACGGTCCTGTTTAATATATCAAAGTTAAAGTCCGGTAATACGGGCAACATTTTTCTTCAAGTTGTCTCGCAACATTGTTGTATTGCAAGTTGAAACACATTGTTGCTCGTATTACCACGTTTGTGACCAACTTGTCTCGCAGCAAATACAGTGTTTAAGTTGGGGCAACAGGTTGTGTAAAGTACACTCGAGTTCTACTTTCCGCAACAAATTTTAGTTTTGCTGCTCGTATTACCACTGAAGCTACAACTTGTCTCATAACAAATTTGAATTCAATGCTTGTGATTGGCTGTCGCGAAGCGCAGCAATTCGGTAAATAAAAAAAAAAATGGTAGAAGGCGAAGACGAGCCTGAATTCGAAGTAGACCAGTAACTCTCGGAAAGTCATAAATTTGCACTTTACAAAGACCTCGAGGACTATCATAGTCTTTGGGACACTTCGTTTGTCCCTTCAAAACAAACAGCAAAAAGGCGAAAGGGCTGGAAGAACTGCAGTAAAAATACAACTTTGCGCCTAGCTATCTGAAACGAAACAGAACTTCATATTGAGATAACTTCGCTGTTACGGAAAATTAAGAAGGAAATGACGGGCAGAAGTCGAAGTGGAAGTTTGTCGTAACGCTAATTATATGAAAGAAGGAGCGATCTTTATTTACACATGATTGACCAATTATACGTGTAGAATTCGGTAGACTTGCAACACTGTATCTTGCAGCGAGACAAGTTGGTCACAAACTTGGTAATTCGCGGAACAGAGGCTTTCTACTTGCAATGCAGCAATGTTGCGAGACAAGTTGAAGAAAAATGTTGCCCGCATTACCGGACCTTAACGTCCTTTTTCTTGTTCAGACCTTAAACGTCAGTGCTCATGATGTTATTGAAGAGATTTGCTGGAAAATAATGGAATTACTCACCAGCGAACAAACAACAGCTTTTGAAGAAAACGAGAGGAAAACTGGAGTAAGTGAATATTATAACTGCTTCCATGCGTAAATCAGTCTGGTAAATAACAGTATTTAAAAAGACGGAAAGAAAGAAAGTACAACCTAAATATAAAGAAAACGGGTCTGGAGTAAACGAGAATTACCACAATATGACAAACATAGAAATGGAAGGACAACAAACCCTGCAAAAACTGCAAAATGAAATTGCACGAGTGCCTAAAACACTCAGTGAGGAAATATTTTGGCGCAACATGAGAGAGCAGGACGAGCAGGAATTAAAAGAAAAGGAAACAATTGTAGAGGATCTGCAGAAAACGTTAGACCAAGAGAAACGTGAAAGAATGAGATTGGAAGAGGAATCAGTGGTTGTGAAGACTGCCTGTAAGGACCTAGAAGAAAGACTAAATAAACTGCTTGCGCAAATGCGTCAAGTGATCGGTAACAAAATGCTCCTGTCGGTTGCAAATAAAGGGAGTGGATTAATAGAAAATGAACCAGTTCTGGACGAATTAAAGAAAACGATAGCATAAGAAAAGCAAGCAAGAAGAAGAGTTGAAGAGGAATTAAACCGAACGAAGCTTACATGTAAAGAGGTGGTAGAGAGATTAGCAATTGAACTTGCAAAGATGCAACAAGCGCTGCAAAACGAAATAGGATTGCGCAGCACTAGGGAGCAAGAATTAAGAGAAAGGAGAACGATCGTAGACGAACTACGGAAAGAATTAAGCGAAGAGCATCGGAAAAGAAATAGAGCTGAAGAGGAATTAAACCAAACGAAGATTACATGTAATGAGCTGGAAGGGAGATTAGTAACTGAACTTGCAAAGATGCAACGAACGCTGGAAAACGAAATAAAATTGCGCAGTACGTGGGAGCACGAATTAAGCGAAAAGAAGACGTTTCTAGAAGAACTACGGAAAGAATTAGGCGAAGAGAAGCTAACAAGAGGTACCGTGGAAGAGGAATTAAGCCAAGCAAGAAATGACTGTATTAGGTTAGAAAGAATATTGGAAAATGAACGTGACCAGATGTTGTCCCAGCGAGCATTAAATGACGAGGAGATTGTCAGCCTCTCCATGGATGTCGCCAAAGGATTAAATTACCTTCACCTTAATATGCCGCTTCCCATAATACATCGAGACATCAGCAGCGCCAACGTGTTGTTATGGAGACGAGATGAGTGTTGAAGAGCCTGACTGACTATGGTCGGCGAATTTCATGCGTCAATGCATGACTGAAAACCCAGGGGCAAGGATCTATTCTGCTCCAGAGGCCCTCACTTCTCAACAGTCACCATAGGTAATGAAAAAGTGGATAACGCTATTCGCTGGATAAATTACTACCTAGCGGATAAAATGGTTTCTTTTGTTAACACCTATCCACTGGATAGTGATTTATCTGCTGGATATCGTTATCCAGCCTTCGAACAACCTCGGCTAGGAAGAGTAACGGAAGTTGTTTCGATAGCTATGGGGTTTGTGATAATGTTACGTTAGTTGTGAAGACATGCATGTGATCGATGTGCGATTATGAATCTGCGAATTTTATAAGTCAGTTTACCACTTTGAATCCAGTTGAAAGGATTTATTCTGCACCCAAAACACTCACTTCAAATGCTCAACAGTCAACGCGGGTAATAAAGGAGTTTCTTGTTGTCAACGTCAAGGAAACTAGGTACCGTAACATGAATCTGGAAAAGGTTTTTTGGGCTTTGTGTATTGTGGGCTAAAACGCCAATGAATGTCATAACCTTAGTGTAGGCGAAATTTAATAGTAGATTGCATATCAATACTCCTGTTTAAGTTATCGTTCTCCACGATGCGAGAAAATAAGCAAAAAGTAGAATCCAGCGTAGATGTTGCATGAATTTTCAGAAATATAATGCCAAGGTTTCTTTTCATTGTTTTGGACCCAATAATGTGGTTACTAGTGAAGTCAATTGGTTTTTAAGGTGGCTCAAAACACTTTCCAGCGCTTTCCAAGACGTAGAGTTTGATGGATCATCATAAACACTCTTTAACAGTTGATGCTGCCCAATTTTGGAACTTGAAACTTTTGGGTGGCTCTGAACCCCATGTACTGACTTCTTTTAAACTTTGCCAAAAGTCTCATTTCATCCTGCTTATCAAAACTCGATGATAAAGGGTTTCACCATGCCGTTTTTGGAATACATGTACTTGATTAAAGCTAAAACTAAGGGTGTTTTCAGCAGGTCATATTGTTGTTATTGTATCAAATAGAGTCACGAAAATGATAACAACGTATTCACCAATGATTGGGCAGTTTTTTTGATACCATGATTGTATCCATCAAACTCTACGTCTTGGAAAGTGCTTGAAAATGATTTGAGCCACCTTAAGGAAGCAGAAAAATGTGTTGCACGTAAAAAAATACCCATTGTCCATAATCCAGTGAAAGAGGGCTGTCCGTTTCAGTCGATAGAGAACACCTGCATGCTGAAGAACATTAATGTCCCATTCAATCCTAACATTACTTAGTCATAGCTTATTTCTCCCTACCGGTGCCCTTGAACTCAGTGGCTAGTACATTCCACCTTGTTAGGAAACAAGTGACAGATTTGCAGATTTCTTTTGTATCCATGTGGTTGACCGAGAAAAGGAACTCTTCAAATTGCTTTTCAAGACTGTTTACTTCGCTTTAAATGTTGTGGACTCACGAGGTGCAGCCGAGTGAGTCCACAACAAATTTTGACCACTGTGATGACGCGTATCGTTGTCGATAAGAGTACGGACCACGCTAAACCACATTTCGATTTGTTTTTTACCACAATATCAACGTCAAAGAAAATGTTTTTTTCAGAGCGCGAGCTAAAAAAGGTATTGCGTGACACATTGACGCGAGCAGCGTTGTCTAGACTCTTATCGTCAACGGTAAATTAGCCAATCAGATTGCGAAATTAATAGCAATTGTGGTAAAATACTTTATTTTCTCCTCTAGGTGGACGTGTACAGTTTTGGCGTACTGTTGTGTGAAATGTGCATTAGAGAACTTCCGGATCCTCAAGGAATGCGTATTCAGCTAGGGCAGGTGACTAATGGCACCTTGCGAAGACTCATTAGGCGGTGTGTGAAAAGAAACGCTGAAGAACGTCCAACCACAAGTGAGGTGATAAGTAAGTTGGAAGGACACACTAGACCATAGGATCATTATCTCGTATGAGAACTTTGCTTGGAGTTTGAACTCCGTAGATAAACAAAAACGTTTCCATCCGAAGGAACCATAATATCCTTGTAGTAAAATTGGGGGAATCCTTCAGGAAATCTCTGGGGATTCTGTGGAAATTTAAACCCTGCAAGAGCCCAGTTGAAACCCTGAAGACCCTCTAATAATTCTCTTGAGTGCTTATGCCCACGAAAACGATATTAAGGAACTCTGAGTGTAGAGGCTCTGCTGACGTTTTGATTTGGTCATATCATGTGTTTCATAGCCGGCGACCAGCAGAGAAGATAACTAGTCTAAAAGGGCGTTCACCAGCGTCTCCGTGCGATTGCTTACCGAATGTCATATTTTCCAATACAGAAGCAAGCTGGAAGGACAAATATCGGACTGTTGGGAACTCATGAATTAAGATGAGGTCGAGGGAGATTTGCCTGTTAAGCGCCCGATAAAATAATAATAATAATAATAATAATAATAATAATAATAATAATAATAATAATTCTTCGTTGACACGCGCTTCGCGCTTGCAGCCTCCCACCCTGGATAAAACCCCTGCCTTCGCTCTAATAGACCATCCTTTCCGCTTCAAGAGAATGAAAAATCCTGTCATAACTCTAAAACGAATGACTTGAAGTAAGGGAAATCATTTCTAAGGAAAATTTTCAGTGAGTTTGGCGTTCTGAAATCACAAGAGACAATTAGGAGCTTTAGAAATTCCTCTAGAAATTCGATTTTGTGATTACTAACGAAATTGAAAGACTTATTGATCATTCTAAGAACGCCTTATTTCATAAGTAATTTACTTTTTATATTTTAAGTCGAATAGTTTTATTAAGTGTGTAAATATACGACTGAAATGTAACTCTCTCAATCTTTTTCGTATGCCACCTAGCCTGACGGTTGTTGTGAAATTTTAATCGAACATTACGTGGCCATAATCGGATTGTAATTGAATTTATATTTGTATTTTTTGGTCGCTATCAGACAGAAATTTGTTTACTGTGTAAAGCGCTATTGGGCATCGATGGTAATAGTCTTATATATGGGGCTGATCACATTAGCCGGGGCTGCCCCGGTTTAACGGGCTGGCTTTTATTAGTGTGCCTAGATTCACTTTGTCCAGAGTCGGTTGGCATCGCACGGTTCGCCCAGATGACGTTTTGTTCGGTATTACATGACCCGCCTGAGACATTGACATTGAGCATTGAAACGTAAATTAATTGTAGAGTTTTTAAATTCGTGATTATCTAAATTAGAATGTAATATTAATTTTTGTATATTAGTATTTAATTGTAGTATTGTACCATATTGTCTTCGAAAAGCCCCCATGGGGAAAGATAATAAAGGATGTATGCATGTATGTATATGTATGTACCGGAGTGAGCTCAATTTTGGCGCGAAGTGGGCCGGCCCTGTGAAGTTGATTCATGAAAAATTTCAAGCTCGGTTAGCCGGGATCCCGGCATCTTGATACTAATATCACGGCATTCTGAGCCAGCCCGGCTCATGCAATCAGTCATGATCAAGTTTTACTTGATCAAGTCCGTGTATTCAGCATTGAACGTGACATGAATTCCTAGATCCTGGAAGTGCCAGTTGTTTATTTTAGGTGTTTTAGTATCTTACTCGATTCCTCTAATATATTTTTTTTTGTTCCGTCAAGTATTTTCACCCGAGCGAGAAGTGTCGCGTAGTATTTTATCTTATAAAAAAAAATTAGAATTTCGATATAACTGTCATCTCTTGGCGGCTTGAAGTAATGGTCTTTCATTCCCAGCGAACTTTACTGGGAATAAGTCATTGGTCTCAAGCTACACGAGACAGAGTTCTCAAATTTAGACGATCACACATTATAGGAGCCAAATAAAGCCATACTCACGCGTATTTCTGAAGTGCTGGATAACTCGGCCATTCAGGTGGCTGAACACAGTTTTTGATACCTATGTTTCGATCACCTTTTTCTCTAAATTCCTTGATCCTTTGGTCACCGGAAGTGGCAGCAAAAAAGGTAACAGCACAAACTTTGATTTTTTGATAGTGAAGCTGACGTATGTCCCGTTGCCATGGCAACATAAATAATTATAACCAGGCCTTTTAAAACGCTTTTGTTTATTTGTAGAAACTCTAGTCATTAGATTTTCTCTTTACTTTACATGCAGCAAGCTGGTAAAGATGCTCACAAGTTGACACTATTTTGATAATTATTTAACAGACATCTTTAATTATCCCTTGTTGAAGGTTCACTGAAATATTTAAAATTTTCTTCGTTAAAGTTAAATTTTTTTTCAAAACTCCAGTTACTCATTTCTAAAGTATTTTCGAGCCACATTTCGTGAAATTCTAACGAGTGGTTCTTGAGAAATAGGCGTATTTCCGAGAAAGCAATTTCGCATTCAATCGCAATTTTGACTTACTACGCATGCGCTATATTTAACTGGGCTCTTTCGATAACAAAGAAAAATCTGAGAATTGCTCGGTTCTTTGCATCGTTACCTTTTCTAATATACCTTTGTTATTAAAGAGTGAAATATCAACACACTGCATTCAATTACGAAGAAAAATGGCACAGATAGTGCAGGCATTGAGCAAATCAAATGATCACTGTATCAACGTCATGTTTGTTTTTGTAATCCTTGCGCGCGCACTGAATCGCATTAGCAAGAGCGCGCGCGAAAACTGTGTTCGGTCACCTTACGCACGGTGCCTACTTTTGTTAGTGCGCACACGGTCTGCTTTGGCGACCTCTGCAAAACAACAACTTGAAATGATTAAGTTCTACGTATTTTGGAAAACGGTAAACGGAATGGCTAATTTTTCGTATCTTCTTTTGGAAGTGAACGCTGTCGGTGCATGTTTAGCCTGAGCAAGTTTTTAGACCGATAGGCGTACTGACCAGATTGACATTCGAAGGTAAAATATAAATTCATTTTTTACAAGGCGTCATGGCTAATACTCACTGTTGAGGCAATCAACTACGCTACCAAGTACACGACTAAAGTGAAAGCAAAATTTCCTACGGTGACCAGTAATACCAGAATAGCAGCATATCGCTAACCATTAACTGTTAACGTCTTCCAGCTGAAAACTAGCTGTTGTCTGTCGAAAATTGTACTGAAATCCAACTGTAAAAATATGTATCTGCATATGGCGCAGTGGGCGCGCGCAAAACAAGTGCGAGATACACAATTGTTTTATTTACTGGGGAGGTGACAGAAAAAAATGTAATGGGCACCGTAAAAGTTTTCAAAAAGCGCGTAGTTACCCCTACATTTTATGTTATTAAGTGGAAAAGTAGCAAGCCTATTCAACACGTAATTAGTTAGATTAGATTAGCTATTTAGACTGTATTTTAGCTGAACCAAAGGAAGGCTGTCAGAGACGCTAAAAGCGCTGTTGCAACGATTTTGTCACTAAAAACATACCAAAAGTGCCTTTTATGTTACCATTTACCATGCAGTTTTTATACGTTTATAAATGTGTTTGCTTTTCGGTATGTAAAGGCGAATTCTAAGAAAATGTGTGAAGAAACATCCTTTCCATATTTTTTATTTATTTATTTATTTTTTTTTCAGAAAAATGCTAATGTCAGCATTTTTGTTGAGGTTCAAGGCTAAAATGCGCGGCTACCCCAATTTTTCTTTGTGGATTCCAATAGCCCATGCAAAGATCTACTTTTTTCCGCGTGGTCCTAACCTGGCGCAAAAACTTTTGTATTTAGTGGGCACTGTCCTTTAGTAGTGTGTGCTAAAAATTGTTTTTGGCGAAAATTTCTTAATCTTCCCTTCAAGATTTGGCAGCAGGGGAACGAGACAAACTAAAAACAGCCGTATCTATTATGTTATTTTTTCTCACGTGTATTCTCTACACAGTTTGCAGGAAACAAGTGCGTTCAGTGGCAAATTGTTGAATAACTGATCAGAAGAGAATCCGACTTTCATCATCTAATCAAAAACTAGCGGAAACACCGGCACGAGTACTGCGGAAATATTCTTATCGTAGAATATGATCGCATAATAAGCTGAGGATACTATATATGATCCTTTGCAGCTGGCTTTTCATTGCGGTTAAACGCAATCGCGTGAACTAGAAATTTAAAACAATTTCAAGCAAAAATGTGTAAAGGCTTGGTAAGCAGTGGCAGATCATATAACGAGCCATTACACTTGGCGGATAAAGATCATTAAATTTTTTTAAAGAAATAGAAAACATGCACCGTGTTTCTATCGAGTTTTAATATAAATTTACTAGCGTTCTATCACGAATACTTCTCTCTTATTGGCGACGCTACACACTATCTATTCTGTGATAGATAGTAGTGTAGCAGTGCGCGCTTGTTAACAAAATGACGGCCGTTTCTTGGCATTTTGAAGTGTCTGTGAAGATTATTTTGATAAAGTTTTGAACGACTAGTAGATTTATACTAAAACAATTAGATTATTCGCTCTCGATTTCTATGCCTGATAGTTGACGAGGGCGCAACTATCATGCGATAGAAATCTCGAGCTCGTAATCTAATTGCGTAATCTAAACACCATTTTAAACCAATCAGCGCGCGTATTTTCCTTAGGCTATTTTCTAAATGCCTTTGCAGCGTACAAAGCTTAACTTTTCAGTGACTGTTTTAATCTGTAGCTTGAAACCGCAGCACGATATAACCAATCAGAAGGCCAAAAAGCGGTTTCATTTTCGGCAGTACCCTAGCTACGGATCATTTTCTATATATTCTTTCGGCAAATTGAATACGTGGTCTAAATTCGCACACCACCATTTGTTTATTCGTGAACGGCTATAGACCAAAGCTTAATAGCACTATGTTTTTAAATCATTTTAACCAGAGAACGTTTTTACTTCTTTAAGAGATGTCTTATCCTGGTTACAGCTCTATTTTTACTAATATATGTTTATTTGGTTATGTATCGATTGCTAAATGTCGACATTCTTAACAACTAAATGTATTCCAAGGCCGTAGCTATGTTTTTTTTTTTAAATGGGGGGTGAGGTTGGGGGAGGGAGGGAGCAGCCTCTAGGGTGGTCTGGTGGCATGTTCCCCCAGAAAATTTTGAAATCTAGAGACTTGAAAATCTATTTTCAGCAGTCGAGATATTTCGTCAAAAAATCAATCTCGATTAAGTCTAAAATGATAGGTATTTTTAGAACTTACAACAACATTCCCCAGCTTTTGTGTTAATCTGATACACCTATCTCTGCCTTACTATACTGAACATGTATCGCAAAGTAACGGGATAAGTCTATTTCGTGTGAGAAAGATCTCTTCAGTTGTATTTTCTTTCAAAACAGTATTTATCAATCCATCGGAAAAAATTCCAAGTTAAGATTGTTCCGAACAAAATATAAGTACGTACTTACCTAGCTGCAAAGGTAAATTGATCAAAGTATAGTTGGAGCTATCTACTCCTAACAATCCAGAAAGTTACAAGGTTAAAAAAAATCCCTTTTTTTGGGGGGGGGGGGGGGAAGGGGGGGGATTGGGTCATCTGTCCCCGTTGTCCCTAAGCTGGCTACGGCCCTGGAGTCTTTTAAGTCTAAATTAATCCTGAGCCATTTGAATGGAAGATAACAGTTGGTACATAATTAATGATACCAAACCGATGTACGCCTAAACTAAACCCTTTTATTCCTAAAGTAAGAATTAAAATTCCCCAACTGTTCGGTATACAATTCAACTTCTATGTTCAAGTACTACATATATACCCTTACCTTAATTATTTTATACTGCAAAAAAGAACGTTGAAATTAATGTCGGTAGAAACACAGAACTAGCACGAGCTGTTGACGTAGTGATGGTGCGAGCAAGGAGAATTTACACTTTGATAATCAAAGTTAACAAGTTGTTTTCCTTTTTTGCGTCGCGGTGTTTTCTAAAACAAATAGAAAACATGTTCTCCGTGTTTCTATCGAGTTTTAGTAGAATTCTACTAGTATACTAATGCAAATGATTCAATCTGATTAGCTGAGCTACTCGTATACTATCAGCCATTAGTATCACCCAACTAGTGGACTAATGCAAATCCTGCATTTTGATTGGCTACGCTACTAGAGGACTATTAGTAATAGTCCTCGAGTAGCGAAATTGGCGCAATCGAGCGTGACGCTTTCTTTCGTTTTATTCCCAAATAAATACTTCTTCAACTTGCATTTGCTAACTTTATTATTGCCTTTTCTGTCCGACTAGTTGGGTGATACTAAAACAATTAGACCCTTCGCCCTCAAGGGCCTCGGGTCAATAGCCCATTCGGCTTCGCCTCATGGACTATTGACCCGTAGCCCTTGCGGGCTACGGGTCTAATTGTTAATTAGAGTGCAGTGGCTGTCGGTTGTTCACGAAATGCGACGTTTTTATCGTTTTTCTGAAGTTTTGGAAGAAAGTTTAGATGTAAATGGATAATCAAATTCGTGAGAAGACTAAAAGAAGGACATTAAAGGATTCTTGACTTTAAAAACTTGAAATTATTGAAAAAACGGGTGCGCGCGCGCAAACAACTGCAAATTTACCAAGGACAATTCAATACGTGCAATTTTGTCTAAGCGTAAAGTTCAATAAAGGGTTGAAAAATAATTGGAAACCGTTATTTGCGTTAATCTCTGTTAGAATTCTACTAAAACAATTAGATTATTCGCTCATAATCTAATTGTTAAACAGAAACACTCGTGAAAGTTTGGGAGAACTCGAAAAAGCTGTGGAAACACTCGCCTGCGGCTCGTGTTCCAACAGCATTTCTCGTTCTCCCAAACTTCCACTCGTGTTTCTATAGCTCGATAGAAACACGGTACATGTTTTCTATTTCATAAGTGTAATTTGCACTGGTGTTACACTTTTTGCATTGATTTTACACTTGAACTGCACTGCTCTCAGTCAATCAAAATCGAGTAATTTTTTCGTGTATATTATTAGTACTATAAGCCTTGCACCAAGACACGACGACCATCACCTTTTACCTTGCACATAATACATAATATCTTACTTTTCTCTAACTACTCTGCTCGTAGTAATAATGTCACTTCAATGGCTGTGTAATTCCTTTTTCAGCCAGCTGAGTCTTAACTCGGTCAAGGTAGCTGGGATCTGGGTAGCCACAACTGCAAAGTGGATAACAAAAACGTTTATAAGTTTCATGCACATGTGATGGCGTCCTCGGATATATGTTCTAAACTATGCATTCACTTCCTATTTTAATTTTACTAACCCTTATTCATGATTTGGCTATGAAAGATTTTCTTTACCCTGAGTGCTCGATCGCGAGAGTGCGTCCTTTGACCAAGTCATCTGTAAATCGATGGTGTAAACGAATGTGATTGCTAGTGTATTGGGAACTGGATTGAGATGTCTAAGTTAAAGACCACATCAGAGTCCCAGGGGTGTGTTCGTGAATGTGACATTTTCTTCTTGCAGAGCTTTTCTGAAATGACTGCAGACGGATAATAAAATGATAGGGCGGGGATACCTAGTGACGGGCTATATACGTGAAGTGTAGTTTCCCACCCAGAAAATGTGTTATATAAAGTAGATAAATAAACAATAGCCTCCATTTGGCGCGAAAATATGTTCGGGTGTTTGTCCGCGGACATTATCTGTTCCGAGAAAAGAACAGTTTTCCAAGAGCGAAGCTCGATGAAAACCGTGAGCTTCGAGGAACAGATAATGTCCAAGGACAAATATTGTTTTATATCCTTCAAATATTTTTCGCAGCACGTGGGATCTTCTGAAAACTACACGGGAAATATTACTAGGATATTCTCTAGTTTAGCTGGGTCATATTCAGTCACGTGGAGCGTAAGACCAAATCACCTGCGAGCGCAAAAGATTGGTGGATTATAATTAACAATTATTCCACATGCGCGCGTTGGATATGAGTTGGCTATGATTATCTCTTATGAAAGTGAATGAATTATTTGAATTATATGAATTATTTCATATAAACTTGATCATCTTTTATAATATGCTCGACAAAATTTAAAGTGTTTGATTGGTCAATAATGAGTGCATAATAGATTAAAGAGTACAAATGGAGGTTATAAAATGCAATGTGGAAGTTGCTATGGAAACTACAGGGAAAGCGCGAAGTTTAAAAACAAAAAGCAAAATGGCTGAGAGCCGGTATGCTTCGCCCGACGAAATAGTTGTTGACTGACTGAAACTAAATGCAAAAAGCCAAAACGCTACTACATCAACACAAACGTGGTTGAATGTCTGGGAAATATGGGTAAATGAAAGAAAATTCAACCTTAAATTGGAGGAGTACAAGCACGAAGATCTCGATAAAAAGTTACAAATGTTTTACGCTGAAATACGTACCAAAGATGGATTAGAGTACGAACCGGAGAGTTTGAAGTCCACGCTGGCAGCCCCCGGCATTTGAAAGAACATGGCTACAAGTACTCAATTATACGAGACCGTGAGTTTTATCAGTCCAAGTTAGTGCTCGAGGGAAAAATAAAACATCTTCGCCAGCAAGGAAAAGGGAAGAGGCCAAACACGGCAAGTGCACTGACAGCTGAAGAAGAAGAAATACTTTGGACGGCAGAAAATCTTGGCGATTCCAGTCCAAGAGTTCCTTCTCAGACGATGTGGTGGGTTTTAACTCAGCATTTTGGACTGAGGGGACGTCAGGAACACCATTCAATAGAAGTCGAAGACTTCGCATTTTGTGAAGACGACTGTGGCACGGAGTACATTACATTTAGAGAACATCCAACGAAGACAACACAGATCAGTTCATAACGTTGTCCTAAAACAATTCACGCTTGGTTTAGCCTTCACAAGGTTGTAATTGATTGGTTCGAATAAAACATGTGAGCAGTTTGGAAGCCATTACAGAGTTGCGTGTCCATAGAAGCGTGACGGTCGCGTTTCCTTGATTTTTTTTTTTTTTTTATAATTTTGTTGAGAATATTACAAATAAAAAATCGTATGATCACGCGTGCATTTCGTGATATATTGTTACTCGTGATGTTTTTCAAGTTCTTAAAAAACATCACTCGTGCCCATATATTCGCAATGCTTTCGTGTTCATACGATTTTCTATACATATCCAACAAGCGCGAGTGGAATAATTGTTTTATTAAAAACGCCCCCAAAATATAGAAAACTAAACTAAAATAAAATAAAGATGCCCCAAAAGGTCACTCGCACGCTTACCATACTCGTAAAGTATGGTATAGTGGCTCATAACCCATGATGGCTGAGCCTGTGAAAACTCTCGAATTGCATTATCCAATAATCTAGTGTTTAATAATTCCTGAGATTACTGACACCGCACAAATTATAGTGGTATATCCACCGTACAATAGAATGTCCACATCGTACATGCCTCTATACAGCGGAAAGAGCAGTTGATGTTGACTTTGCCAGTTTTATTTGAAAACGAATTTGGATACTAGAGGGGAATTCGGGCCTTTCAATTTGCTTCACTGGTGAATTTTGCTCTGCGTATTGTCAGCTTCGATTACACTGAGCCAGCCTCTGTTGAACTTGCTCACAATCCTTAATGTTTTTCGTTTGAAGTTTTTACCTCCTGACTCACATGTAAGCGACCGCGTTAGCGGAATGAATGAATGAATGAATGACTTCACTCAAGTGTCGGTAGTATTTAGCTTAAAAAAAAAAACTAATTGGGAACACTATTTACACAATAAAAATAGACCTTAGTTAAAGTTAAAATTATTTACAATTTAGTGAATGTTTAAAATAGATAAATTTATAAATTTATAAGTAAATGAAATTTATGAACTTAGTAAGATATAAAAAGCTTAAAAGATATCAAATATATAAAAAATGAAATTTAAAGTGGCCTAGCAGCATATATCACAGTTCTTACAATTATCTATCAAGTGTGATAGGTCTTTACTCTTAATACTAGGGGTTGCGGGCGGAGTGAACTGAACCTAACTTTTGCTTTCGTTGTTCATCTTATGCCATTACATATTAGCATGCTTGTCCACTGCTTAAGCATACTTTGTAGTGTAATACTTGTAAAAAAGGGACCCTCTGCTATTACTCTAAGATTTAGTTGTAGGTGTTATGGGCAAAATCGTACTTAGCTGGGCCTCCACTTCGATTTGTTTTCAGTTCGATGCCGTTCAAAATCATTCTGTTCTCTTCTCCGGTAGCTGGGCATTTCCCAATAGTGAATATCAACCGTTCATTAAAAGCTCTCCTCAGCAACTGGCACAATTCTTGTCCCGCTGGGTTGTTAGGGAGGTAGGATGTACAATATAGGCCCCGGAAAAGCTCTCCTGGATTTGGATGATCTGCACCTAATGTGAAGCGTACATAACTATTTAATCAAAATACGTGCAAACGAACAAGCCAACAAAATTGATTCATTGATACTGTACCTTGAATTCCTGAGTCAAAGTTGAAAGTCAGGACAATAGTTCCAAACTTCTCGTATCCCGGAAGTGAACTATATGACTCACTCCTCCAAGTCATGTACCCTACTGGCTGGTTTCCTCGAGGCAGATTCTCCTTCTTGCAAACTGGACAGCTCATCGTCTTCTCAAGAAAGTGTTTCGTGCAGGACTCGCAAAAAGAGTGACCACATTTGACTTGGCAAACAGGATCTTTGGTTAAATTCATACACATAGAACATGTTACTTCACCAGCTCGTATCTCGTAGAGCGGTTTTGAACCTAAAATTAAAATATATGGGTATTAAATGTATGATTCGCTTGTTACGGGTTAGGGAGTCACAAATAAAATCGTAAGGGCCCCGCACAGGTATTAGTCGCATGAAATGCTGTCAAATAGACTTAATCAACTATCGAATGGCAATGGGGCAATAAAGGAGTAGCAATATATTTTTGCCGGCATTGGTACTAAAAACCAGCTAATTTCGCAGGCTACTGTTAAATCTACAGCAAATAAAGCGTTCAGGGGTTAACCAAGTGGTCTTACAAAAGGTTCGGGTACATCTCAAGAAAGACAAATTTACCTGCGTCTGAGTGTGCAGCTCGTCGTTCTTCCACCATATCTCGTACATTGGCGCTTTCAAGTGAAGCTGTCGGTGTTAAGTTCTCGGACCCTGGAGACGTTTCAGGCTGATTAGAAGGCGATGGTTCTTTGGGATACGATGCCCCATCGTTTGTTGTGTTAGAGCTTGAAAGGTCAGCATGAATGTCTGTTTCTGGCTTATTCTCCTTCTGACTAGGTCCCGCGATGTTGTTCGTATTTTCATCTGTCGGAAGTTCCCTTCCATCGTCAGTCGTAGTTTTTTCAATTGTGTCTTTCTTGGTTTCCTCCGCCTCCGGGTCGGTAGCTCCATCTTTATGCGGTAATCTGCTACCGGGCACACCATTCAACTTGTCGTCATCACTTTTCTGACAGTTATCTTTTAATTCTTGGTTCTCTTCCTTAAAGGCTTCGTCACTGGATTCTTTTCCCGGCAATTCTTCCTCGCCCATGATTGATTCAGCAAGACCAGTGCTCTGATCGCCTTTCACTCTGTTACCATGGTTTCGTGCAAACTGTTTTCCTTCCGTTGTAACACATAGTCCAGGTGGTGAGGTATGATTAGCAAATGTGATACCCCTTGCTTTTCCATCGTAAGCACACGTTGTTTCCCTCCCTTTAGGTAATCGAGTGCTTTCGTTTGACTCAGATTTTGATGCTTCTTGGTGTAGTCTGCCACAAAAATTAGGTGCAAGAATGCCTCTTCCCCTTCCAGACGATGGTCTAGCTGAAGTTACAATGTTTGATGACTTTGAATTTTTCACCAAATGAGAGCCTTTTTCCATGTTCGAGTCATGACTTTCAGTTTGTGCATTTGACTTTTCGATGCCATTGGGTGGGTTGTCTTTGCTTGCATTTGGATAATTATTGTTGTTGAAAGGGAGCCCCTCCTTGACGCCAGCGGGTATCTCTTCACGCCGCTCGTTGTTCTCCGCGTTTGAACCAGCTCCTTCATTTGAGGATTCGACATTATCACTGTTTTCGCCGCTCTTGTTGGACCTTTTCGCCAAAGGAGAGCTTCCTAAGTTTTTTTCTTGGTTTGAGCCGGGAACGTCAGTTTCTACATTTGTCTTTTCGTTGTCATTGGGCAGGTTGTCTTTGCTTCCATTTGGAATATTTCTGTTGTTAGAAGGGTGCACTTTCTCGAGACTATCGGGCTTCTGTTCTCTTGGTTTGTTTCTCTCCGTGTTTGGATTAGCTCCGTCATTTGGTGACTCGACATTGTTGGAAGGGAGCCCTTCCTGGATGCCAGCGGGTATCTCTCCACGGTACTCGTTGTTCTCCGCGTTTGAACCAACTCTTTCATTTGAAGATTCGACATTATTACTGTCATTAGCGCTCTTGTTGGACCTTTTCGCCAAAGGAGAGCTTCCTAAGCCTCTTCCTTTGTTTGAGTCGTGAATGTCAGTTTCTTCATTTGTCTTTTCGTTGTCATTGGGCAGGTTGTCTTTGCTTCCATTTGGAATATTTCTGTTGTTAGAAGGGTGCACTTTCTCGAGACTATCGGGCTTCTGTTCTCTTGGTTTGTTTCTCTCCGTGTTTGGATTAGCTCCGTCATTTGGTGACTCGACATTGTTGGAAGGGAGCCCTTCCTGGATGCCAGCGGGTATCTCTCCACGGTACTCGTTGTTCTCCGCGTTTGAACCAACTCTTTCATTTGAAGATTCGACATTATTACTGTCATTAGCGCTCTTGTTGGACCTTTTCGCCAAAGGAGAGCTTCCTAAGCCTCTTCCTTTGTTTGAGTCGTGAATGTCAGTTTCTTCATTTGTCTTTTCGTTGTCATTGGGCAGGTTGTCTTTGCTTCCATTTGGAATATTTCTGTTGTTAGAAGGGTGCACTTTCTTGAGACTATCTGGCTTCTGTTCACTGGGTTTATTGCTCTCCATGTTTGGATCCGCTCCGTCATTTGGTGACTCGACATTGGAATTGTCTTCACCGCTCTTCTTGGATTGTTCCTCAGATGAATCGTCACATGAAGAAAAGGAAGGATGTCTTACAGGGACGTGTAACGCTGATGAAACTTCTTGTTCCTCATTAGATGAAGGTGGACGGAGTTCCTGGTGTGGCCAGGTTGTTGATGACGTCTCTTGAGAAGTGTAGCGTTTCAAAAACTCTTCTTGGAAGACACTGATTGTTTGGTCGTCAATGATAACAATACGCACGTCACGGAGAGTGCTGAATTCGGCGTCAGTGATGGAGCTAAATTCCTCGATTGCTTTGAACATCACTTGGGCGCAAATGCTTTTTGGCATGCCGAAAATACCAGAGCTTATTGCTGGAAGGGCAATGGACGAAAGTTTCAACTCTGCTGCAAGACAGAGGCTTTCCATGCATGCTCGCTGAAGAAGCGAAATGCTCCTTTGTCTGTTATGGTCATTCCATCTCGGACCAACCGTGTGTATGACATATCGACAAGAGAGATTACCACCCTTGGTATATACAGCATCGCCTACGTTAAGCGGCCGCTTATTTCTATGCAACATTATTTGCCTGGACTGTTCTTCAATCAGACGACCTCCTTTCCGCACTATTGCAGCTGCCACACCACCGCCGTGTTGAAGCCACTCGTTAGCTGCATTGACAATGGCATCCACCGTCTCGTCAGTTAAATCACTTTGGTATAGCGAAAAACTCACTCCATTACTCAAAATCTGCTTTAAGACCTGTGCAGGCAATGCCGAGAATTGATTATCCTGGAGAGTCTCATTGTGTTGTAGAGCACCAGGAGTCGTGGTTCTTTGATGACTGCGTCTGGTCTTTCTGCTACCACCTTGTTGTAATCCAAGCTTTTCCCTTAAGGCTTGCAGCGAACTCAGAATTTCATTCTTTTCTGCATAGACCACTAACTTGTTTTCTGCTATTTCGATAACCACATTATTTTCAGTTTCCACGGAATTAATCGCCTCGATTACCCCATCGTCTGTCCTTTCTATTTCAACTTCTTCTCGGCGCATGTTCGGAAAAACGCTCTGGTAAAGATCAATGAACGAGTCGCATCCTTCTTGATAACTTCGTGGATTGCTTGATGCTTTACTGGGACGCATTTGTACGTTGAACGCGTTTTCAAACCAGACGATCTTCAAGTCATACGTTTCTTCTATGTACCGAAGCTTGTTCTCGTGCACCCGTGTAATAAGCTTCATGAACTGTGGCTGCACCTCAAAGCTGTTTAGATCCTTAGTATCGAAATTATCAGAGACATCATTGTCCCAAGTTTCTGGAGAACTTTGCTGGGTCTGTGTTGTATCACTTTGAAGAATTGCATCATTTTCTCCTACTGATTTCTGCAGGACTGAAGAGCGTCGATGAAAAATGTCTTGAAGAAACGTTTGCGCGTTGAGAATCTGATTAAACGTTCCATAGAGAACACATTCCTTATTGGAAACATGGGAACATTCTACTTCCGTCTTATGCGTTAGGACTTCAAGTGCTTTTCCCCATTCTTGAGATGATAACGGAAAACTATCAAAGTTTACACGTGCCTTCACTAGCTGAAAAACCTAAAACAAAGCAAACAAATGGATAATATTACTTATTTCTAGGAGAAGTGATTAACGGCAATAACAACATATTCTTCGCATTTAAATTTGTCAGTTCGGTTTCAGAAATCAGATGACAAAGTTGCTAATTGGGGCAACAGATAGTAACACCACTCTTCTTTTTTGCAATCTGAGAAAATAATACGCATCTTATTTCTGAGCGAGACATTACAAAAAAGAACGATTTGTATCTTACCTCAGGAGGATCATCCGGGATCAATTTGTGAAGCTTTAATGTTGATCCCCCAAGTATGTGAGAATGTTCTAGTACTGTTTTCACATCTAGATAGGTTAAGGAAAAACAACCATTACATGAGAAGTCATCCTAACAAGCAGTTACTCGCAGTATTTTGTATTTGTTTTCACCTACTTTAGAAAGTTAACAATATTTCTCGAAAATTCTCTGCAGCTTAAACAAAGCACTCCCGCAAGAAATCCCCCCAGCGAAGCGGGGTACACCTTTCAATGAGTTGATCAGCTTCCCTTTTTAGCTTTTACAATTTAACATTAAACAAAAACAAACAAACTAACAACCAAAAAAATAAGCAAACATCGATCTTTTATACTTGCGCCAAATGAGAGAACGTTTGACTCGCTGCTGTCCGTTAGTCCAGCGTTTTAAGCCCGTTTCTCATTTAATATAAAACAAAAAATACAGTTGAACCCCCACTAAGGGCTATCATCTTACAACAGCCACTTTTTCATGTCCTGGCGGACGGCCCATATATCCACTCTTATTAGTTTAACCGATCCACATCGACAACGGCAACTAAAGCGCGTCCCAACTGCCAAAATAACTTCTCCACAACGGCCCGTTAATCAACGACTGACAAACAGTGTATACAAGAACCCATTTTTTTGTTGTGAAAGGTCGCGAAACCTGTTCCGTACCGCGCGTTGGTCTCTGTTACAGTTTAGCTTCGGTTTTATTGATAACTCTTGATTGTGTTAAGTATTTATATGCTACAATAAGCATATAAATTTTGTATCCCCCGTTCCCCCAAAAAGAAACAAAACCAGGTGTCATATTACCCCTTTTTCTCCCCACAACCGCCACCTCCATACAACAGCCACTTTCCTCTGCCCCAAGGAAGACGTTATGCTAACGTTCGACTAGACACCCGCGAAGGATATATTTGTTCGTCATTTTGTTTGAATTGGACCCCTTGACAGGGTGCAGATGAATTGTTCCTCTTCCTTACATCATTTGCTTGAACGATCCAAAGAAACCAAAGCATAAAAATGGAAATGGTTGAATAGAGTTATAGGGGATTTTCTGTCAATAGGGAGACTCAAAACAAATCCTTGTCAGGTGCATTGTTGAGCATTTCTTTTCCTTTTTTCCTTTGTTTTGAGCCTTGCTCCTCTTACTTACGTCTTTTGACAGCCTCAGTAACAACATTTCACGACCTACGACGTAACCACCGTAAAAGGGTTTCCAATTTTACCTAAAGCAAGCATCAGTTTTTTAGCCCAAGGGCGAATTTTTGTTTTTCCGTTCGCACAGAAGTCTCACAATAAGCGTCTTATCTAAAAGACACTACAGATTTTATTAATTTCATTGAAAAGACGAAAGTGAATAAACAAACATTCCTTGTATCAATGGACGTAACAAGTCTATATACTAATATACGACAAGAAGAGGGTATAACTACAGTATGCAGAGCATACGAAAACTTTCACAGAAATAACCCTCCTATCCCCACACAATATCTCAAAGAAATGCTAAGCCTGATACTGAAAGAAAATTCTTTCCAATTCAACGGTAAGAATTATCTACAAATCCACGGTACCGCCATGGGTACTAAAATGGCCGTTGCTTTTGCAAATATTTTTATGGCCAATATCGAAACAGAGATTCTTAGCAATAGCGTCGCAAAACCCACAATCTGGAAACGATATATTGACGATATTTTTTCTTTGTGGGATGTCAGCCAACCTGATATAGACAAGTTCATCGAACAAGCAAACTCACATCACCCTACAATCAAATTTACAGCTGAAATTTCAAATACTGAAACTACATTTCTGGATACAGTTGTATACAAAGGCAAACGATTTAGAGATCAATCCATCCTGGATATAAAAACACACTTTAAGCCAACTGAAACCTTTCAATACACTCATTTTTCCTCTAGCCACCCACCGGGTGTCAAAAAGGGATTCGTGAAGGGCGAAGCTCTAAGACTCTTACGAACTAACTCTTCAAGAGCAACATTTGAAGAGAACATTTACAAATTCAAATCACGTCTCCTTGCTAGAGGTTATCCAAAAAATCTGATCGAAACACTCCTTTCAGATATTAAATTCACAGAAAGGGAATCGGCGCTAAGACAAAAACATGAAAGCCGGAAAGAACTCTTGCCTTTTGTAACACAATATCAACCATCAGTGCCCAACCTCAAAAATGTTTTAATGGAAAAATGGCACTTGATACAAAATCAGCCTTCTCTACGGCAAATTTTCAAAGAGCCACCACTAATATCGTATAAAAGAGGTAAATCCCTAAAAGACATACTCGTAAGAGCAAAACTATAAAGGGGTCATATATTACATGGTACAAAAGTTTCCATTGTTAGAAGTTGTGCAGGCCTGTCACTCCTTGCTAATTCCTACTATTACTATTACTATTACTATTACTATTACTATTACTATTACTATTACTATTACTATTACTATTACTATTACTATTACTATTACTATTACTATTACTATTACTATTACTATTACTATTACTATTACTATTACTATTACTATTACTATTACTATTACTATTACTATTACTATTACTATTACTATTACTATTACTATTACTATTACTATTACTATTACTATTACTATTACTATTACTATTACTATTACTATTACTATTACTATTACTATTACTATTACTATTACTATTACTATTACTATTACTATTACTATTACTATTACTATTACTATTACTATTACTATTACTATTACTATTACTATTACTATTACTATTACTATTACTATTACTATTACTATTACTATTACTATTACTATTACTATTACTATTACTATTACTATTACTATTACTATTACTATTACTATTACTATTACTATTACTATTACTATTACTATTACTATTACTATTACTATTACTATTACTATTACTATTACTATTACTATTACTATTACTATTACTATTACTATTACTATTACTATTACTATTACTATTACTATTACTATTACTATTACTATTACTATTACTATTACTATTACTATTACTATTACTATTACTATTTTTACTATTATTATTATTATTTTAAGTCCTTAAAGTCTTGCCGCTTTTAACTTATGGTGCCGAGTTCAATCCATGAGCCTAGGGCAGTCATAAGTCTGCTGGATTACTTGATGGATAGAGTCCTCCTAAGTATGGAGTCCTCCTAAGTATGTGAGCAGTTCAATTATCATCATCATCATCATCATCATCATCATTTTCATTATCATTATTACGTCAATCGTGCATCTATCCTCATAGGTAAGAACCAATCAGATTATAGGCAAGAACCAATCAAAATGCGAGAATAATTTGGGTTATTATATAATTTTCTATTGAACTCATAATATAATTGTTGAATTTAAATGAAGCCCTTAGAACGCGCTCTCTTACAGGCCGTTTTCTAAAAATAATACAACCCGCCACTCCGTCGCTACCTCTCCCCTCTAAAAAATAATACAACCTGCCACTTCGTCGCCACCCTTCCCGCTTTATCATGTAAAATATTTCTTGAAGTTCTCCTAATTGTGGCAAGTATTATTTTTGCAAAGAAGGCATCAAAGCCACCTTGCTATTTATCGCACGTTCAAATGTGACGTATGACGAATATTCCATATATAAGCGGTTGAATCCGAACTGAAACTAACTGAAGAAACCGGAAGTGAGTTATGTTGAAAATTTATAATAGCAGGGAACTATACGTCGGAAACACTTGTAGTTTCGGGCAAGTAATAGCTAGACAAGACAAGGAATGCACAAACCTTCGATTTTGTCGTACGTTATAACGGCTGTTCCTTCCTTCGGAATGTTTAGATCATTGATTTCACCTCCGCCATTCTTTCGCCGCTGGAAATGAATCATAACATCTTCCTTTGTGGTCTGTGGCGATATGTTTGATACCACAATACTCCTTGCCGCTTGCTCTTCCTCAAGAAGCTCTATTTTTGGTACATTGGAGAGACATTTGCCTAAAACGCCCGACATTTTGGGTTACGGCCACGAAAACCACATGCAAGCCAGCGTAGACGATCTCACTAACGCTTTCGATTTTCCGAGAAACGAAGGAGGGAGACTGGGACAAAGCTTCTCCTGCTACGTCGATAGACAAAGCCTGCGTGTTCCTTGAATCTTCCTGCCGTTTGATCCGTAAATGTAGGGCAAGATTCTTCACTCTAACTGATCAGAAATGTTCTCATTATCGCTCTAACTATAGCTGAAGGAGAAATATTTCTTTGGCCTTTCGATTTGGACAGTTTCAATCAGTAACATCATAGGGGATTCCCGGAAAGCGAAGACTTCCGCTTTCAATTTCTCAGAAAGCAGTCGCATATTTAAGTTCGTCCTGCATAAGAGCTTGAACGAACATGGCCGAGAAGATGGCAAACGCAGAAGAAACTGCTGGATCGTTAGTTGTTCAGGTGGAAGGCGACATTCACATGGACCCGGCTTTAGTTTCTCGCAGCGTTTATGTCACTGGTTATAAATCGACAACAAAATCGGAAGACCTAATTATTCATTTTCAGCGTTCGAGAAACGGCGGCGGTGATATCGACAGCATCGTCATCAGTAAGCGAGGAGCTGCAGTAATAACATTTGAAAGCCCTGAAGGTAAAATGTTTATGGTTAAATTGAGTCCTCAGTTCATATTTAGAAGACTCAAGCCTCGTGTCGGAACATTACGGTTATGAAAGGAGTATGTTTAATCACTGCGTTACTTGTCTAGAAACCTAATATGCAGTCAGGATGTCTTTCATTTTCGATAACAGTTAGAAGCGGCACCGTGTTACATTTTCCTTTCCGATAATTCAGGCTTTAGAAATGGCTCAGTCTTTCAGGGATCATTATTTTGGTGCTCAGTTTTCTCCAAACATATTCTTTTGAGATGATAGCAAACATTAAAAAATGCGACCTTCTTTCTACACGCAGCCGAATTAATTGAGCATGTAAATTTAGACGGGACTCGTTAATAAACTTTTGCAAACGCGGTGAATATTTATTCGTTAAAGCTTAAACCTGATAAGTGAGTCTACACATCTGTAAAGAACGCAGAACTGGAAGATCTTTTTTAGTTTCAATTTATTTTATTTTGCATGTGCACAATAATCAGTAACGGGTATAGAGACAAACGACATACAGTAGCTCTCATGGAGATTAAAACTGTCGCACAATAACGGTTGCGCTCCATGACACATTGCGCCCGCACGACCTTAGTTTTTAAAGCATAGTTATATTCTCCAAAGTAATCATGGGGATCTTCAGCTCAGTAAAGAAGTCATTACGTGGGTTTATCAGAATCACGAGCCTGTAACTCTCCTTTAGTTCGATTTAGTGTTGTGTTACACTAGATGTATAGTATCTTTGTTCATATCATTGTTTAACTTACTAAATTTGGCACAATTATTGGTGTCTTCAATTTACTTTTAGCATTATGTTATACTGCTCGGGCTGCACTGAGTGTGTAGAGATGCAAAACAGTATTTTTATCTACTTGACCCAATCTCTAAAACAGAAAACAACCAGGTCCTTTGTACTACTGTTAGCAAGCAAAATTAACCCTACAGTCACTGATTTGAGACAACATGTCGTCTTCTGCAGTGTTCTTTTTCACCACACACATTCTCCCCAAGTAATAATTCATTATAACTGCATGAGCACTTTGATTATATTCATTTTACTGAGTGACACCTTTCATGATTTGCAAACAACAAATCAAGAAATATTTAGTGATTCTTACAGTTTCCTTGTACAGATCTATTTCTCTTTAAATGCAAGCAAATTTAAAATCAGCTTCAATGGATGCTGTTAATACATCTAAGGTATTCTCTTGTGCCATCAGTTGTGAAAACAGTTCTACAGAAGAAACAGGAGTTTCAAGGAACGACTTTAATTGTGAAACCATATGACGAAATCATGGAGAAGGATAATCAGGACTATGAGGTATTCCATAACTGGTGCAATACTTTGTATAGTTTTTCTTCACTGAATAAAAGGTGATATTTGCACCTTGTTTTCGGTTAAATATACACTGTATATGAACTGATTTGTTTGCAAATGTGATTTTTCTCTTAGTCAGGGTGCCTGTGAGTCCACGAAGTGTTATTGTTCTCAGTATTTTTCAAGTTTGCAAACCAATATCATTTTGAGAAACTGGACATTCTTTTTATTTTTCTCCATCTAAAAATTCTTCTTTGGCAGGTTTTATAGAACGTCATTAAAACATATTTATTCTTTACAGCAGTGCAATGTGGGTCCAACTTACAACAACGTTTTTTTTCCCTTTAATTAAGGTATTTGAGCTGGTTTCTGCAGAACTTTGTTTAGAAACGGTGGAACTCCTCACCCGTGGGCAAACGAAAACCCTCTTAGACGAAATTGCTGGCAAAACTGGTATTAAGTGGATTGAAGTCAGTGAAACTTTCACTATGTCAGGAGGTTTCAAGCAAGTGGAGCTGTCCCGTACCTACTTGCAACAGGCTATAAATCAGTCTGGTGAAATAGCTGTATTTAGTGGCCTGAAAAGAAAAATGACGCAACCTCATAAGCATGATGAAATCGAGTCTCAGTTTGGAGGCGATGAAAACGATGGAGGTCTGAACCAAGCCAGCACCACGGCAATCGCTTCACAAAATGGGGTACACCGCCAAGACCAAGAACCACACAAAACACAGATCAACCACGTTGCTTCTGTTACACCCCCTGTCATTCAATACTTTGAAGTCGAGCCGAAGTTTATAAAAGTTTTTGTCAAGGCACATAAAACTGAAGTGGATGAGATTGAAGCCGAATATCATGTGGGGGTACCAAGAGAGGCCAAAGGAGGCAAAATCAGCCTAATACCAAAGGATGGGTGCAGCGGTGACCAATACGACAAGGCTTGCGACCTGTTCATTAACTCGTACCAACAAATGACTCAGGCAATGAAGATGGAACGTTTCTCCCTGAAAAAAGAAAAAAATGTTGTCCGTGCTCGAAATAAAATTCATGAAATGAGTAAAACTTTTCCAGTCTGTGTCGAGTTGTCAAGGGATCAAAAGCGCTGGGAGCTGTATGGAGAAGAACGCCATTTGGAGGCAGCCCTGGAATTTCTTAGCAAGGAGGGGATAGAAATAAAGAGGGAATCAGGAAAAGATAAGCGTACTGAAGAATTTCAAGAGTCAAGCCACGATGAGGAGGAAATGGATGTGGACCCTCCAGATCCTTCCAGAGGGTTCCAAAGTAAAGATCTACTAGAAACCTACATAGGTTAGCAATACTTTTTCCATCTTGGTGAATAGAATTTAGTAAACATTATGTAACATTATTCATTAGGTAAAGTAAGGTAAAGTCTGCATACGAGCCAAGTGGCCCATCAGGCCGGAGCTTATCCCGGTTTCTGTAGCATGAAGCGACTAGGAGTATTTCTACTCCCCCCTGGATGGGATGCTAGTCCATCGCAGGGTTACCCCCAGCATTAAGTTCGCCGGTACCCATTTATACACCTGGGTGGAGAGAGGCACTGTGAGAGTAAAGTGTCTTGCCCAAGAACACAACACAATGTCCCCGGCCAGGGCTCGAACCCGGACCGCTCGATCCGGAGACGAGCGTACTAACCATGAGGCCACCGCGAAACATTATTCATTAAGGTAATGTTAAATGACCCTTCAAACTATAATTTGCTCTGTTAATATAAACGAAAAAAGGGTCCCTAAATCGTGATACAGGTCTCACACTTAAATTGTGGAGGTTTTGTGTAAGCTTCCACCTGGAGTAAGGAAATTTTTAGATACGTCAAAAGTGTGAGAAAGTATAATTACGCTATTACATTACTAGTTCGTATATTTTGCTTTCATCTAGTTTTTGGGGAGACTATTGAGGCCTCCTCACCAGCTTCTATTTTTCTGCCTGTCGTCACATTTTTGTTTTAAGGCAGGACAGATATATCCCACGACTGAGAAGGCCGTAAACTAATCCGTCAATTTACGTGGAAAAACTCTCTGTAACTCATCTTTTCTCTCGGTAGGTGGTGTTAAACTGTCTGTTTACAAGGGAGATCTTACCAGTGAACGGGTTGATGTCATTGTAAACGCCGCTAACAATCGCCTGCGACACGAAGGAGGTGTGGCTAAGGCCATACTTGACATAGGAGGAAAGGTAATCGAGATAGAGTCAAACAAGATTATAGCAAAACGCACATCATTGAAAGATGGTGAAGCAGTTAAAACAAGTTCCGGATATCTACCTTGTAAGAAGGTTGTCCATGCTGTAGGACCAGTTTTCCGAAACGTAGGATTGTCCCAAAGCAGGTATCTCCTTCGCCGGGCCTGTTTGAACAGCTTAAACCTCGCACAAGAAGAGAAAATGACCTCCATAGCATTACCAGCCATTGGCTCCGGCAGTTATGGCATGCCGAAAGACGAATGTGCCAAAGCCATGTTTGATGCCGTTGAGAACTTTATTAAACAAGGCAACCCAAAGAAGAAAACGATCATTGATATTAGATTCGTGAATATTGACGATCTCTCAGTTCAAGCCTTTAGGACGGAGTTCATCAATAGGTATGGAAACAACCAAGAACATTCCGGCAGATCTGTGAAAAGGCCACCAGATGCCACCAACTCAATGCCTTCGTCTTCAAGGCCAAATCGTGGTAAAGACAAGAACAGCTCTGGCAACAATCGGTCATCAACGAAACAGGGTAACGTGGTTAGCAGCCATCATCAGAATACTTCAGGTAGTTCTGTTGCTACAAATGATCACTTTCTCAGTAATTCCAATCTACCGTTACTTCCAAACACATCTTACAGTAGTGCAGTGAAGAGCAATACGGGCGGAGGTACTGAAACAAGATCGCCAACAGCTCAGGAGCCTGGAGGTGCAGGGAAGAAGGGATATTATCCCTCCAATTTGGCCACGACGGACCGGAAAAATGAAGGTATGGCAATACCAAATAAACCAAACATGTTAACCTTATTTAAATGAAGGGCGATTATTTTGTGTGTTTTAGGCTGCAGTTTTCCTCTCTAAAATAAAAACTGTTCATGACGTTTATTTCTAACATTAGACAGCGTTTGCAAGATCAGTAACAAATTGGCAAAGAAACAGGCATGTTTAAACCAGAAAGAATCAAGAAAAGAGACATCACAACTCGCCTGCACCCTGATTAAGTCATTATAGACTCATTAGGCTTCTTACCTCAACGGCAGAATGTGCACTTGTATTTTTTATTCCTCTCCATAAATTGAAGCGTTCAATAAATTATATCCTTGTCTTTGCTGGTCTGACAAATATAGACAAGGGTACTGAACATGCAAGTTCACATTAAGAAGCAGAAACCTGATAGACTGGATGCCAGAATAGTAATACTACTATCTCGTGTAATTCCGTGCGAAACATAGAATCTTCAAACATCCGGGTTATCGTAATCTTTGTAATCAAAAGTGAACATTACATCCTGGTGTCTTGGTGAAATGCAGTAGTAGTCAGCGTTATCATATCGAAATAGCGAGTCACTACTTACAGGGTAAGCTGAGCTTTTAAGCCAGCCTGGTTTTCATATGCCTTGAGAATGCCTTTGACATCATCACCCACACTGCATGGGGATACTGGCCAAATGCGTGACAACATCTGTCCAAATAGCAAATTGCCCCAGGGCTTTACCACCTATGTACTTGCGAGCTTGATTTGATTTTAACTTCGCAGACATCATCAGAGTCCTTAAGATATAAGTGCGGTAGAACGATTAACTTGAATATCATCTTGACATATGGGCAATTGCCAAGGGGGGAGGGGGGGGGGGACTCGTAGTGTTACGTAGGCATAGGGAAGAAACAGCGCAAAACGTTTTGGGGAATTATTAGAAGTGAAGAGGTACCTTATAATTTATGGCAGTGCCAGCTGACCTGGCACTGGTTGGCGTGAAACCCTGAAAGACATTTTAGCAGAAGCCAGATTTCTGGACGCGGCGGCTTGTGTTGGCCATCATTGGCGTCTCTTACAATGATAACCGACACACTAAATTATTTCAAGTTTTAATTTCTTGAACTAACAGATTCTGCAGCTGGCGGAGCAGGCTCAGAAGCTGAATGCCCCATCTGCCTCGATACCGTGACAAATGCACGGACTTTGAAGTGTAAACACGTCTTCTGTACAGACTGCGTGGAGATTGCGCTAAAGCATGACAACAGATGCCCCGTGTGTAAAGAAGTGCAGGGCGTTATGAGAGGAAATCAGCCTGCAGGACAAATGCAGTTTCAAAGAAGACCTGAACGCCTTCCTGGCTATAACGGTAACATTACATTAATAATTTTAACTATAAAAGGTTTAACGAACAATCATTATGTATTTATGAGGGACCTTTCAATGCATATAAACGCACAGCCAATCCATATGTAACCCACTAAAATGACCTTAAAGCAAACCAAAAAGCCCACGCTTTATGAGATGTTTGGAGTATGCTTTAAGGGCATTTGATCAAAGTAATATAAAGCCCTCAGTACGCGAAGGTTGTGGATGTTTTAAACTGTGCGGTTCTGCACTTGTTAATGGCGACGCCGAAACGTCGTAGACAAGCGTTTATATTTCTTTCAAAATATTTCTCCGTATTTTCTTCAATTTGAACAAAAGTGTCTCAATATAATTAAGCACCCTGGCTGTGGGTCTACAACTGCTGGGTAATGGGTCAATATAAGATGAAGTATACTGCAGAGGGCGCTATTTCTGCCATCGACCTGTCTACAAACAGCTTCATGCTGCTTAAACGTATTGGATTGACATGTAAACAAGCCGCTTAACATCCCCCCCGCCCCCCCTCCGCCCCTGCCTTAAACAGTTCTGTATGTATGTCGTCAAAATTGGAAGAGATCTTCTGGGCAACTGTCGCCGTATTGTACGTACAGCACGACCAGCATTGAGGTGGGTTCTGACTTGCTAAATGCATGTGTAACTTTTCTTCTAGATCTTTTCTGTGCGTAACACTTTCCGGTGTTATCGTAACAATAGTAAGAATAACACAAGCAACAACTAATTTTGTTTTCAATTCTGTACGTCACTGATCTGCAGATTGTGGTACAATCGTCATCGACTACTATTTTCCATCGGGAACTCAAGGCAGGGAACATCCTAACCCTGGCCGAAGGTACGACGGCACCGGACGTACTGCTTATCTTCCTGATAACCGAGAAGGTAATGAGGTCCTGCAGCTTTTGAGAAGAGCTTTTGATGCTCGATTGGTTTTTACTGTTGGAACCTCGGTAACATCAGGACTGCAAAACCAGATCACGTGGAATGATATCCACCACAAGACTAGCGTGCATGGAGGTCCTCAGGGGTAGGTATTTGACGTGGATATTTTACTGCAAGCTGTTGTTAGCTTTTTCAGACAATAGAGACCCTGTCGTTGACTTTCCTTCAGTATGGGAATTTATTTATTGTACATTTTGTGAGAGAGTCATGTTCTCTTCAGCGTCCTGTTAATTAGAAAATTTTTCATGCTAACAACTGATACATCATTAAACGTAACCGGCTTTCACGCGGCTTTAAGATGAAATGTAACTGATTTTGAGTAAAATTTATACAGATTTGGATATCCAGATCCTGACTATCTGAGGAGGGTCAAAGAAGACCTGGCTGCTAAAGGAATCCGCTGATTGAAAGCAATCCTACGTCGGAGTTATTGTATCTCTTTACAGTAGTATTGAAAGATTAGGCAAAAAGCAACTTAATTTAAATCACAGGCTTACCACCTCGAATCGGGTTGATAAGATTCTGCTAAGTAAACAGTTACCCTCGTCTTCGCGGGCTCAATTTTCTTTCCTTCTCGAGAGACGTGCGAGACTGGACCTAGTTTGGTTAATGTTGTCGCACCAAAGGTGAAACCCAACTACTAATCGTTGGCATCACGGGCTTCGTGGTCATAATAGAACAGTTCGGGTCAAAACTAAGACTGTTTCTCGTGAAGGAAGAACACAGTTGGCGCGTCTAGTAATAATATTCATTTGCATGCTTGAGTAAAACCTTTTCTGGTTAAAATTTAAATCTGCTGGCCTTGTTTAAAGCCAGAACAAGCTACGAACCAAATTAAGGCATTTCGTTTAAGTTTGAATGCAATATACGTGTGTTGCGCAAAATAGTGAAAAAAGCAGTCTTTAGTGGATGACGTTTCATAAAAAGTGAGTTAATAGGTTTCACGTTAGTTCTTTACAGTTTCAAACAGTTGCATTTAAAGCACATAATGAGACAAGATTAGTGTTTTGCAGACCTTGCTGGATTTGTGGTGAATTTTACCGGAATACTGGTGAAAGTCGTTTGTCGATAGTTTTACTGATTGATGTAACTAATGAATTTATCATGTCAGCGTTCAAGATATGGGGATAACGTATCAATGTGATATCGTATGTCCCTGAATAGTCTACTGAATTCTACCTAGCTTGGCGATGTTGCTGTGTGTAGTTTTATGTCATCTTGGATTAGTTTAACATGTAAAGGCAACAAAGCATATTTGTAGATATGGTAGTCTAGCAGAGTATACCCGGCTGATTCATCTTTTCTTGTTAATTAAAAATACTTAAAAAGACTTGTGACTGAATTGAAGTTAAAGTTAGTTCGGAATCTATCTGAATCATCACAGAGCAGATTGTTCTTTTTCAAAGCGCCATGGTCTTGTCCAGCTTACGAAATGGCGAGAACTCAGTACGGAAGGTAAAATACAATACAGTTGCCACAACCCCCTCGCTCCCGGGAAACGCCCATGTGAAATGATCTGGGATGCCTCCTTTTGCTTGAAAGTTTTATTTACCTCTGAAAGATAATTGCAAAAACAATTTCATGCCTGAGCGGTCTGGACCACCAACGCAGTATGATGACGCTTTTAATTTCTTCTTCACCCCTGAGCTAGCCCTTCACGGCTAAAATCCTACACCTCGAAGCCTTCCAGCCTTTCCCATGGAATATCTTTCCGGTAGGCAACACCGACATGGTGGTTTTGAAGAGCAAGTGACTGGGATTCAGTAAAGAGAGCAGTACTTTTTGACTAGAGCCATCTTAAAAAATTCGAGAAGCCCCTTCACCTCCTTCTCCCTTTGTCCTCTCTCTTTCCAGTATTTCGTCGAATTTCACGTAATACTGGCTTCGGGCTACGAAACCTTGAAAGTAAATAAAGTTGACGTGGACTGGACAACAGAGAAGACCAGAGATTTGGAGCAAACATTACACTAGCAACAAATCGAGAAGCTCACTGAACTCTTGCCGTTAATCGCAATGCAATAGCAGAGTTTCAGTGATTGAATGGGATGAGTCTCGGTAGGAATAGAAGGCAGACTGCAGTGACAAACACGAAAGACAATGCATGTCGTAAAAACTGTCGTTTTATAAACTTGACGTTTCAAAATCATAGTTTTACGACTTACGTTGTTTTATTACGTTTGTTACCACAGTGTACCTTTAATTCCTATTGAAATTAAAGTTGTCGAAGAATAGGAGTGTTTTCTCACATAACCTGCTATACGTGGGCGCTTAATGTTTCAGCGGTGATCCTGAAAGTGACCGCGGTATAACTGAACGACCTTTACGACGGGTTCTTTCTTTCTTATTAAATAACATCGTAATAAATCTTCTGTCAGGTTAAAATTAGTGTTAAGTCCCTTCGCAACAATAATATCGATGGGACCGTGACATTCTCGACCCCAGGCCTTTGTTCGAGTCCACATTCGCCTAGTGCCAAGGCTCTCCTGCCTGAGAGGGACAGACGAGACTAGGGTCCAGTCAAAACTTCCGCTTTTCCGAGAATTATCATCACGCAATTTATTTTGATCAGATTTACTTCTTTTGTCGAGAGCTATGGCTCAAAGTAAAAGGTTTTTTGATGATGTGAAGAAGGAAATAGAATGCCCAGTGTGCCAGGAGCAGTTTAGTGGAATCAAAGAGCCGAAAATCTTAAAGTGCTTTCATACGTTTTGTAAATCATGTTTGGAAGGTTGGCTGCGACAGCAAGGTGGAGGAGCATTGAGTTGCCCGAAATGCCGTCGAATCACCGAATGCCCAGACAACAACGTCGGCAGCCTTCCATCCAACCTGTTTTACAGACAGATGGTGGACATTGTGGAGGCTTACAGCGGACAAGGACAAGAAGATTCACCACACTGTGGAAACTGCAACGAAAGAAAGATGTTGAAGTTCTATTGTGCCGATTGCAATCACTTCTTGTGTGAAGATTGCGCTGGCGGCCATAAAAAGTGGAAAGTTCTTAGCGACCATCGCGTCAAAGAAATTGACAACTTCGAATCAAGCGATGCGCAAGATTATGCTCGGAAAGCCAACGCCTGTAAGCAACACAAAGATGAACTCAGGTTTTTCTGCGAGCAATGTAAAACTTGCATTTGCCGTGACTGCGCAATATTGGATCATGAAGATCACAAGAAAATTTCTCTGGAGAAAGGACTTGAGAAGAAGAAATCAGAAATAGAGTTTAAAATAAGAGAAGTTCAAGTAAATGGTTCCCGCCTGAGGACCCACAAGGAATCTCTGGGGAAACGAAGGCTACAGGTAAACAACTGCTTCGAAAAAGCGACGAAGGAAGTCCAGGAGGCTGCAGAATGTTGCATAAATTTGATTCGCAGACATGAACAAAGCGTGACGGAAAAATTAATGAAGCAGAAGGGAAGTTTTGAAGCTGAATTTGTAAACAAAATGACTAGCTTAGATGGAAAACTCACAGAAATTGGCGGCATCTTAGAGTTTGGCGAAGAAGTGCTTTTCCGAAAGAATTTACCGGAGATTTTAAACGTAGAAGAAATGTTAGAGAAAAGGCTGCAAGAACTTTCGGTTCCTTTCGAGCCGATGCTTAATTTCCCCGAGGTCAGGTACACTCGAAATGATATGTCATCCTTGAGAGATGCCCCTGGAAATTTACACACGACCAACACCGAACCATTCTTATCAGTAGCTGAAGGCCAGGGTCTGACCGAGGCTGTACAAGGCGAATGCAGCACATTTACAGTAATTACAAAAGATGCGAAGAACCAGACAACCTACAGTGAAATCGACGAAATCGATGTAATCATCAACTCCCCGAAGACAATGTTAACTTTGAAAACCAATGTAACAGACTGTAAGAATGGTCAGTATCTAGTGAAGTACAAATCCGATGTTGGAGGTAAATTCAGCGTGTCCATTTCAGTACGAGGCGAAGCTATCAAGGGAAGTCCGTTCAATTTGAATGTGAAAAAGAAAACAGCAAAAGGATTAACAGGTACTCTGAATATTGTTTTGATACTGTTTTGCTCAGGCACTACGCTGCATTCTTACGTGTTGTACGTGTATTTTACGTGTATTTTCGTATAATTTCTACATCATCCAAAATGCGAACCTTGGCTCAACCAAACTCGCCTAATATGCCGCCAAAGCGTACGTGAAAGTTAGGATTAGACTCTTATTGCACTCAAATCAGGCCATAAATCCAAAAATATCTGGTGAGTAACTTGATATAGCAGCGAATCAGGGTAGTAAACAAGGCCTCTGATTGGTTGTAAGTGTAAGGAAGATCGAAACTCTATTTCACTCTAAGTTTGCTCGATACCTCTTCATCGACATACTAATTGTCACCAGCAATGAACCCGGACAAACTACAAGGAATGAACTACTTTAATTTTTTGCTCTATGGCAGCTATTTTTTTTTTTATGCTAACTAGTCGGCTTGAAAGTCATCTTCTTATACTCATAATTTTTTCTGTTGAGTTTCAGTCAATGCACCAAATTCCGAACAGCATGTTTTATTATAATCATAAAGCCGTTCTTCAACGGCTTGCTGTTGGTATATTTCGTGCAGTACTGAGTTGTAACATGAAGTACCCCGGCTTTCCCTAGAAGCCGGCAAATACTCCACTCCATCCCACTCCTTTTTGAGGAATTGGAGTTGATTAATTTACTCTGATGGGTTTAAATATAACCCCACGGAATGGCCCTTTAAGGGTATTTTTAACTCCTCATTTATTTTTTCTGAAGCTAAAAGTAAACATCATTAATTTAAACTAGTTCACTGGTTAAACAGAACACAATGACTATGTGGCCATAATTTAGTTTATTGACGCACAAGAAAATCTTTGTACAAAACACCAAATTTGTCAATACATTTGTGTTAACTTCTCTTTGGCGCAGCTCGCTGGTGGTACCCATACGTACGTACATTTACACTGCAACGTATTGCTAGTTTTCATGTGACGTAATCATTTTCCAAAATAAGTAATTACCAATCCTTCTGGAGTTTTAGCTTTATCAAATGTAAGACCTTCTAAGAAGTTGACGCTTTGGAACATTTTATGCCCGACAGCTGGGTTCGTCATTTTGTAAATTTTTAAGTTCATGCGTTGCGTGACATGAAAATGGCGGCCCGATAAGGCTCTCAAGTAGGTCAAAGGATGAGTTATTGCTTAAGGCTTTGCTAACAAACAGGTCTCGCTCTGGAAGAAGTATCAATTTCAATGTGTCGGAGCTCTATGGTAATAACCACACGGCAGCTCTATAAATTTGAGTGACACACTTTTCTGAATAACGCGCGAATGAATAACCGCACAGACCTAAATCTTGACGAGGTTGTTTATATAACAATAACAATAACAATAACAATAACAATAACACAACATTTATTACTTATATTGCGCTTTTTCTATGAAAATAGTCATATCTCAGCTTCTTGACTTTATTTATTGAGTGGTTACGATTTTTATTTTTGATGGCGTGACAGTGCAAACCAGTCATAAACTGAAGAAATACGTCCGCAATGCAACCTTGTGTGGGATTTCAGTCAAATAACAGTTGATGCGCTATGGATAAATCAGAAAAATTTTAGCTTTACAGTGAATATTTATACATTTTGTCATGTTGTAGCGATGAATGTCGAGTAAAGATACCGTAGAGTCCTGTTTATAAAACCCCAAGCTGCAGACGGAAAAACGGTTACAGGAGAAACATGTTTGGACTTTAGTTTCCAGGAAATTTGCTCTCTTAGGGTTCGGTTACACGGGGTTCTTTTTACCGTGGTAAATGACCCTTTTACCGCGGAAAACTGTATTTAATGAGTATGACCAATATTATCGGAGGTAAATTTTGTGAGTGTTTGAAAATGTGAGAGGTCCTATCACTGAACATATGCTCACGTACGCGCGTGGAAAAATGACGGGTGGTTTCGCCGACATATCAGGCATTACAGCCCGCACTAAAAACCTTGTATACCACATCTGCACGGAGCCCACGAGGGATAGGATCTTTTACACCAAACATGTTACCGATTTAAAAGGATGAGAAAACTAACTTAATAGCAATGCTGTTACAATAACGTTTGGCAAAGTGGCGAACCTTTTTTTTTGCGTGATGATAGAGAAAGGACCAATGTAAGGTAATTTAAAGTGAAAGGTATGTATAGTGTCAGAGACGGAAGCCGGGGGATTACAGTCGTGACGAGTAAATGTAAGATAACGATTAAAAATATTTTCAACTAGATGGAATGGTAAAAGATTCTTTTAAAGGTTATTGGTAAGTTTCGTGATGTCCTCGTAACCAAGTGTTGTTGATCTATCAACAAGCGTGCGAATGAGTTTGTAAGAATGCGATGTAAAACTAAAGTAATTACTCAATAGGCCCGTGAAGGTTTTCTTACGGTAAACATTAGTAACAAGAAAATGAGTGTCGTTGCTGATCATAAAAAAAAAGAAATGTATTTTGTGATCTATTTCTCGTTCCATGGTGAATCTGATGTTAGGGTGCCTAGAGTTAACATAGTGGGAAAATAGTAGCGCTTGATTCTCCGAATGAACTAAATATATATCTATTTGATATCTTTTAAGCTTTGTAAATCTTACTAAGTTTATATATTCCATTTATTTATTTATTTACTCTATACATTATTCATTAAATTGTAAATAATTTCAACTTTAGCTAAGGTATATTTTATAGTGTAAATAGTGTCCCCAATAGACCAATTTCGATATATTAAAATTCAACCTAACACAATAGACCTCAGCACGAGGCTCTGGGGAGTAAACCCCACAAGCTCTGTAGTTATTCCCCAGAGCCTCGTACTGAGGTCTATTGTTTAAGACTGAATTTTAATAAATTAAAATTGGTCTATTAGTTTTTTTTCAAAGCTAAATACCATGAGACTTAAATAAAGTAATTCCTTCATTCATTCATTCATTCATAAGTAAAATGTATCATCAACATAATGGAGGCAAAATAATATCTCGGAGTCCTGAAAATTTTTCAATCATAATTTTTCGTGATGCCCCATAAATAAATTAGAAAGAACAGGAGAGAGAGGAGAGCCCATAGCTACACCGGCCGTAAAAGGATTGAGAACGTCTGGAATAAACCAAAGCTCGAGAGTACTTTTTTTTTTTCTATCTAGTGAATTGCAATGAAACACTGAATTGGTCATGCCGCGCACACAGAACTTAAAATTTAAAATATATCAACAACCGAGGTGGGTTTTTTTGGAGGTCTCCTCGCCGCCTTTTTATTATTGTTATTATCTTTTGTTGTTTTTAACGGTGTAGCAAATAAAATGATAAGGCTAATGACTTGCTTAATGGGAGCCCACTTTTATTTGAAAAACATATTTGTCTTCATTGTTCAATCAGCGTGGGTATAGGGTGGGTAAGCTTGAGCAAACCTGCTAGTATACTATCCCCAGCATTGGGGTTGAGCAATATGTCTCAAACAATCATTGTCATTTTTGTCTGTCTTCACGCGCTTGGACGTAATTTATTCAGTAATAAATGAACAAAGACCGCGCGCGCCAACTTATCATGCTTTGCGATGTCATCGTGTTCTGGATCCCATTTTATGTAAAGCCGACATAGCCTTTGTAGAGGTTAAAAATTTCGCACAATAACGTTTCCGCCCCATTACAAATTGCATCTGCACGATTTTAGTTTCTAGAGCATACAAGGTATTCTCTGAAGTAATCATGGGCATCTTCAGCTCAGTAAAGAAGTCATAACATGGGTTATCAGAATCATGATTTGCTAACTGTAAATCAAGGAATCTTTAGCGATTCTTACAGTTCCCTTGTACAGATCTATTTCTCTTTAAATGCTAGCAAATTTGAAATCAGCTCCTATGGATGCTGTTAATACATTGGGGTATTTTCTTGTGCCAATAGTTGTAAAAATAGTTCTACAGAAGGAACAGGAGTTTGAAGGAGCAGCTTTAACTGTGAAACCATATGAGGAAATCATGAAGAAGGATAATCAGGACTATGAGGTATTCCATAACTGGTGGAATGGTTTCTATAATTTTTCTTAACTGCATGCATATACAAAGGTGACATATGTGTCTTGTTTTAGGTTAAAAACATTTGTTTTGCAATGTTATTTTTCTCTCATTCAAGGTGCCTGTGAGTCCACAAGGTGTTTCTGTTCTCAGTGTTTCTCAAGTTTACAAAACAATGTCATTTGGAGAAACTGGACATTTCTTTTTAATTTTCTCTCTCTAAGAATTCTTCTTTAGCAGGTTTTATGGAACGTCATTTAGAACACATTTATTCTCTACAGCAGTACGAAAACTTACATCAACGTTTGTTTCCTTTGGTTAAGGTGTTTGAGCTGGTTTCTGCAGACCTTTGTTTGGAAACTGTGGAACTCCTCACCCGTAGACAAACAAAAACCCTCTTAGACGAAATTGCTGGCAAAACTGGTATTAAGTGGATTGAATTCAGTGAAACTTTCGCTATGTCAGGAGGTTTCAAGCAAGTGGAGCTGTCCCGTATCTACTTACAACAGGCTATAAATCAATCTGGTGGAATAGCAGTATTCAGTGGCCTGAAAAGAAAAATGACGCAGCCTCAGAAACACGATGAAAACGAGTCTCAGTTTGGAGGCGATGAAAACGATGGAGGTCTGAACCAAGCCAGCACCACGGCAATTGCTTTGCAAAATGGGGTGCATCGCCAAGACCAAGAACCACACAAACCACAGTCCAACCATGTTGCTTCTGTTACAACCCCCGTCATTCAATATTTTGAAGTCGAGCCGAAGTTTATGAAAGTTTTTTCAAGGCACATAAAACTGAAGTAGACCAGATTGAAGCCGAATATCATGTGGAGGTACCAAGAGAGGCCAAAGGAGGCAAAATCAGCCTAATACCAAAGGATGGGTGCAGCGGTGACCAATACAACAAGGCTTGCGACCTGTTCATTGACTTGTACCAACACATGACGCAGGCAGTGAAGATGGAACGTTTCTCCCTGAAAAAAGAAAAAAATGTTGTCCGTGCTCGAAAAAAAATTCATGAAATGAGTAAAACATTTCCAGTCTGTGTTGAGTTGTCAATGGATCAAAAGCGCTGGGAGCTGTATGGAGAAGAACGCAACTTGGAGGCAGCCCTGGAATTTCTTAGCAAGGAGGAGATAGAAATAAAGAGGGAATCAGGAAAAGACAAGCGTACTGAAGAATTTCAAGAGTCAAGCCACGATGAGGAGGAGATGGATGTGGACCCTCCAGATCCTTCTAGAGGGTTCCAAAGTAAAGATCTACTAGGAACCTACATAGGTTAGCAATACTTTTTTCCATCTTGGTGAACAGAATTTAGTAAACATTACGTAAACATTATTCATTAAGGTAATGTTAAATGACCCTTCAAACTATAATTTGCTCTGTTAATATTAAATAAAAAAGGGTCCCTAAATCGTGATACAGGCCTCACACTTAAATTGTGGAGGTTTTGTTTAAGCTTCCACCTGGAGTAAGGAAATTTTTAGATGCGTCAAAAGTGTGAGAAAGTATAATTACGCTATTACATTACTAGTTCGTATATTTTGCTTTCATCTAGTTTTTGGGGAGATTATTGAGGCCTCCTCACCAGCTTCTATTTTTCTGCCTGTTGTCACAAGGCAAGACAGATATATCCCACCACTAAGAAGGCCGTAAACTAATCCGTCAATTTACGTGGAAAAACTCTCTGTAACTCATCTTTTCTCTCTGTAGGTGGTGTCAAACTGTCTGTTTACAAGGGAGATCTTACCAGTGAACGGGTTGATGTCATTGTAAACGCCGCTAACAATCGCCTGCGACACGAAGGAGGTGTGGCTAAGGCCATACTTGACAGAGGAGGAAAGGTAATCGAGACAGAGTCAAACAAGATTATAGCAAAACGTAAATCACTGAAAGATGGTGAAGCAGTTACGACAAATTCCGGATACTTACCTTGTAAGAAGGTTGTCCATGCCGTAGGACCAGATTTTCGAGACGTAGGATTACCCCAGAGCAGGATTCTCCTTCGTCGAGTCTGTTTAAACAGTTTAATCATCGCACAAGAATTGAAAATGACCTCCATAGCATTACCAGCCATTGGCTCCGGCAGTTGTAGCATGCCGAAAGACGAATGCGCCAAAGTCATGTTTGATGCCGTTGAGGAGTTCGTTAAACAAGGCAACCCAAAGAAGAAAACGATCACTGATATCAGATTCGTAAATATTGACGATCCCTCAGTTCAAGCCTTCAGGACGGAGTTCATCTCGAGGTATGGATATAACCATACCCGGTCCAGTTGTAAAAAGGTGGCAGGAGGAAGGTCTATGAAAGCGTCAATGCAAATCTCTGACAACTGTCGGTCAACAAAACATTTGTGTGACATAGTTGGCAGCCATAATGACAGCTCTTTTGGGAGAACAAATGCTTCAGCCAGTCACCCTTTGAGTGGTCCCAATTCACGGTCTCTTCCACCGTCATTTTACAGTGGCGCAGTGAAAATATCTACGAGCGGAGGAACTGATGCAAGATCGTTCACAGCTCAAGAGCCTGGAGCTACAGGCAAGACGGGATTTCATTTCCCTCCGGGGTCCTCGACGGGCCGAGAAAATGAAGGTAAGGGAAACAATATCAAATACACTAATCCTGTTAGCTTCATTACAATTAGCAGTGATAATTATGTGTGTTAGTCGGCGGTTTTCCTCTCAAAAAAAGGAAATAAAAGTGATTATGACACAGAAAGTGTTGATATTGGCGCTCACGCTCTGCGTTTGAAAATTGAACAAATTATGCATAACAGAGTTGCAAAATAAATAACAAATTGACAAACAAACAGGCAAGGATAGTGAGTCTAAATAAACATGAAAGAATCGAGAAAATATGCGCAGCTAAAACTGGGGAATATGCGGGTGATATTCCCTAGTTTTCAAAATTGCACGGGTTGCGAAAAATATACGAAGGATAATTACCACAACCGTCTCCATTTGGTGCGAAAATGTGCACGGATATTTGTCCTCGGACATTATCTGTTCCTCGCAGCTCACAGCTTTCAACACTCAACACTTCTCGGACCACACCATGTCCGCGGACAGACATCCGATATTTTCGCGCCAAATGGAGGCTATCGTTTATTTATATCATGCTCTACAAATACGGTAAGCGTACGCATAATTTTTTTGGAGCGTTTTTTAAAAAATAAAATTATTGTCCTTGCGCTTGTTGGATTTGAGATGATTATAGCCAACTTGGCACTACGCGACGCATTGGCTATCTAATAGGCTGATTTAGCAACAGGACGGGAACGTCACATGACGACTGCAGGGCGCGTGGAATAACCTGGATTCTGTTCTAATTTGACCATATTTGGGTATTTGTACTGCGAGCGTCGTCGTCAAGTGACGTTCCCGTTCTCTTGCTAAATCAGCTTATTATCTCATATCCAACGCGCGTTCTTAAAATAATTGTTAATTAGACCATTTTTACAAACCAGGCATACTCTAGTGTAATTTTTTAGTCAATTTTTACCTTTCCTGGTAACGTTTTTCCAGATGCCTTAGCTAGAAGATACTCATTAATGGAACTATTTGCAGCCTTTTTTAGAGTATTTATATCGGTACGTTATTATAAGGACTTTCACGTCTTTTACTTAACAGATTCTGCATCTGGAGGAGGTAGCCGAGAAACCGAATGTCCCATTTGCCTCCTTACCTTGAGCAATCCACGAACTCTGAAGTGTAAGCATGTATTCTGTACAAAGTGCGTCGAGACTTCCTTAAAACATAACAACAGATGCCCGGTGTGCAAAGAAGTGCAGGATGTTATCCAAGGAAATCAGCCTAAAGGAGAAATGAGGATTCAAACAAACTATGACCGCCTTCCCGGATATTATGGTAACAGTAATAGTAAATGAATGGGAAATATAAATATATGTATATATGTATATCTGACTGATTTTCCAAGCATATGCCCATATAATTGAACCCCTTCATCCATGAATCCTGTCATTTTTTAAAATTTTATTATTTTTTTCCATGCTGCTTCCTAAACGCATCAGCTTCTAAAGCTTGTCTAGCCTTAAATTTAGAGAACTGCTTGTTGCATTTTTCATTAACTGATTGAATGACTGATTTAGATTTGTCGTCCCCCCTCCAACTTTTAATTGGTGTTAAGTTTAGCCCAGTCTACACTCGTATGAATTTCAGTTCGCGCAGTGACTCGGAGAGGGCGCTAATCCATTAGCTCTCTATATAACTTCTGTGTAAAGGAAGTCTGCCCGAGGACATCATTAAGTCCAATGAAGGCGCAAGTTTAACGATTTGCTAGGAAGCGTCGTCCCATTATCGTACATGAAACGGCCCTGAGACGTAACGAGTCGCGGTTTAGCCTCGTAGTTAAGCCGTTTGCAATGGCGATAATTTTGTGTTTGCTTTGGACATCAAAGAGCTTTAGCCATATCAGTTAGGGCTTAGAACTACAACTGACATTTCTAGCTTTAGTGGACAGAGCCTTCAAGATTAGAAACTCCTGGTTGGGCTTTCATGAGGACATCAAAAAGGTGATTTGAAAATAAGCTCCTCAGAAGATACCCCCCCCCCCCCCCTGCCCTTTCCCGAACGAAACAAATCTCAAGGGGGAAAAGTTTGTATATAGATCCTGAAGAGAAATATAATTTCTTCTGATTGCTTTCCGTTTATAATACACTGCACTGCTCCGTAGCAAGTGCAACAACAATAATGTGCTATTGTGGACTTTATTAATTTGCAGACTGTGGTACAATTATCATCCACTATTCGTTTCCATCTGGAATTCAAGGCCAGGAACATCCAAACCCTGGCCGAAGGTATGACGGCACCCAACGTACTGCTTATCTTCCTGATAACCGAGAAGGTCGAGACGTACTACAACTTTTCAGGAGAGCTTTTGATGCTCGCTTAGTTTTCACTGTTGGAGCCTCAGTAACAACAGGACGCCCAAACCAGGTCACGTGGAATGATATTCACCACAAGACTAACATTTACGGAGGTCCTCAAGGGTAAGTGAAAGCGAATATTTTACGGTGAGCTCGAAACACATAAAAGCTTGCTGAAAGGATCTAGATGTTATGTAAGATTCTCGAAAACTTGTGCTATCTCATACTAACAGTAGAGGCACTGTTTGATGTTTTAATACTTACAATGTTATGAACTTAAAGGAGATAAACTTTCAGTGAGGCAGTTTATTTTCTGTGCCCTTTCAATTTCTCTCTGTAAGGCATGTTTTCTTCTAGCGTATGAATGTGCGTCAAGCAATTACCTAATGTTCGATTTATAGATAAGACACAGAACATTTATTTCTGTCGTCTGTTTCAGGTTTGGCTACCCCGACCCAGGCTATTTGAGGCGGGTTAAAGAAGACCTAGCTGCTAAGGGGATCTACTGATTTAAAGCAATCCGACATCTTTCTTTTTCTACCTTAAACTGGAATGCATTTAGCAGTTCTGCGCTCAGTAGAAATTGAAGCTCAGGGGTAAAGTAGCGTCACTATAAGCTTGATAAACAAATTTCTCGAAGCGCCTTCAGCGGCCTCTTACATTTTCTTAAGATTAAAGTGGCTGAGAACCCTCTCCTGCATGTTTCAACACTGGTCAATTAATGTGTTATCTTGTTTCCATGGTAACCTTTCATTGTCAAGCCAAAGTGACCAAACTTTGTGTATTTAATGCATGGGTATTTGTTAGATGCCATTATTGTAGCATCTACTGAAAAGCCATCTTATAAATCGGGCATTATTTGGCGTATGTAACAATTCTAAGATAGTCTTGCTCTTCAGAAAGGGATGTGTGGTTCAGCATAGTTAACGATGTGGTCTCCTTCTAGTGTGAAAAAAAGTTACATTTTAGAGCAAGGTTAAAGAAGAAGGTCACTCCAAGAAACGTATATTTTTTTTGTCAATGCTAATAAAAACCTCCCATTAAGTTTCGCCACACACCTCTAAGTGCAGGTTTTCCTTATGAAATTCGCCTCCAAAGAAGCTAAAAATTCGACATCGTTGCCGCCATTTTGAACAGTACTCAACAACCAGGCCACGTTTTCGTGATGTCATTCCGTCCAAGAGATTTTGTCCAAATGGCTTCCGGCAAGCCTTTTAACTATCACTCTGGTTTATGGCTACTCTTGAGCCAGATTATTTTGAGCCAAACATGCTCCAAACTCCGAAAATGATAGCAGTGAAGATAGTGAAGTAGATAATCGCTTGGAAAAATACATTTTGCCGACCTTGTGAAGGATGCAAAATTGGTCGCAGGTTTTTCTCCTTGCCGCCAATTTTTTCGAGTCGGACGGAATGATGTCACATAGGACACGGCCTGGCTGCCAAGTACAGTTCAAAATGGTGGCCTCCGAAGTCGCGTCCTTCGAGGCGAATTTCTTCAGGACAGCAGGCACTTCAGAGACTAAAACTTCGGTGAGTGAAAAAGCTGAACGTTTACTTGCTATAGTTGAAGACCAAAACAGTAAGCTTTTGGAGTGACCTCCTACTTTAAAAATTTTGTTGTGTTCTGCTTACGATTGCTGCACAGGTCCTCTCATTGCGTGTGGCCGCTTTGAGCTTTCAATTTATCCAGGGGGGGGGGGGCACTCCCTTATTTGGGCTATATAGGTATGTGCGGCCCTAAAGGGTATGGTTTTTCAGCCGTTTTGGTCATAAATAGGGTGTCGATTTTAGCAAATTTTGGTCATAAATAGGGTATGGCTTTTGCACTCTAACCTTGATATGAATATGTTTTTAAGAAGAAGCCGCTTTTTCGTCATTACCGAAAAGAAAATCAACAAAAGCCCTTCATAAATTACGTTAACGGTAATTTAACATTGGTCTGAACTAGGGAACTAATTATAACGCAGGTCTGAAACAGAGTATCGATTTAAGGGTCATAAATAGGGTTTCGAATTTTTGGTCAGGTCGTAATTGGGTAAGGAATATCGCAGATTTTGGTCATAAATAGGGTAAGGGTTTTGGGAAGCGGGCCGCACACTCCCACCCAATTTTTCTGGGAGTACCCCCCTGGGCAATTTATACGTCGTCATTTCGGACATCTTAACTGTAAATCGAAGATGCCTTCTCTTGTTAACGCCTAAAGCGCTCGGAAGCGATTACAGGCGGCTGTGTTTGCAGGATGCTATTTTAAAAACTGTTTCTCTTTTGAATATAGAACGGTCAGAAAAGTCGAGGAACTGAAGAAACAACCGCAGGAAAAAAAAAATCCATTTCGTTTACATGTAATGTTAGAAGAAAGCATCGATAGTTTATTTATCCTGCTAGTCTTAAAAATAAATCTGATCACGAAGGGTAGTTTTGAAGAAAATGATTTCAGAAGATAAGTGCGGTTATGTAGTTTCCGAGACACGCAGATTACTTTTAATTGACGATCGACTTTTCCCCAGTCGTTATGGAACTGCTCAATAACGTTTTCTTCTTGCCAGTCTTCTAGTAGCTTTGTTGATAAAGGATAGATCGATTTTGTCAGGAAAAGAACAAGAAAAGCAGAGACTGTTTATCTCGTTATTGCCGCGCGTGGAGGGAATTATAACCAGTGCCAATTTCGGCTCATTCGAAAACCCAACTGTACGATAAACTCTTCCATCCTTCCTATAACCACTGGAGCAGTGACCCTCAGCGAAGAGTTCCGAAGCACAAATGCGTTGCTCTCGTATAGTGTAATCTGAATTATGATGAATTGAAATCAAAAGAAACGGCAGCATACATACAAAGGAGACGGTAACGAGAATATTTGAACTTTTGATCAGAACGATCATATGAGAGTGGAGAAGACCACTCCCCCGCAACCCCTCCCCTCCCCACCCCCACCCGTACTTTCCCACTGCACTGGCATCAAACAAGGACATGTTGGAGTTAAATAATGCTGTCGCGGAACGCATTTGGACCAAAGCATTACGATTACGTCTGTGGAATGATCTCGTGGGGTCATCATCTCTGATTTCTAAAGCCTACGATTCTTTTTTGCAACTGAATAACCCACTGGGAATCCTATTGTATTCTCCTGACTCAGTTCATGTGAAATAGTTTCGTTTCGACTCGCAACTAGAATCTCCATTACCTGTTAGGCGAATTAGAGCGGTTTTCAGTTGAGCCTCTTAAGTGATTAGGCTATTAATTTGGCTTTGGTTTTGGTTTTACTATGGTTTGAGATCAGCTGAGTAGTCTAATTGGTAAGTAATTGGTTTTGGTTTTGGTTTCACGACACTCAATTGAAAACCGCTCAATTACTTGATAGTTTACTAAACAGTGATCCTGAAAGAGATCACACTATCACTGGACGTCCTGTACCATGGGAGATTTCTTTGATATTCGACGGTGTAGGAAAAGTTTGGTACAAAACTGTTTAGAAGTAGAGATTTTTCAAGGTATATAACGGAAAAAAGAATAACGATAAAACACCTGCTGTTCCTTCCTCTACCTTTAACTTTCTTTCAAAGGTGTTTTCAACGATTCTCCACTGGTTTTAAAAATAATTCCCAGCCCGTATTGCGCCGTCTCAGCACCCTAATGTTTATTCATGAAAAGTCTCACTCGATGGAATGCGAATCGATGTTATTCGTTACGAACCACATTCCTTATCTTTGAAGCCTTTCAAATTTTTCACCAACAGCTTCATTTACTTTTACAGCTGTGAAGTTGTTTCATCAAGTTATATGAGAAAGAATGAAACATAAAGCCGCTTCGCGTCTTTAAAGGCAGTTGACATGAAACTTAATTTGAATTTACTCCATGTGAGTAGTTGCAAAATTCTCACATTTTGTGATGTCTTACATGAAACAAAACAAAAAACGTAAACAAACTCTCGAGAGTGCGCAGTACGGACTGGAAATCAACAGGTTAATAAGCCGAGAGGTCATAGGCACTAGTATAGGTGGGATTTCCGCTTTTCCGAAAATTATCCTCATGCCAGCATGAGCTAAGTATTAATTTGTTTCTCTTCTTGAGAGCTGTATGGCGCAAAGTAAAAGCTTTTTTGATGATGTCAAGAAGGAAATAGAATGCCTAGTGTGCCAGGAGCAGTTTAGTGGAATCAAAGAGACCAAAATTTTAAAGTGCTTTCATACGTTTTGCAAATCATGTTTGGAAGGTTGGCTCCGACAGCAAGGTGGAGGAACGTTAAGTTGCCCGAATTGTCGTCAAATCACCGAATGCCCGAACAACAACGTTAATAGTCTTCCATCCAACCTGTTTTACAAGCAGATGGTGGACATTGTCGAAGCTTACAGCGGAAAAGGACAAGAAAATTCATCACCCTGTGGAAGCTGCGACGAAAATAGATCATTAAGTTGTTATTGTTCTGAATGCAGCAGCTTTCTTTGCGAAGAATGCGCTGGTGCACACAGAAGATTGAAAGTTTTTAGCGGCCATCAAGTGAAAGAAATTGCAAACTTTGGGTCCAACGATGTGGAAGATTTCGCTCGGAAGGCGAACATTTGCAATCAACACAAAGATGACCTTCGTTTTTTTTTTGCGAGCCATGTGAAATTTGCATTTGTCGTGATTGCGCCACATTGGATCACGTAGATCATAGGAAACTTTCCCTGGAGAAAGGACTGGAAAAGAAGAGATCCGAAATTGGAATTAAAATGCTGGAAGTTGAAGGAAACGGCACTCGCTTAATGAAACACAAAAAATACCTAGAGAAACGAAGACTTAAAGTAGACAATAGTTTCGAACAAGCGACAAAAACAGTCCACGAGACTGCAGAAACCTGCATAAATTTGATTCGTCAGCATGAAGAAAGCGTGACAGAACAGTTAATCAAGCGGAAAGGAACTTTTCAAGTGTCATTCGTAAACGAAATGACAAGGTTGGATGGAAAACTAACAGAAATTCATGATAGCTTAGAGTTTGGGCGAGACGTTCTTTCTCGAGATAATTTACCGGAGATTTTGAACGTAGAAAAACTGTTAGAGAGAAGACTTCGGGAACTTTCAGATCCCTTCCAGCAGATGCTAAATCTCACCGAAGTCGGATACACTCCAAATGATGTATCTTCCCTTACAAGATTACCTGGAAAATTATTTACAAGCAGCACCGAACCATCCTTATCAGTAGCCGAAGGCAAGGGTCTGACTATGGCATTTGAAGGGGAAAAAGCAACATTTACAATAATAACCAAGGATTCAAAGAGCCAGACAACCTATAGCGAAATCGATCAAATAAATGTTGAGATCAGTTCCAAAACGGAGACCTTGAAAACCATCACAACAGACTATAAAAATGGGCGCTATCAAGTAATGTACACGCCTAATAAGGGAGGTGATTTCAATGTGTCCATTACTGTCAGAGAAGAAGCTATTAAAGACAGTCCGTTCAGACTGACAGTGACAGAAAAGACACACAGTAAATCGAAAAGATCTTTTTCAGTCCAAAAAATGGGGCCGCTTCGGTGAGTAAAATACAGTACTATTTTTGGGTCTAATTTAGCCCACTTGGAATAGGGTTGTTTTGGCCCCAGTAAATTTCGTAGAAATAGCCCTGTATAAGGTAGTCAAAACTAAGACACTGAGCGGCTACGTTGGTACACTGCAAAACAGTCGTTTTTGGACGTTTTCGGAAGGCGCGAAGCGCCGTAAGCGCGATCCTCGCGTGTGAAGCGCGAGAGCCTCACACGCCCGTAGGGCTCGTATCTCCCCATTCTTCCTCGCTGTTTTTACATTCCCTTCAGACCTTTCGTTCGAATATTGACCGTCGCCCGCATTCGCAAAAAATACGACTGTTTTGCAGTCTACTATGTTGGAAAAATGGGGGGTAGTTCTGGTTTCTAAAGGGGCTGAAATGGTGTGTTTGGATAGCCAAATTGGCCGTCCTCAAGCCGTTTTGTGCCTTTAGAAAGGAAGAAAATTGGTCCATATTTTGTGGTCAATTTAGCTCAATTTATGTTCAAAACAACTGTTCTCTAAATACGTAAATTAGCACCATTATGTCTGACACAACATTTTTTATAAATGCTGTTTTGGGTCTTAATTATTTAAAATAGCCCTCTTACAAGGACTGAAATGGTTAAAAGGCAGTTAAGATCGAAAACTCTGCATTATACACGTATATTTCAATTAAAGATCGAATTTGGTGTTGCGTTACAGTAAAGGATCAAGAGACGAGGAGAATCAGGTGGAAGAAACAGAATCTGCAGAGCTGAAACCTCAACAGTACGAAACTACGCAGAAGTTCTTTCCTTTGTTTGTTAGAGCCCATGGGGAGGATTTACAGAAAATCGAAAACGACTTTAAAGTCAAGGTATCCAGGCAGATTGATGAAGGTAAAGTTACAGTTGCGCCATGTGAGCACTGCACAGGTGAAGAATTTAATGAAGCTTGTGAGGCTTTCATAACCCTGTACCAAAATGTGCATCAACGAATGAAGATGGAGCAGTTTCTTCCCAACGACCAGTATTCACCAGTGCATAATCGGCAATGTATCAGAGACATGGGAAAGGCTCACCCAGTCTTGGTAGAAGTATCTGAAGATCGAAAACACTGGCAAGTCTACGGAGAGAAGGATTACGTCGAGAAAGTTCTGAACGACCTCGAAAAAGAAAATCTGATCAGTAGAAAGATGTCTGTAACTCGTGGCGCGGAGGCATGGAACAGAGAAGAAGTGGAGGAAAACGATGCTGGTTTTGATGACAAGAATCATCTGGAACATATGCTGGGTTAGTATATCTTTCATATACCTTAACTTTTCCAGAAATGCGCAAAGGGTGTAGCATAATTGTGATGACTTTTAAAAGCTACTTAAATAAGCAGGGAGGAGGGGGGCAGGGGGTACCCGAAGAACTTTCGTTAAAGCCGATGGATGACGATGAACAGAAAAGAGGATTTTCCTGGTATCTGTGTTAGGCTTTGTGTCTAGAAAGCCACAAAATACACCATCCTTTCGTGGAGAGCTTAACTCTGGTCTGTGTTGGATACGATATCGATGGCGTGTAAGAGAGTCGGCTTTTGATCTCGTCTGCGGAATTACTCCATGGGAACTTCAAACATCCACTTCCTAAATCGTTGTCCAGGCCCTCTTAAAGGGACACTATCACCATTTTTAGCATGATTTTGGAAATCTCAAAAACATATATTGATCTTTGGAAGCTGAACAATAATGGTTTTATATTGTAGAGCAGTACTCGGCAAATAATTAGAACCTATTAGGAAGTGAGGATGGCCAACGATGGCGAGGATGGAAACGGATTGTGATGTGGATTTTTGGAAAAGCGTCAGCACGTCAGTTTTTCAAAGGTTCAAGTTTTGCGAGAAAATCGTTGAAATCCTGCAAAAATGTTGCTGCAGTGTTGACTTTCTTCAAGAAATTGCTTCTAATCATTTAGTTAGAGCTAATTAAGTTCTTATTGCATACATTTAGGGACCATTTCGTGAGTTTGTAACAGTTTTAAGCAAATATACCGTGACAGTGACCCCGCTTTAATATTGCTCATAATAATTATTAACTCGTTATATATCGTTGTTTTGCAGGTCAAGTGAAACTGTCAGTTCTAAAGGGTGACATAACGGATCAGCACGTTGATGTTATAGTGAACGCAGCTAATACCAGGCTGGCTCATGGTGCAGGAGTCGCCGGTGCTATTGTCGAGAAAGGGGGCAGAGGAATACAGAAGGAATCAGATGATGTCATCAGGCGCATTGGATTTTTAAGTGATGGAGAGGTAGCCATGACTGGGCCTGGTAGGCTTTCTTGTAAAAAGATTATCCACGCTGTTGGTCCTGAGTGGCGAATTGGAGAGGAAAAAAGCAAACTGCTTTTAAGAAGGGCGTGTCAAGAAAGTCTTGTCACTGCTAGTAACAACGGCTTCAAATCCATAGCCTTCCCAGCGATTAGCTCTGGAATCTATGGTATGCCAAAAGATGTTTGTGCGAAGGTCATGTTTGATGCTGTGAACGAGTACGTATTGCGCCGAGATCCAGCAAAGCAAATTGTGAGTGATATAAGATTCGTGAACATCGATGATCCGACTGTAAAAGTCTTCAAGAAGGAGTTCGTTAATTTCTTTCAACTCGAGAAAGAACCGTCTTCCGCAATCGCTGCCAAAGCATCCAACAGCCGAAGATCTAAACGGGGTGGAAAGAAAGGTGGCCATCCAGATCACACTGTAAAAGATAAACATGATGATATAGATGATCCGCTGAGGACCAAGCACTACCCAACACCCAAGTCCTTTAGCGCTGCAGTGAAAGGTGACAGACGTGAGGGTGCTGATAGTCGAGATGGGGCGTCAGCATCACCGAAAGGTAAAGTGTCAAAACCTGAGGTCTTTAGTCTCTAGTCTCGAAGAGCTCATTGTGAAAGTCACGTTTGTAATGGTTGCGCCGGCGCCTTCTTCATAAGAAGCTGAAAGTATACTGTCCTTTACTAAAAACTGGATCATTGGATAATGCAATTCAAGAATTTTTATTGGCGTAGCCATCATGGGTTATAAGCCATTATACCATGCTCCACAAACGTACGCGTAATTTTTGGGGGCGTTTTAATTCCTATTTTAGTTTTCTATATTTTGGTGGCGTTTTAATAAAACCTCATATCCAACGCGCGGTCGTGGCATAATTTTTAATTAGACCACGTTACAAACTACATTGTAGGCATACTCAAGTGTAATTTTTTAGCAAATTTTTACCTTTCCTGGTAACTTTTTTCCATATGCCTCAGCAAGAAGATACTCGCTAATTCCTTTTTAGAGTATTTATATCGATACGTTGTTATAAGGAAGTTCATGTCTTTTACTTAACAGATTCTGCATCTGGAGGAGGCAGCCGAGAAACCGAATGTCCCATTTGCCTCGATACCTTGACCAATCCACGAACTCTGAAGTGTAAGCATGTGTTCTGTACAGAGTGCGTCGAGACTGCCTTAAAACATAACAATAGATGCCCGGTGTGCAAAGAAGTACAGGGTGTTATCCAAGGAAATCAGCCTAAAGGAGAAATGAGGACTCACAAAAAATATGACCGCCTTCCCGGATATTATGGTAACAGTAATAGTAATAAATGGGAAATATAAATATATATATTTATAATATGACCCGTTTGGCTCCGCGCGCAGTTTCCTTGGAAAACCATGTTACGCCGCAAAATGTAATAATCGCCACAAAATGTAATATTAACGCAAAATGTAATAAAAATCGCCGCAAAATGTAATAAAAAAGTCAATGCAAAATGTAATAGCTTTTCAACGCAAAATGTAATAATTTTTCTAACGCACATTGTAGTAACGCAAAATGTAATAACTCTCGAACGACAGGTACGATGTCTCGAAACAAGTATTATGACTCGGTGGTACATCGGGTTGTAACCCCTTCATACTTTCACAATCTTTAACTCCAGAGATTACATGTTTCGAATAAGCGCTGTTATTGAAGGGTTTAGTGATTGGAATATATGGGTACAGTCATTTCTCGCCTTGTGGACACCTCCCTATTTCGGACACCCCGCTAATATGGACAGCTGCTGAATCCCCGGCAAAAATTATCCACTTCTGATTGAAAAAAAAAAAACTTTCGTTATTACGGACTCTTGCTTTTACAGACCTAACCGACACATGCCCCGGTCCTGACATTTCAATTCTACTGTTCTAACTCTCGTCATAACGGACAACGAGCGGCATTTAGACAGCAGCAGGATTTATTTCTTCCATTTTAATGATCTAATTTCTCTTTCAGTTACTTTTTTTTCAACTTTTAAGACCAAATTTCTGGTTTTAATGCAATTAATAGGTTCGTCCACCTCGTCCAAATATTTTCTGCGCTAAAGTTGGTTATAAAGTCAATCTGAAAATAAAGATCTGTTATCACTGTAAAGCAAATGTTATCAATGAAATGTCTTCTCGTAGCCCGTTATTACGGTCTTTCGCTATTAAAGGACAATTACTTCGAATCGTACATTTTGTTTTGACCTTAGACAGGGTAATAATTGCACTGTCAGGACCGGGACATGGTCGGTAAGTCTGTAAAAGCAAGAGTCCGTAATAACGGAATTTTCTTTCGAATTAAAGTCTAATTGTTTTTCAGTGTGTGTAAGTTTTGAGTTGACTGTACCATATATTTCAATCACCCGACACCCTTCAACAACAACCTGGCGCCTATTCAAAACACTATCTCTGGAGTTGAAAATTGTGAAAGGATGACGGGGTTACAACCCGATATTCCACCTGATTCCGATCCACAGAGCTTTCAAACTGAAAGCTATTACACATTTTTTTCGAAACAAAACCTATACATCATCAAACTGAACCAAATATTCAATTCACCTACACGTCACAGTATCACCTACCCCAGGATAACGTTGGCCGAGTGATAAAACTGGTTTCGAGATATCGTACATGTCGTTCGAGAGTTATTACATTTTGCGTTATTATAATATGCGTTAGAAAAGTTATTAAATTTTGCATTACATTGTTGCATTACATCATTACATTTTGCATTGCATTATATTATTACATTACATTTTGCGTTGACTTTTTTATTTCATTTTGCGCCAATGTTATTACATTTTGCGTTAGTATTACATTTTGCGGCGATTTTTGTGACATTTTGCGTTAATATTACATTTTGTGGCGATTATTACATTTTGCGGCGTAACAAACCATAAGAATAAAGGTCCCGCATGTGGGCCGTACGCGTCGAAGTGATAGGGCCGGAAAAACGCGTACGGCCCTACTAGAAACGCGTTCAGCAAAATCGATGCGAGTTAATGACAAAAACAACTTTTTTTGCTGCAAAATTTTGCTCTCTTCAAAATGAGTGATGAAAGTGAACATTCTGGGAACGAATTTTACTATCCAGGCGAACTGTCCAATGTAGAACTACTTCAGTCGCCAACCTCACTCCGAAAGCACAGAAAGAAAGTCAACACTCCTCACAAATGAAAAAGTTCACGACTTTTTCTCAGAAGCCAACAAGCAAACGGACGGTCAAGAAAACATTTTTTCCGGAAGAACTGTCCGATAATTAACCTTTGGAATAAGCAAACAGTCTTGAGGCGAAAATTCATCGTGGGTCAAAAGCAAGAAAACCGGCAGCGCGAAGAAAACAAAGTACGATATAAGCTTAAGTGTTTTCTTCGATTTTCCAGAGTTTCTGGCAAGTTGGTTAAACTAGAGAAATCACAAACATACCTTGTGTACAGTAGGATAAATTGCTCTTTAGTTTCTACCCAGTGTTGTTTGAAGAGACAAAACTGAGTACGAGCTCAGGTTCATTACCGCACAGTTCATCCACATAATAAAACTGACTCAATTTCAGTGAAGCGTGATGCGAACTTTTGTCACTCGTTAAGTTGATGGTTTCGACATATTTTTGACAGCTTTATGTCAACTTTCTGTTGGCTTTTTAGCATGAATTGTAATTGTAGACTTACAGTGAAAAACAAGAATGAGTCGTGTTTCTCGATGAATTGTAAATTTCTTGCTCGACGCGAAGAACTAAATGACAAGTTTTTGTTGTAGAAACTGTTCTGTAGTTCCTCGCGCGGCCGTCTGATGTTAAGTAATCGCGTCCTATCTAGGTTCAAACAGAATTTTCAAACTTTTCAACACTAAGGGGTCATATGATAAAATGCTTAGTGCCTGAGTAAGGTCGGGCCGGACGGGAAAATATTTAGCTCTCGGTCAGGACGTACGGACCGAGAGCCAAATATTTTCCCGTTCGGCTCGACCTTACTCAGTCAATAAGTACATAATATCTGACTGACTGACTGGCTGGCTGACCGACTGACCGGCCAGCCGACCGACCGACCGACCGACCGACCGACCGACGGACCGATTGATTTAGATTTATCGTCCCCCTCCAACTTTCAATTGGTGTTAAGTTTAGCCCAGTTAACAGCCGTCTGAATTTCAGTTCGCGCGGGTGACTCGGAGAAGGCGCTGATCGATTAGCTTTCTATATAACTGCTGTCTAAAGGAAGTCTGCCAGAGGACTTCATTAAGTCCAACGAAGATGCAAGTTTAACGATTTGCTAGTAAGCATTGTCCCATTATCGTACATGGAACGGCCTTGAGACGTAATGGGTCGCTGTGTAGCCTCGTAACTAAGCCGTTTGCAATGGGGCAGTAATGTTGTGTTTGCTTTAGACAGCAAAGAGCTTGAGCCACATCAGTTAAGGCTTAGAGCTGCAATTGACATTTCTAGCTTTAGTGGACAGAGCTTACAAGATTAAGAACTCCTGGTTGGGCTTTCTGAGGAAATCAAAAAGGTATTTTTTTTAAAATTTTATTTTACGCAAGAATTGTTTTCCCACTGGATTAATTGAGATTAATTGGAAAATAAGCTCCTCAGAAGATGCCCCCCCCCCCCCCCCTTCCCGAACGAAGCGAATCTCAAGGGGAGAAAAGATCCTGGGCCTGTATGTAGATCTTGAAGAGAAATATAATTTCTTGTGATTACTTTCCCTTTATAATACACGACACCTCTCCCATAGCAAGAACAACAACACCAATGTGCTATTGTGGATTTTATTAATTTGCAGACTGTGGCACAATTGTCATCCAGTATTCGTTTCCATCTGGAATTCAAGGCCAGGAACATCCAAATCCTGGCCGAAGGTATGAAGGCACCCAACGTACTGCTTATCTTCCTGATAACCGAGAAGGTAGAGACGTACTGCAACTTTTGAAGAGAGCTTTTGATGCTCGCTTAGTTTTCACTGTTGGAACGTCAGTAACAACAGGACGCCCTAACCAGGTCACGTGGAATGATATTCACCACAAGACAAGCATGTACGGAGGTCCTCAAGGGTAAGTGAAAGTGGATATTTTACGGTGAGCTCGGAACACATAAAAGCTTGCTGAAAGGATGTAGATGTTATGGAAGATTGTCGAAAACTCGTGCTATCTCATGCTAACAGTGGAGGCACTGTTTGATGTTTTAACACTTACAATGTTGTGAACTTAAAGGAGATGAACTTTCGGTGAGGCAGTTTATTTTCTGTGCCCTGTCAATTTCTTTCCTGTAAGCCATGTTTTCTTTTAGCGTATGAATATGCGTCGGGCAATTACCTAATATTCGATTTATAGTCAAGATATTAAGCGTTTATTTCCGTCGTCTGTTTCAGGTTTGGCTACCCCGACGCAGGCTATTTGAGGCGGGTTAAAGAAGACCTAGCTGCCAAGGGGATCTACTGATTTAAAGCATCTTTCTTATTCTTCCATAAATTGAAATGGATTTAGTATTTTTGCGCTCAGTAGAAATTGAAGCTCAGGATTAAAGTAGCGTCACTATAAGATTGATAAACAAATTTCTCGAAGTGCGTTCAGCGGCATTTTATATTTTCTTAAAATCAAAGTGGCTGTGAACCTTCTCCCGCATGTTTTAACACGGGTCAATTTATGTGTTATGTTGTTTCCATGGTAACCTTTTATTGTCAGGCCAAAGGGACCAAACTCTGGTTATTAATGCCTGGGCATTTGTTAGGTGCCATTATTGTAGCATCAACTGAAAAGCCATCTTATAAATCGGGCATTTTTTGGTGTATGTAGCAACTCTAAGATAGTTTTCCTTTTCAGAAAGGGATGCGTGGTTCAGCATAGTTAACGATGTGGTCTCCTAGTGTGAAAAAAAAAGTTGAAATTTTAGCGCAAGGTTAAAGGAGGTTACTCCAAGAAACGTATATTTTTTGTGAATGCTAATAAAAACCTCGCACTAAGTTTAGCCACTCAACGAAGTCTCAGCCTGCAAAGTGCAGGTTTTCCTTATGAAATTCGTCTCCAAAGAAGCTAAAAATTCGACATCGTTGCCGCCATTTTGAATAGTGCTCAGCAGCCAGGCCGCGTTTTCGTGATGTTATTCCGTCCAAGAGATTTTTGTCCAAATGGCTTCCGGCAAGCCTTTTAACTACCACTCTGGTTTATGGCTGCTCTTGAGCCAGATTATTTTGAGCCAAACATGCTCCAAGCTCTCGAAAATGATAGCAGTGAAGATAGTAAGTAAATAATCGCTTGCAAAAATACATTTTGCCGACCTTGCGAAGGATGCAAAATCGGTTGCAGGTTTTTCTCCTTGCCGCCAATTTTGAGTCGGACGGAATAATGTCACATAAACACGCGGCCTGACTGCCAAGTACAGTTCAAAATGGTGGCCTCCGAAATCGCTTCCTTCCAGACGAATTTCTTTAGGGCAGCAGGCACTTCAGAGGCTGAAACTTCGATGAGTGAAAAAGCTGAATGTTTACTTGCTATAGGTGAAGACAGAAAAAAAGTAAGCTTTTAAAGTGACCTTCTCCTCCAAAGAGTTTTGTTGTGTTCTGCTTGCGATTGCTGCACAGGTGCTCTCATTGCGTCCGGCCGCCTTGAGCTTTCAATTTATACGTCATCATTTCGGACTTCTTAGGTGTAAATCAAAGATGCCTTCTCTTGTTAACGCCTGAAGCGTTCGGAAGGGATCAGAAGCGACTGTGTTTGCAGGATGCTGTTTTAAAAACTGTTTCTCTTTTGAACAGAGGACAGTCAGAAAAGTCGAGGAACTGAAGAAACCGCAGGAAAAAAAAAAACTCAATTTCGTTTACATCTAATATTAGAAGAAAGCATCGATAGTTTATTTATCCTGCTAGTCTTAAAAGAATCTGATCACGAAGGGTAGTTTTGAAGAAAATGATTTCAGAACAGAAGTGCGGTTATGTAGCTTCCAAGATACTCAGATTACTTATGATTGACAATCGACTTTTCCCCAGGTGGTATGGAACAGCTCAATAACGTTTCCTTCTTGCCAGTCTTCTAGAAGCTTTGTTACTAAAGGATAGATCGATTTTGTCAGGAAAAGAACAAGAAAAGCAACGTCTGTGTTTATCTCGTTATTGCCGTGCATGGAGGGAATAATAACCAGTGCTAATTTCGGCTCATTCGAAAACTCATCTGTACGATAACCTCTTCTATCCTTCCTACCACTGGAACAATAAAGAGTTCCGAAGCACAAATGCGTTGCTCTCGTGTTGTGTAATCTGAATTATAATGAACTGAAATCAAGGGAAACGGCAGCATACTTGCAAAGGAAACGGTAACGAGAATATTTGAACTTTTGATCAGAACGATCATATGAGAGTGGAGAAGACCACTCCCCCACAATTTCCCCCCCCCCCCGCCCCCCCGATAATTTCCCACTGTACTGGCATCAAACAAGGACATGTTGAAATTAAATAATGCTGTCGCGGAACGCATTTGGACCAAAACATTATGATTACGTCTGTAGAATGATCTCGTGGGGTCATCATCTTTGATTTCTAAAGCCTACGATTCTTTTTTGCAGCTGAATAACCGACTGGGAATCCTATTGTATTCTCCTGACTTAGTTCACGTGAAATAGTTTCGCTTCGACTCGCAGCTAGAATCTCCATTACCTGTTAGGCGAATAGAGCGGTTTTCAGTTGAGTCTCGCAAGTAATTAGGCTATTAATTTGGTTTTGGTTTTGGTTTTACGACACTCAATTGAAAACCGCTCTATTGCTTGATAGTTTACTAAACAGTGATCCTGAAAGAGATCACACTATCACTGGACGTCCTGTACCATGGGAGATTTCTTTGATATTCGACGGTGTAGGAAAAGTTTGGTACAAAACTGTTTAGAAGTAGAGATTTTTCAAGGTATATAACGGAAAAAAAGAATAACGATAAAACACCTGCTGTTCCTTCCTCTACCTTTAACTTTCTTTCAAAGGTGTTTTCAACGATTCTCCACTGGTTTTAAAGATAATTCCCAGCCCGTATTGCGCCCTCTCAGCACCCTAATGTTTATTCATGAAAAGTCTCACTCGATGGAATGCGAATCGATGTTATTCGTTACGAGCCACATGCCTTATCTTTGAAGCCTTTCAAATTTTTTACCAACAGCTTCATTTACTTTTACAGCTGTGAAGTTGTTTCATCATGTTATATGAGAAAGAATGAAACATAAAGCCGCTTCGCGTCTTTAAAGGCAGTTGACTTGAAACTTTAATTTGAATTTACTCCATGTGAGTAGTTGCAAAATTCTCACATTTTGTGATGTCTTACATGAAACAAAACAAAAAACGTAAGCAAACTCTCGAGAGTGCGCAGTACGGACTGGAAATCAACTGGTAAATAAGCCGAGAGGTCATAGGCACTATTATAGGTGGGACTTCCGCTTTTCCGAGAATTATCCTCATGCCAGCATTAGTTAAGTATTAAAATTGTTTCCCTTCTTGACAGCTGTATGGCGCAAAGTAAAAGCTTTTTTGATGATGTCAAGAAGGAAATAGAATGCCCAGTGTGCCAGGAGCAGTTTAGTGGAATCAAAGAGCCCAAAATTTTGAAGTGCTTTCATACGTTTTGCAAATCATGTTTGGAAGGTTGGCTCCGACAGCAAGGTGGAGGAACGTTAAGTTGCCCGAATTGTCGTCAAATCACCGAATGCCCGAACAACAACGTTAATAGTCTTCCATCCAACCTGTTTTACAAGCAGATGGTGGACATTGTCGAAGCTTACAGCGGAAAAGGACAAGAAAATTCATCACCCTGTGGAAGCTGCGACGAAAATAGATCATTAAGTTGTTATTGTTCTGAATGCAGCAGCTTTCTTTGCGAAGAATGCGCTGGTGCACACAGAAGATTGAAAGTTTTTAGCGGCCATCAAGTTAAAGAAATTGCAAACTTTGGGTCCAACGATGTGGAAGATTTCGCTCGGAGGGCGAACATTTGCAATCAACACAAAGATGACCTTCGTTTTTTTTGCGAGCCATGTGAAATTTGCATTTGCCGTGATTGCGCCATATTGGATCACGTAGATCATAAGAAACTTTCCCTGGAGAAAGGACTTGAAAAGAAGAGATCCGAAATTGGAATTAAAATGTTGGAAGTTGAAGGAAACGGCACTCGCTTAATGAAACACAAAAAAAACCTAGAGAAACGAAGACTTAAAGTAGACAATAGTTTCGAACAAGCGACAAAAACAGTCCACGAGACTGCAGAAACCTGCATAAATTTGATTCGTCAGCATGAAGAAAGCGTGACAGAACAGTTAATCAAGCGGAAAGGAACTTTTCAAGCGTCATTCGAAAACGAAATGACGAGGCTGGATGGAAAACTAACAGAAATTCATGATAGCTTAGAGTTTGGGCGAGACGTTCTTTCTCGAGATAATTTACCGGAGATTTTGAACGTAGAAAAACTGTTAGAGAGAAGACTTCGGGAACTTTCAGATCCCTTCCAGCAGATGCTAGATCTCACCGAAGTCGGATACACTCCAAATGATGTATCTTCCCTTACAAGATTACCTGGAAAATTATTTACAAGCAGCACCGAACCATCCTTATCAGTAGCCGAAGGCAAGGGTCTGACTATGGCATTTGAAGGGGAAAAAGCAACATTTACAATAATAACCAAGGATTCAAAGAGCCAGACAACCTATAGCGAAATCGATCAAATAAATGTTGAGATCAGTTCCAAAACGGAGACCTTGAAAACCATCACAACAGACTATAAAAATGGGCGCTATCAAGTAATGTACACGCCTAATGAGGGAGGTGATTTCAATGTGTCCATTACTGTCAGAGGAGAAGCTATTAAAGACAGTCCGTTCAGACTGACAGTGACAGAGAAGACACAGAGTAAATCGAAAAGATCTTTTTCAGTCCAAAAAATGGGGCCGTTTCGGTGAGTAAAATACAGTACTATTTTTGGGTCTAATTTAGCCCACTTGGAATAGGGTTGTTTTGGCCCCTGTAAATTTCGCGGAAATAGCCCTGTATAAGGTAGTCAAAACTAAGACACTGAGCGGCTACGTTGGTACATTGCAAAACAGTCGTTTTTGGACGTTTTCGGAAGGCGCGAAGCGCCGTAAGCACGATCCTCGCGTGTGAAGCGCGCGAGCTTCACACGCCCATAGGGCTCGTCTCTCCCCATTCTTCCTCGCGTTTTTTACATTCGCTTCAGACCTTTCGTTCGAATATTGACCGTCGCCCGCATTCGCAAAAAATACGACTGTTTTGCAGTCTACTATGTTGGAAAAATGGGGGGTAGTTCTGGTTTCTAAAGGGCGTGAAATGGTGTGTTTGGATAGCCAAATTGGCCGTCCTCAAGCCGTTTTGTGCCTTTAGAAAGGAAGAAAATTGGTCCATATTTTGTGGCCAATTTAGCTCAATTTATGTTCAAAACAACTGTTCTCTAAATACGTAAATTAGCACCATTATGTCTGACACAACATTTTTTATAAGTGCTGTTTTGGGTCTTAATTATTTAAAATAGCCCTCTTACAAGGACTGAAATGGTTAAAAGGCAGTTAAGATACAAAACTCTGCAGTATACACGTGTATATTTCAATTAAAGATCGAATTTGGTGTTGCGTTACAGTAAAGGATCAAGAGACGAGGAGAATCAGGTGGAAGAAACAGAATCTGCAGAGCTGAAACCTCAACAGTACGAAACTACGCAGAAGTTCTTTCCTTTGTTTGTTAGAGCCCATGGGGAGGATTTACAGAAAATCGAAAACGACTTTAAAGTCAAGGTATCCAGGCAGATTGATGAAGGTAAAGTTACAGTTGCGCCATGTGAGCACTGCACAGGTGAAGAATTTAATGAAGCTTGTGAGGCTTTCATAACCCTGTACCAAAATGTGCATCAACGAATGAAGATGGAGCAGTTTCTTCCCAACGACCAGTATTCACCTGTGCATAATCGGCAACGTATCAGAGACATGGGAAAGGCTCACCCAGTGTTGGTAGAAGTATCTGAGGATCGAAAACACTGGGAAGTCTACGGAGAGAAGGCTTACGTCGAGAAAGTGCTAGACGACCTCGAGAAAGAAAATTTGATCAGTAGGAAGTTGTCTGTAACTCATGGCGCAGAGGCATGGAGCGAAGAAGAAATGAAAGAAAATGATGCTGGTTTTGATGACAAGAATCATCTGGAACATATGCTGGGTTAGTACACCTTTCATGTACCATGATTTTTTTCCTAAAATGCGCAGAAGGTGTAACATAATTGTGATGACTTTTAAAAACTACTTAATTAAGCAGGGGGGAAGGGGGGTGTGTGTGGGGGGGGGGGGTGTAGAGAGAAGAGGGGGTTCCTGAAAAACTTTCGTTAAAGCCCATCAATGACCATGAACGATGAACAGAAAAGACGATTTTCCTAGCATTACCTAGAAAGCCACACAATGTACTATCTTTTCGTGCTGAGCTACTCTTGTTTGTGTTGGATACGATGGCGTGTAAGAGAGTCGACTTTTGATGTCGTCTGCAAAATTAGTCTGTGGAAACTTCAAACATCCATTTCCGAAATCGTTGTCCAGGCCCTCTTAATATTGTTCATAATAATTATTAACTCGTTACATGTACATATCGTTGTTTTGCAGGTCAAGTGAAACTGTCAGTTCTAAAGGGTGACATAACGGATCAGCACGTTGATGTTATAGTGAACGCAGCTAATACCAGGCTGGCTCATGGTGCAGGAGTCGCCGGTGCTGTTGTCGAGAAAGGGGGCAGAGGAATACAGAAGGAATCAGATGATTTCATCAGGCGCATTGGATCATTAAATGATGGAGAGGTAGCCATGACTGGGCCTGGTAGGCTTTCTTGTAAAAAGATTATCCACGCTGTTGGTCCTGAGTGGCGAATTGGAGAGGAAAAAAGCAAACTGCTTTTAAGAAGGGCGTGTCAAGAAAGTCTTATCACTGCTAGTAACAGCGGCTTCAAATCCATAGCCTTCCCAGCGATTAGCTCTGGAATCTATGGTATGCCAAAAGATGTTTGTGCGAAGGTCATGTTTGATGCTGTGAACCAGTACGTATTGCGCCGAGATCCAACGAGGCAGACTTTGATTGATATAAGATTTGTGAACATTGATGATCCGACTGTAAAAGTGTTCAAGAAGGAGTTCATTAAATTCTTTCAACTTGAGAAAGAACCGTCCTTCGCAATCGGCGCCGTAGCATCCAACACCCGAGGATCTAAACGGGGCGGAAAGAAAGGTGGCCATCCAGATCACACTTTAAAAGGTAAACATGATGATGTAGATGATCCGCTGAGGACCAAGCACGACCCTCAGCTTAAGTCCTTTAGCGCTGCAGTGAAAGGTGGCAGACGTGAAGGTGCTGATAGTCGAGATGTGGCGTCGGCATCGCCGAAAAGTAAAGTGTTAAAACCTGGGGTATCTTTAGTCTTAAGTCTCGAAGAACTCATTGTGAAAGTCATGTATGTAAAGGTTTCGCCGGCGCCTTCTTCATAAGAAGCTGAAAGTATACTGTCATGTACTAAAATCATTGGATCATTGGATAATGCAATTCAATTTTTATTGGCTTAGCTATCATGGGTTATGACCACACCTCCCAACTCAAATACGTTTCCCAATTGGAGGAGAATGTGTCACGTATCGTGGGTCAAAACTCACTAACTCCCTAGGGCGAACAAAACTCACTAACTCTCTAGGAAACAACAACTTGAACTTTAAACTCGCACGTGATCAGGTCGTGCTCCTTGAAACCGTGGCAAATTTGTGAGCCAGCCGGCCTCATGCAAACGATATCTTCGCAGTTTTTTTTCTATTTTCGAGTTGGGAGGTATAACAAAACACTTAATGACTGGTCCCACGGGAAACAGTGAGTTTTGTTTCCCCTCGACCTCGGTGTTCCCCTCGGCATCGCCTTGGGGAACATTGAGGGTCTCGGAAAAACAAACCTCACTGTTTCCTTTGGGGCAAGTCAATAAGTGCCTATTATACCATGCTCTACAAATATGGTAAGCATACACGTAATTTTTGGGGGCGTTTTAATTCTTATTTTATTTTAGTTTTCTATCTTTTGGTGGCGTTTTTGATAAAACCTCATATCCAACGCGCTGTCGCGAAATAATTGTCAATTAGACCACTTTACAAACTTCATTGTACGTGTAGGCACACTCGAGTGTAATTTGTTAGTAATTTACCTTTCCTGGTAACGTTTTTTTCCAGATGCCTTAGCAAGAAGATACTCACTTAATTCTTTTTAGAGTATTTGTATCGGTACGTTATCATAAGGAAGTTCATGTCTTTTGCTTAACAGATTCTGCATTTGGAGGAGGCAGCCGAGAAACCGAATGTCCCAATTGCCTCGATACCTTGACCAATCCACGAACTCTGAAGTGTAAGCATGTGTTCTGTACAAAGTGCGTCGAGACTGCCTTAAAACATAACAACAGATGCCCGGTGTGCAAAGAAGTACAGGGTGTTATCCAAGGAAATCAGCCTAAAGGAGAAATGAAGATTCAAAAAACATATGACCGCCTTCCCGGATATTATGGTAACAGTAATAGTAAATGAATGGGAAATATAAATATATATATGTATATCTGACTGATTTTCCAAGAATATGCCCGTATAATTGAACCCCTTCATGCATGCCATGCCAAATTTTAGTTTTTTCTTACTGCTGCTTGCTAAACGCATAAGCTTCTAAAGCTTGTCTAGCCTGAAATGTAGAGAACTGCTTGTTGCATTTTTCATTGACTGATTGATTGATTGATTCAGATTTGTCGTCCCCCTCCAACTTTCAATTGGTGTTAAGTTGCTCCTGCCCGAGGACATCATTAAATCCAATGAAGGTGCAAGTTTAACTATTTTTTTTTTAATTGCTATTAAGCGTCGTCCCATTATCGTACATGAAACGGCCCTGAGACGTAACGGGTCGCCGTTTAGCCTCGTAATTAAGCCGTTTGCAATGGGACGATAATGCTGTGTTTACTTTAGACAGCAAAGAGCTGTAGCCACATCAGTCAGGGCTTAGAACTGCAATTGACATTTCTAGCTTTAGTGGACAGGGCTGACAAGATTAATAACTCCTGGTTGGGCTTTCATGAGGACATCAAAAAGGTGATTTAAAAACAAGCTCCTCAGAAGATACCCTCCCCCTCCCCCTCCCCCCCCCCCCCGCCCTTTCCCGAACTTGACAAATCTTAAGGGGAAAAAGCCTGTATATAGATCTTGAAGAGAAATATAATTTCTTCTGATTATTTTCCGTTTATAATACACGACGCTCCTCTGTAGCAAGAGGAACAACAGCAATGTGCTATTGTGGATTTTATTAATTTGTAGACTGTGGTACAATTGTCATCCAGTATTCGTTTCCGTCTGGAATTCAAGGCCAGGAACATCCAAACCCTGGCCGAAGGTATGACGGCACCGTACGTACTGCTTATCTTCCTGATAACCGAGAAGGTAGAGAGGTCCTGCAACTTTTGAAGAGAGCTTTTGATGCTCGCTTAGTTTTCACTGTGGGAACGTCAGTAACAACAGGACGCCCTAACCAGGTCACGTGGAATGATATCCATCACAAGACCAGCGTGTACGGGGGTCCTCAGGGGTAGGTATTTGACGTGAATATTTTACTGCCCACTATTGTTTGGTTTGACAGACAATAGACCAACTGTCGTCTACTTACCTTCATTATGGGAATTCATTTATTGTACATTCTGTGAGAGAGCCATGTTTTTTTCAGCGTAGTGTTAATTGGAAAATATTCCATGCCAACAACTGATACGTCATTAAACATAAACTGTTTTGATATGCTTTGTAATGGTAATTGAACTGAGTGGAGTGCAATTTGGTCTGAAATCATACGCAAGATTTCAAAATCGAACGAACGCGCAGCGTAAGTTCGATTTGGAATCACAAGTATGATTTCAGACCAAAATTGCACGACACGAAGTTCAATTGCCACTCTATTAGACCCATTTTGAAATCAGACAATTTTATCGCGTTATATTTTAGATTTTGGTGTATTGTTCCAGTGGTCGGTTTGTTAAAAATAGCGCAACCGGAAACGCCTTTACAGCTTATTTAGTATGCAAAACGATGTATTGTGATGAAAACTCGTTCGAGCATAACAAATGACCAAGCAGTTCTGAAGTTAGAACGAAAACGTCTAATTTATAGATAAAAGTTCGATTCTCGTCGCCTGAATCAATGATAGAAGGACTTCCTTTCTACTTTGGTTGAGGCTGAGACTTCTCATTGTCTTTGGAGAAGAAATTTGAAGGTGCATCCTGTGTAATTCCGCGATGGATTTCTCTTGAGTTAAGTGAAACTCCCTCGAGTGCGGGATGCCCAGTGGATAGTTTTTCTCTTTTAAATACCGTTCAATGGCGCTCTGCATGATTTTAAGGGATTTCAGCTCGTTATCATTTCCGTTTCTTTTTGTGACTTCGGCGTAGAACTTTGCAATCAGGACCTTGTCAAGTTCTTGTGGCGCCATTTGTTTCAAGATATTTTCAAGATGGCGGGACTGGCACCAGCTTCGGAAGGCGTTCGTTCCTTCAGTGTTTTGTGGGGCGGGGTGTATTTTGACTATGTTTAAAATTTATTCACAGCGACAGAGTTGAGCTCTTGTGTTGCTTTGTTTGAAACTACCGGAATCCTGGAAACATCTACCTTCTTGAGATGGCTCTCAATTCGTTGTTGTGTGGTTTTTTGTTTGTTTGTTTCGCTGGACTCGGTATCTCACGGATCTTGAGCAGATGTTGAAGAAAAATCCCCAACATCTTCGTCAAAATGGACGGTGAAAGTTAGAAACTTCCCTTAAAGTAGGTGTCCAGCCTGGAGGAGCTCATAATCATCATTCAGAAACTGTAATTAGATAAATTTGACAATTGTTTTGATAAAAAACAACAACAACAACAACAACTACACTGAGAGTTTTGGCAATAATAGTTGTAAAAAAAATTTTGTCTTCCATTTTCCTGAAATTCTATTGGTTACTTTAAACTAACCTTGAAATCTGATTGGTTGTTTTGTTTTACTGTCCCATTCTCATTGGCTAAAAAATGGTGCGATTCGTGAATAAATCGCACCGCTGAGAGCCAATCGGATTGCAAAGATAACCATTTATTTCAAAAAGTATTTAATAAAAGATGAAATGTAACTGATTTTGGGTAAAATTTTTACACATTTGGATATCCAGATCCTGACTATCTGAGGAGGGTCAAAGAAGACCTGGCTGCTAAAGGAATCCGCTGATTGAAAGCAATCCCGACGTTTATCTAAGGTTAAAATACGTCGGAGTTATTGTATCTCTTTTAAAAGTAGAATTGAAAGATAAAGTAAAGAGCAACTTAGCTTAAATCACAGTCTTGTCACCTCGAATCAGGTTGATAAGCTTCTGCTAAGGAAACAATTACCCTACTTTGAGGGCTCAATTTTTTTTTCCTTCTCGAGAGACATGCGAGACCAGACCCGAAACATTCCGTACTGATGACCTAGCTCTACAGAGATCCATGTAATGAACCTGATTCGTTAATGATGTTGCACCAATGGTGAAACCCAAGCAACTGCTTATCGTTAGCATTACGGGCTTGGTCATCATGATAGAGCAGTTCGGGTTGAAACTGAGAGTACTGTTTCTCGTGAGGGAAGAGTACAGTTGGTGCGTCTAATAATAATATTCATTTGCATGCTTGAGGAAAAACTTTTTCTGTTTCATATTTTAAATCTGCCTGCCTTTCTAAAAGAAGCAACAAGTTACAAGCTAAATTAAGGCATTTCGTGTAAGTCTGAATGCAAATTACGTGTGTTGCACAAAATATTTTAAAAAGCACTCTTCTGGTGTGTGACGTTTCATAAAAAGTGAGTTAATAGGTTTTACGTTAGCTCTTGACAGCGTCAAACCGTTTCATTTAAAGCACATAACGAGCTCGAGACGAGATTAGTGTATCAAAGACCTTACTGGATTTGTGTTTAATTTTACAGGAATACCGGTGAAAGTGGTTTGTCGATAGTTTTACTGATTGATTTATCTAATGAATTTAGCGTGACGGAGTTCAAGATATGGGGATAACGTATCAGTGTGATATCGTATGTCCCTGAATAGTCTACTGCATTCTACCTAGCTTGGCGATGTTGCTGTGTGTAATTTTATGTCATCTTGGATTAGTTTAACATGTAAAGGAAACAAAGCATATTTGAAGAAGTGGTAGTCCACCTGAGTATACCCGGCTGATTCATCTTTTCTTGTTAATATCTTGTCGTTAATGCTTCTGATTAAATTGAAGTTAAAGTTAGTTCGGAATCTATCTGAACCATCACAGAGCAAATTGTTCTTTTTCAAAGCGCCATGGTCTTGCCCAGCTTACGAAATGGCGAGAACTCAGTACGGAATGTAAAATACAATACAGTTGCCAGAACCCCTCGCTCCCGGGAAACACCCGTGTGAAATGATCTGGGATGCCTCTTTTTGCTCGAAAGTTTTATTTACCTCTGAAAGATAATTGTCAAAACAATTTCATGCCTGAGCGGTCTGGACCACCAACAAGGTATGACGACACTTTAAATTTCTTCTTGTTCATCCCTGAGCTAGCCCTTGACGGCTAAAATCTGCAATTCATAACCCGAAGCTAGAACACGAACATCTCCAACCTTTCACATGGAATGCCCTTCCGGTAGCCAACACTACCATGTAGTTTTGAGCAGCAAGCAGCGCGCATGCCAAGGATACAAAAATACTGTAACGTTAAGACTATCCAAAGCGATCTTGAAAAAAATAGAGAAGGCCTCCACCTCCTCCCTTTCTTATCTCTCTTTCCAGTACTTCGTCGAATTTCACGTAATGCTGGCTTCGGACTATGAAACCTTTAAATTTTATAATGTTGGCGTGGACTAAACATCAGAGAAGTCCAGCCGGAAATATGTAGCAGACATTCAGACTGGCAGCAAATCTAGAAGCCCACTGAATTCTTGTCGTTAATCTCAAGAGATTGAATGGGATGAGCCTTGGTAGCAATAAAAGGCACGCTGCGGTGACAAACACGACAAGATAACGCTAGTCGTAAAAAAAAAACTATCATTTTAAAAACTTGACGTTTCAAAATTATAGTTTTTTTTACGGCAAGCAAGATTCCTGTTTTTAAAGATTTCTGCTTTTAAAGATTCCCCATTGTAAAGATTCCCATTTTAAAGATTCCCGCTTTTAGAGATTCCCCATTTTAAACATTTCCACTTTTAAAGTTTCCTCTTTTTAAACATTTCCGCTTTTAAATATTCCCCATTGTACAGATTTCCGCTTTTAAAGATTTTCGCTTTTAAAGATTCCCGCCTTTAAAGATTCCCGCTTTTAAAGATTCTACATTTTAAAGATTCCCCATTTTAAAGATTCCCGCTTTAAAGATTCTTTATTTTAAAGATTCCCCGTTCCTCGTTCCCCGTTTCCCGTTCCTCGTTCCTCATTTTCCATTTCCCGTTCCCCCGTTCATATTCTCCCATTCTCCCATTCTCCCATTCTCCCATTCTCCCATTCTCCGATTCCCCGATTCCCCGGTTCCCCGATTTCCTGTTCCTCGTTTTAAAGATAGCCTATTTATAAGTTGGCTCAAAGTCCTGCAGAGAAGATTTGATTGCTGGCTGGAGCTGTGTGTCGCAAGTGGTAAAAGATGGATTTCCGCGGAGATTTAGGTTCCCTCCCATCCTTGTTGGTGTTGATACTTATTGCTCTTCTTTCAATTTATCTGGTCACCTGTTTGTTTTGGAGGAAGAAAATCGATATAAAAGGAAAATTTGTCCTGATTACGGGCTGCGACACGGGCTTCGGTCGCGCGACAGCGATTAAGTTGGATAAAATGGGAGCTTGTGTGCTGGCGACTTGTCTGACGAAAGAAGGAGAACAGAGCTTGAAATCAGAGGCGAGCGACAAGCTGGAAACATTCCAGATGGATGTGACAAATTCCAAGCAGATTAAAGATGTGTATGAAGAAATCAAGACAGCAATTTCACCTGGTAAGATCAAAAGAAAAAATGTTAGGAGACACTTAAGAATTCCCAGTCGGTTTTCTGTAGATATTTCTTCTGCAAATTTTGCTGACAATCCAGGAAAGCTGAGATCATTTTGGAATTCTACCGAAGTTACGTAACATTCGGTCCTACCAGTGATCGGGTGTTCTTTTTCGTTTCCCGCGCTCTCCAAATAAATGTTTCTTTAAAAGGAAGCTTCTTCTTCAGTTTACATTTTCTTGACAATTTGGGAAGTAGCTCGAGTTTCCGGGAAAAGCAAAGTCATTTTGGGATTCTGCCGACGTTACGTAACATTCGGTCCTACCAGTGATCGGGTGTTCTTTTTCGTTTCCCGCGCTCTCCAAACAAATGTTTCTTTAAAAGGAAGCTTCTTCTTCAGTTTGCATTTTCTTGACAATTTGGGAAGTAGCTCGAGTTTCCGGGAAAAGCAAAGTCATTTTGGGATTCTGCCGACGTTACGTAACATTCGCGATCGGATGTTTTTTTTCCCTTCGCGAACTCTCCAGAAAAATTATAATAATTATATGAACTATTCAACCAAAGTATGCTGATGTATCAATGAAGCGAAAACGAGTCAGGTACGAAAATAATCATAATAATAATTCAATAACTTCTAGAGTGCTGTTTACATTTACTGATCAACAGCGCTTTACACCTTAAAATACCACAATAAAATTCAAATATGTAAAACTAATTGCATGTATATTAATAAAATAGGATATTTATAATAATGATAATAAACTTAGTAATCTCGGCTAATAAAAGTGAATATCAAGCAAAAGACGCTTTAAAAGCTATACGAAATCATAAGCTTTCAGCTTACATTTAAAAACAGCTAATGACTGAATATCATGTATTTCAGCCGGCAAACTATCCATAAATATGGAGCAGCAACTGAGAAAGATCTATCACCTAAAGTGACAAGCATTTTCCCTGTAGGAGGGTCTAACAATAAACTTTGATTTGATCTAAGATTATATATAGATCTAGGCATAATGTTAATTAATTCTACGATATGCTTGGGTACCAATCCATGAATGGCTTTAAATGTTAAAATTAATATCTCAAAATAAACACGATGTTGTACTGATAACCAATGAAGTTCATAAGGCGCGGGAGTAATATGCAAGTACTTTCCGAAGTTCAATACAAGTCTAGCCGCAGCATTCCAACTTAGGCAGGCCATACAAAAGGCTATTACAATAGTCTAACCGGCTAGTGATAAAAACATGAAAAAGCGTTAATAAAGAATCGTGAGACAAATACTCCTTAATCCTTTTAATATTATGTAGGCGATCAAAAGCGGCATTACAGACTTTAGATACATACGTTGACATTGACAACTTATTATCAAACCATACACCAAGATTTCTAACACATGAACTAAGATATATATCATATTCACCTACTGAGATATTGCTTACATCATTGATCTTACCTAATTGCTGTCTAGTTCCTATTAATATTTATCAACTCCGTTTTATCATCATTAATCATTAACCTATCCCTAATCATCCAATTCCTTATGAAAAAGAAACTGTTCGGTTAAGTATGAGCGCACGAACATGTAACATTCCTATTCTGCTTTTAAACCTTTTGCGGAAACTACAATGCCACACATTTCTGTAAAGGTGCGTCCAGGAAAATGATCTAATTAATTTCCTACTCCCAGAGATTGAAGTCTCGACAGAGCGTTTTTAACGGCTCACTACACAAGTGTTATATCTCGTATCTCATTAATAAAAAGATCATATAGCTGTCTCTACTTCGTTCTTCGATTTTTATTCGATTTTTAAAGCCAAGAATATTGTTATTCGGTTGGAAAAAAACCGCTCATGTAACTTTGGAACTGCCAAACTGCAGGATAACTATCATGTAGTAAGCTTGACTGTCTCGAGTTGTGGTTCAGGAGTCAAGGCGGTGCGTGGAAAAGAAGATTAAAATTAGGAGACAAGGGTTTTACTTGGACAAGCGACTGTAGACGCCGTTTATTAGATTTGATTACTTTCGAGGAGATTTAGATTTAGATGACTTTCGAGTATAACCGCTAAACTCTTTAAGACTGTAAGCTTAACTAGGGAGAAAAAGGATTAAACTTTAGGAAAGCGGAACGGAAAAGACAGCGTGAACAGAGACAGTCCGGGGGCACTTTCAATTCTACCAGAAGTTTCAGCAAAAAATTGAGGTAGTTTCATGTGCCAAATGGGACAGCATAATCCGGTTGGGCGCTCCAAACCAATCAGATAAACAATGTAAACAACCATTTCGCCCAAGGAGAATGGGACGCGATTTTTCCGGTTGTTCCAGAATTTTGGAGCACTTCGCCATGTATGGCCAATTTTCCGAAAGTTTTTCCGGAATATTTTCGTTCCTTACTCGGTTATTTCGAAAGTTTTAGTTACAAGATTCAAAGTCCCGTATCTAAACGTGATCAACACATGACGTAGACTAGTAACAATCCTTTTCAATAGAAATGATTTTTGACTGAGCGCGCGCGAGTAAGCGACACACGCAACTGTTGACCGGAAATTAAACCGGAAATGAATTTCATGAGGAGTGTTGAGCAATATCTCGAAACTTAGCTCGCTCACCAATCCTGATTGTTTGCATACAAGTAAAATGTTTTCTTCACATTCGTAAAGAAACTTTCAAAAAGTTATCTGGTGAAATTTACTTTCCATCTCCCAACGGCATTTCCATAAATAACACAAGAACACAAGTTCTACTAGATAATTTTTTTGCATGCTACGTATTAGGTAAGAGAACTTCATACATTTTTCGAAATTAAAAACAAAAACTTCTAGGTCACCGAGTTAGTTTTTATGATATTTTCCAAAAATTGAATTTTGTAGGGTCTTTTAGAAGTGCGTGGAAAACCCTTTCTTGGAGGGTGTAAACTGCAGGTTAGGGTTGCAGGTCATTGTTTCACCATAGCTGGAGCAACCCAAACCTTTGCTAATACCAACATTAGGCGTAAAAGGTGATGTTTAAGTCTAAGGTTAGCACTTTTGTACAGGTTTGGGTTGCTTCAGTTATGGTAAAGCAGTGACCTGCAACCCTAACCTACAACCTGTACTTTACACCCTCCGACCCTTTGTAGTCTCCTGAAATCAGGGATTGCTAGAGTATTTGTCACTCAATTTAAGTTTATGGAATCTGCAAGATCATTATATAGTTGAAGTCACTCAGTCCGAGTACTCGAACGTCGTGGTCATGTAAGTCCTTACTGTAGTAACTGCATGCAAATTATTAAGGTTTATGGGACTACAGGATGAGCTCTGCAGTTTGCTTGATTGTTTTATTATCAAATGAATGTTATTCCCTTGCTATGAAAAATCATAGGGGTTTTCCCTCTTGTTTTATGAGAAGAAATCTTATTCAAAGCAGTGAAACAGATGTAGTTTTTTGTCAGTCTGATTATCCCTGATCCTTTGGAATAATTATTGATTATTCGCATCATTGTATGTAATTATTTTCTGACCAAGCCATTTGCTTGACTACCAAGCTTAACCAGCTTTAATTTCACTTTTTTGTTTGGGTGAAAAGCCAATTACGACCCCAACTTATCCACTCATCCTTGTTTAGTGATGGGTCCAAATTCAAGAAAAATGTGAAAATTTGCAACCATTCAATATTTGAACTTCATCTTGGTTTCAGATGGATTATGGGGCCTCGTAAACAATGCAGGTATTTTGTGTTTAGCACCAATTGAGTGGTCGCCACTGGAAGACTTTAAGCGAACAGCAGATGTCAATATATGGGGAATGGTTGATGTCACTAAGACCTTTCTCCCACTGTTAAAGATGTCCAAGGGACGAGTGGTGAATGTGGGCAGTATGGCAGGTTAGAGGAGAGGGCTCAAGTTCTTGTACTACATCTACTGTTTATGGTTGCACAATAGTTTTGCATCAAAGACTTCAATGTTCTTACATGTAAAGCCCTGTCCAAACAGGAAATTTTTGTTGGTGTTTGAACAAGTTTTTAACATGTTTTATTGGAATTTGGTAGAATTTGAAGGCCGTCAAACATTTCATAAAACATCATTAATTAAATATTTATTTTGTTCTCTTGTTTGGTGAGCGCTTTTTTGCACATTTGGACAGCTACAGACAAGGTTGATGCACGCAAGATCCTTGAGCCATAAATAATTGGTCATTCTCCATGAATACAGCATCACGCAGTCACTGTTTTTAAGATGACAAATAAAGGAGGCACTCCTAGTCTTCCGTCGTTTACCTTCTTAATTTACTATTATCTTCTAACACTTCAATGAGCATTGTGGCAGCCATACATCACATTAATTTGCTCAGCTGGATCTCTTATTCTGCCACATTGACTGAGTTGTTAACAAACCGATAATCGAATCCAGTGGCCCACAATTCTTTACATCTAACATGTCACCCGACAAAGTTTTCCTGCGTCTTGTCGCAAAACTATTCCCATTTGGACAGGGCCAGTTTATATGAATGTTCCAGGCTGTGGGCACATTCCCCATTCCTTTGGCTTGACATTAAAGACATTAAAAGCATGATACCACTTGACATCCTTATTCCGGAGTTGTGTAGCCACAGGTAGCTCAAGCTCCGTCACTGTTGCCCAACCTAATTTAACGTCGAGGTTTTGTGTAAATGAATCTATCATCTAAACAGTTAAAAGAAATGAGAATTATTTCTAATTTTACATGTAGCTTAATAAAAACTAATGCTCCACCCCCCTCACTGTTACCAAAACAAAAACGAAAGAAGGCTCTAGACCCAGAAATAACAAAAGAAATAAGCTGACTTTGTCATATCCACTGTGATTAGCTGCATTGGGGCCATTCTGTCCACTGGTTTGCTAAATATTTCTAGTAAGGGATAGCAAACAGTCGCTAATAATGGTTGGATATAGACAGTCTTGTTAAAAAAGTTATGTATTTCTTTACTCAAGTATATGACTTCCTTTAAGTGTAGTTACACTGTATGACGTAAATAATGATACAATTTTAATACCATTATTTTGTCTGTTGTAAATTAAAATGTTATTCTTGTTGGTACCTTTAGGGCTTCCATTACGAGTAGCTTAGGTCTGTTAAGTGGGTGCCATGCAATTTCATGAGCAGATACATTATTTTTTCAGCAGATGTGTTACTTTACCAGCAATACAGTACGTGCAGTTTTTGTGATACTTACATATTTCTATAACTGTTTATACTTTTCATCAACTACAGGCAGGATTTCAGTTCCGCTTTATGCTTCTTATTGTGTGTCAAAATATGGTGTGGAGGCATTCTCTGATGCTCTACGACAGGAAATGCAACCCTGGGGAATGAAAGTCATTGTGCTGGAGCCGGGATTCTTTGCCACCAAACTCTCTGCTCCTGAAGCTCTGGAGAGAGGCTTAAGGAAGGGATGGGACCACATTAACGACGACCTGAAAAGGGACTACGGAGAGGCGTATTTAAAGAGAGGTACTGACTCCTACCCTTGTAACATAACCCTTTATCTTACTGGCGGCAGGTTATAGGCTTCTTACATTAATAATTTATCATTATCATTATCATCATCATCATTATCGTCATCATCATTATCATCATTATCATTATTATTATTATTATCATTATTATCACTATTATCATTATTATCATTGTTATTATTCAGGGTTGTATAAAATTCCATTGTAAGAAACTACATTTTTCCCATTTTTGCTTACTTTGTCAAAACCTGCATGAGTTACCAGTCGTAGTGAACAACACATTACCTGTAAGAAATAAATGGAATTTAAGCAATAACATGACTTATTAACATCGTCAAATTTGATAGTGATGACATGAATTCATCAGCACGTCATGATATTTATATAATCGTAAGTTCTGCTTTTTAGACGTTTAGTTTTGGCATCTGAACAACCAAAAAAAGGTTTTGCAGGAGTTATTAATTTATGTTTTGAATTCTGCTTTCTTCTTAATAATAATAGTAATAATCCCTTTCTTTAAGTCTCAAGGTTGAGCACGAGAGCTCAAGTACGAGTGCTCTATTGATTGGGGAGGCTGCAAATCAACTGAAATCAGAACAAATCAAGTCAAAATGTTGGTTTTGAAGAGGGGGAAACCGGAGTAACTGGGGAAAAACCTCTCGGAGCAGAGGGGAACCAAGAAACTCAACCCTCATATGGCGTCAAATCCGGGAAATGATCCTAAGCCACATTGGTGGAAGGCGAGTGCTCTCACCACTGCGCCAACCCTGCCAGCGCCAACTTCATGGCCTTTCTCGTATTAATTGGGTTTGTTGATGATTCTCTACTCTGTAACACTACCAAAAAAAAAATATCGCTCCAAACAAAAAACCCACTGTACATTTTGATCAAAACCAAAAACCATCACAACCAAGTTTATATAACCGTAATTATACTAATTCATTGGTAATACGTGGACAATACGAACTTGAGTCTGCGTGAGAAGGCTAATTCAAGAAATGGGGGTAACATCGCAGATTGCGTGTGCATGTGACTGACCGCTGCACTGAAACCATACACCTAACAGGAAAAACCAGAAGCTGCACTGGATGAACTGATTATAGGTTTGCCAAAAACCGAAAAACAATAGTTAAAAGCTGGGATAACCGAAGACCACTGAACAGATACTAAAACTGAAAAACTGATCTAAAAAACTTATGCCAAAACTGCAAATCCCTATGCTGTCTCCCAGGAGGTTTTTCTCTGGCTAGTCTGGTTTTCCCCTCTCATTAAGAAACCACTTTTGACTCTGATCTGATTGGCGTCAAAATTACACTACTCAAGAAGTGCAGCACTTGTATTATATTATTATTACAACCTTTTTGCTTATCATTAGGCTGTACTTTGCACAGAATGAGAAATGCATTCATCTCTTCAATAAAAATAATAAGATTAACTAATACTTCTCTGTCCCATTTTTTTGAACTATAGCCATCAATTCAGTCATTCATGTCAAGGTTGACTTTTTTGTTTTTCTTTTCAGCAGTACAGAAAGTGACAAATTACCGTGCCCTTTCCGATAACAGCGTAGTTGTTAATGCAATAGTAAAGGGCCTGACTTCGCCCTCTCCATCTGATCGCTATATGGTTGGCCTAGACGCTCGGTACATGCTCATACCTTTGGGCTCTTTGCCAGCATTTATTGCCGACTTTATCTTCCGTGTGCTGTTCAGACCACCACAAGCACGTGCTGGCTAGAGAGCAAGTGCCACAATGTTAATGAGCAACTTGCTGTTTCATTTCAAAAGGAAACTTTTTTCTGTTTTCATGTCTTTCATAATAACGTAGTCTTCATCAGTTTAAATGTAGAAGCATTTACTAAAGAAAAAGTTGAATAGTGTAGGGAGAACGTTTTACAAGTAGCTAATAAAAATCCCGCATTCAAATTATCAATAACATTGATTCTATTCTTGCATATGAATATAAGACTTAGGAACTTGGCTGAAGGAAACTTGCAATAGCTTACTGTAGTTTTGTGCGCTCTTATAGTGTTGAACACACATGCATCTCTTTAAAAGTCACTTAATGTTTTAACTGGAACAAATAGAGAAGCATATACTTTAGAGACGTTTTAAACTAAAACATTTACTGCTCTCAGTTATGTGCAAATCCCTTAATAGCCTGCATATTGGCTGTCTTGTGTTCTTTGGAAGCCAATCGATGATGTATGTATGGACGAATTTCCCCCTCTCATCTGATCCTTTTATTTTTGTATTGTGTTATTAATTAAGGACATGGTCAGACATGGCAGACATCCCTAAACTTTACAATCTTTCTGGATTGCAGAATATCCTGTCCCTTATCATTTCAAGACAAAGTTAAGTTAATTTAAATTAGTCAGATTTTTCTCACCAAATGTAATTCACTACCCTTTCACCTTTCATGGTGTTTTTTGCATGTGGAAGAGAATAGGTGAATTTGCTCTTGTCCCAGAACTCTTGATCTTTATTTAAAATTATGCTTTTAAGACTGAGCTCATCCCAATGGGTAGTGTAACACTTCATGATTGAGACTTAATTTGCTAAAACCTACGAAATGTAACTTGCACTAAACAGACACAGCTCTTTAATAATACATAATAATAATTATCGTGAAATGTTATTATGAGCATAAAGAACACAGATGAAAAGCAGTGAACACTATCAAATAAAAATCCATGAAAATCCTGTGAATATACTCATGGTATATTCACAGGATTTTCAAATGTTTTTTTATGCCATTTTCATGGATTAATCCCCCCAGGTTTTTCATGGGTTTGATACCATGAAAAATCCATGGGAAAAAACATCAAGATGCAATGAAAACTGCATGTTTTAGTCCACGAAAACTCTTGCCTTTTTGTCAAGCCCATGAAATAACCATGCAAAAAACCAATAAAATGCAGTGTAGACTGGAGCTGGTTTTTTAATGGAATTTCAATGGTGATGAAAATCCCATGAATTAAACAGCATGAGTTTTGTGGTAAATTTTCATGGGTTTATCATGCCATTACCAAAATTCATGGCTCATGGAAAACTTGTGGTTTTTCCCTGAATATGGCCATTTTAATGGTCCATGAAAATTTTCTCTCTACTTTAACTACCTTTCACGGAATTTTTATGGTCCATGAAATTTGACTCCCTGTTAATTTCATGGAATAAATGATTACAACTGCAACCCATGAAAATCAAATTAATAGTCCATTAACTCAAAACAACTTAACACTTTTATTCCAGTCATTTTGATATTATTACAATTTGTTTCATCATAATTTTCTAAAATATTATTTGCAAAAAAAAAAAAAAAAAAGTACTAGTAATAATCGACTGGTTTGTATGGCCTGGATGTAAAAAGTATCCTGGGTACTCATATATCTAGACTTATTGATAAGTTATGTCAGGCAACAAAAAACACACTTGGCTACTGGTTCAAAGACTTCTAGTAAGATGCACAACATTAACTGCTCTGCTGGGTTGCCCTCTCTAAACGATTTGTTGGTCTTTTCACCTGTGAAAATTATAAATCAAATAAATTCCTACTGACAAACTTTTTCTTATTTCGAATTCACACACGTTTGGAGTTTTTTTTTTTTTTTTAGCTTGTAAGATCATAGTCGACAAGAAAATGGATTGTAACTTCAAGTGCAACAACAGAATGGTAAGTACTGGGAGATTACAATCACAAAAGTGTAATTTTTTTGCACTCTCCTCTTCTGAGCTGTTTGCAGAATCTCATTTCAGAATTTTATTCTTGAACGAAATTCAGGAAATTCTGTTGCTTCATGACACGCGCCTCCATGAATTTCGTTTTAGCACAAGCAATGTAACTTGCCGTGAATTCTGTAGATTACTGTCACTTACATGTAAGCCTGGAGGATCTGGAGGCTTTGTAAAACTTTGTATTGCAAAAGCACAACACAAACTATTGTGCAAGCATTTCTTATCAGCAAATAATTGTGAACATTCTTAACCACAGGTCCTAAGAAAATCAGGAACACGAGCATTGTTCTAGAGTTTCAATGAAATGAATAACAGCAAATCGCTTCAGCCATTTGTAATGTCGAGCAAAAATTATGATTTACTTACTTTTCTGCGACTTGCCTACCCTTCACTGAAGCAATCATGATGCTCATTTGAACTTGCACGCAACATTTTAAAGGGAATTCCATGCTAAAACTATTTTTAAAAGAGATTACTGTACATGTAAGATCGATATCGGGTATCGGTGAAAACCGACTCTTTCGGTGTGGTCATCCGCTGGTCACATGTATACATTTGTCACATTTTCCAAAGCATTATGGGACGGAAGCATCAAAATGGCGGTCAAAGAGTTGGGATTTGAAAATCACAACTCTGTCCTCATTTTAAAGCCTTATTATTCGTTGGAAATTAGTCAGAAATTGTTTCCTGATGCTCGTTGTGATTCCAGTTGAGTCAAGTTCTTGTGAAGGTGGAGAAATATGGAATTATCATTGGCAAAAGAGTAATCAAGCTATGTTTGATGATATGATCCCTGTATGATCATGAGTGAAGCTGAGTGAAGGCGGCTTATTTTACACTGGTCAGGTTTACAGAAGACTTACGGTTCCTGCAGCTTTCTAACAGGTAAACTGATTTTTTGCATCATTTGTAGAAGCTCTTGAAATACTGGAAACGTATTGATCATCATGTAAAGATTCCAGAAGATTAGGATGCTTTGACACGCAACCCGAAGTCTTGTTGATGCGATTGGTTAAATTCAAATGTCCATCACTTTACGAAATAAAGAACAATATTATTCAACACAATAATACACCAAAAAAGTCCTGTTGAGAGTATTTTCCGCGTAAAATCTGTCATTACAATGGTTGTAAGCTCTCTCATTAAGCTTGCTGATAAAGCAATGTCCTTCTTCTTGTTTTTAATTTTCAGGATGATGATGGTGCTAGCTTGAGCAATGTTAGAAGTTCACATAACACTATCAAGGCCTTTTTATTTTCCACTAGCAATTACTAAGGTTTCAAAAGATCGACATGTTATTTCAACAGGCTGGTTAAAATTCTCTGTAATTGTGCAGAGTTTTATAGGTTATTTTGTGGCTTTTTTATGCAAAGAAAGATTATTTAGAACAGCAAAATAATATTATTCGAACAGGTTACACAAAATCACTCTCAAGTACTGTAGTTCTTTACATTTACTTTGTATGTATGCTAAGTATTTATTACCTTTATTTTTCATAACCCATGATTCATGGATAATTTATTGGAAAATTCATTGAAAATACTTTTATGGAAAATAAATAACCCTTGAAATTCAAATCTAGAGATCATGATTGTGCTGTTCATGGGTCATGAAATGTAGCTTTCCATTTCATGGAAAATTTATGCCCCATGAAATCCCACTTTGTTATTTGTTCTATTTTTTTTCCCCATGAAAGTACTTTTTATCGATCATAAATTTTATCACTTTAGATTTCATGGATATTTCAGATTTTTCATGGCCTTGAAAGATTTTTTCATGGGTCATTAATAACATCAGTTCAAATTTCATGGAAATTGATGATTGTATCAAGAACTGGCCGGCTATGACTGGTGTTTCTAAAGTTTCCTTGCATGGGTGTAGCCCACGGCCTATAATTGCTATCAAATGGACCCCGTATCCCTAGGGATAATACAGCCAAAACCCGCAACCATTTTTCCTTTCCACATAACAGACCACCCCAGGGAAAAGTAGGGATGGCCTCTACACTCTTTCAGGACAACATAGGGGCCTCTACTTATTATTTAAATTCTGTGTCATATCCACAGGACCAAGATTGCAGAAATAGTTGCAATTTCCCAAGGAGAACACATAATTTTAATCAGTCGAATTTCCCACAAGACTATGGAATTACTCTCTCCAAGTTGGAACCCACTAACTCCGATAATATTACACACACCATTACCCCATGGTTCTGTCATAATACAACACCTTCACACTAACAGTAGGTCACCACCACCTGCCATCGCTTGGATACCCATGCACCTGGAACTAAGTTCATGCAAACACATTCAACCGGAATTTTTCCTAACAATTTAAGTTTAAACCCATCGGGAACAAATTTAATTTATGTGGCTCAGAAAGCAAAGAAATAGACCCAGTTCCAGTGGCCAAAATTTATGAAAGTCTTATGCCATTAGGAAATACGGGTGCAGACAGAAATGTTGCTAAAGTTCAGTTGTTAAATGTCATTGTTTCAGAAATCACAGACAATAATGATGCAGTTAAGTTATTACAAGAAGCTGTCTCCAAGTTAGATGGGCAGCACAATGAATTAAATGCAGGCACAAATGTCTCCCAGGAATAGGTGGCAAGAGACCCAGCATATATAAAGGAATCAACTGAATTAAACTCTGGATATATTTCAGTCAATGAAGAGATACAAGAGTCAAATGAGCTCGAAAATATAATATTGTAACTATGAAGATATTGGGCAACAAGACGTTATTGTAAGCCAGATTAATTTTTCCGATACAGAGCAGGTCGCCTCAATCTCACGCACATTATCATCCCACTTAGAACATTTAACAAATACCGATTTCCAGTCTCCCACCATCCTGAGGATTCCATAATAGAATTAAATGTTAAGTCAGGCCATCTCACTCTTGAGGGTTGTATTGGTGGGTTATCTCTTCCTTTCCTAGTAGACACTGGAGCCGCTATAACCGCAATTAGTTCAGCTCTCTGGCAGCCCCTACGGGCACCCGTGAAACACCCTCCCCATTCAATTCCACCTTAAGTTCAATCGGAAGTCAGTGGGGACCGCATGCTAGTGCAAGGCAGAGTAACAGCCCCTTTCCAAATTGGACAACGCACTTTTACCCATAATGCCCTTGTCATTACCAATCTCTTGCATGATGTTATATTAGGAAAAGATTTTTTGGAACATTTTAAATCCATTATAATCCTAGAACAACATACTATTTCCCTCCATAACGAATCTCCTTTTCATTCGTTGGCTCCAATATTTCTGTCAGAGCCAAAAATGCTCTACAATGAACTAGGGCTATCTTTGAAAAGTATTTCCGCGCTGACGTTATGTTTCTTGCGCAACGAATTTGGTTCTATCTTCGTTCGAAAACTGTCCCGTGAACCGGGTCCATGCATTTGTCTTTGCATTGCTTGCTTTGATTTTCGCCTCTGACGTTTGCATCCATTTTGAACATGTTATATTTGTACAATATAAAAGTGTGAAAAATGAACTACTCAACATGACACGAGCGTGGAACAAAGAAAAAATCTGAGTTCCCGACAGGAATCGAAACCATGACCTCCCAATTGTCACGCAAAAGAACGGGGAAACTGTCTCCTTTGACGAGCCGATCCCAAAAATAAATTTCATAAAACTTATCATGATGTAGTTTATTTAACTCCTGGCATAATCTGAAACGTGTTGGGGCAATGTTTAGAGAAAATGACACGGTTGTATCTTTACCTGAGGGGCATTATACTGTTGACAGCCTCGCAAAAGAGGTAACAACCAGTTTTGAATATTATTAAAGAAAGGCTAAATTGTCCGTAGAAAATGATAAACCCAAATCTGTATGAGAAATTATAACCTGGGAAACAGACTCGAAAAAAGACTTTTCAGTTACTCACGATTCGGCAATGTTGATTGGTAGTGGGAGGAATTAAATGATACAATGTACACCAAAAAGCTAAATAGCCCGCGCACATATTTTATTCTCTGTGACACGTTAGTTACACGACCCCCCAAAGCATTTAGTGCTTAAACGATAATCGTGCTTTAAATAAAGGATTTTACTTTACTTTACTTTACTTACTTTACATTGCCATCCCAAAAACTTTTTAAACGAGAAGAGATCTGATATTTTGGCTACATTTGAGATGAAAGGTCGTCCTTATGAAAAAATTAAGTATATATCACCTCCACAACAGGTTTTGCGTGACCGCTCGACAGATACATTTATAAATAGCATCGCTCTTAGTGTCAGAGATGACTGATTTCAATGCCTTGCCACTTAAATTTGAATTAAAAATAAATTAAATTCCTTTCTATACAATGTCGTCCGCTAACGCATTTCCGTAAATAACACAAGCTCTACTAGATAGCTTTTTCGCATACTACGTATTAGGTATGAGAACTTCATACATTTTTCGAAATTAAAAAAACAAACAAACAAACAAACAAACAAACAAACAAACAAACAAACAAAAAAAAACTACTAGGTCACCGAGTTAATTTTTAAGACATTTTCCAAAAATTGAATTTTGTAGGGTCTTTTAGAAGTGCGCTGTACCGTTGCCATAGAAACAGTTGGAGACTCGCAGACACCCTTAAAAATTGCCTGACAATAATATTTAACGATGGGCCTTTTGCAGATTAGTGATCACATGGTACAAAAACCGCCATATTGGAACGCAAATTGCGTACTTGGACATCTAAGCAAAGCAAGTTAATCGGCTAAATTTTCTTTGTTTTAGATGTCCCAGTGGGCAGTTTGCATTCCAGTATGGTGGTTTTTGTACCATGTGATCACTAACCTGCAAAGGGCCCATTATTCGCCGAGGGCGAGGTGATTGTCGGCGAATAAAAACCGAAACGAAGACGAGGTCTTTATTCGCCGATCTTCACCAAGCCTGGAGTGAATAATTGTTTTAGTATAATTACATAAGTGATTATTTGAAAAATATGCATTTTCTTTAAAACAATTAATTTCTTCGTCTGTGACCTCGACAAAAGGGCCTGCGGCCATTTTGAAAAAAAACCGCTTAAGTGATTATCGCCTATTAATCACCTCAAATGCAACCAATCAGCGCAGAGAATTTTCAATAAACACTTATGTAATTATACTAAAAGTCAATATCAAAACGTTTCCCTACTGAAAGGATTGACAGTGTGGTAATCCTTTTCCACTGGAAACCCACTGTTACCCGGGGAAAACCCTTTCTTGGAGGGTGTAAGCTGTAGGTTGCAGGTTATGATTGCGGGTCATTGTTTCATAGCTGGAGCAACCCAAACTTTATTAATGCTAACATTGGGCCTAAAAGATAATGTTTAAGCCTTAGGTTAGCATTTTTGTAAAGGTTTGGGTTGCTTCAGTTATGGTAAAGAAGTGACCTGCAACCCTAACCTGCAACCTGCACTTTACACCCTCCGACCCTTTCTAGTCTCCTGAAATCAGGGATTGCTAGAGTATTTGCCACTCAGTTTACGTTTATGGAATCTGCAAGATCATTATGTAATTGAAGTTGCTCAGTCTGAGTACTTGAACGTCGTGGTCATGTAAAGGGATCCTTGCTGTAGTAACTGCATGCAAATTATTAAGGTTTACGTTACTACAGGAGGAGTTCTGCAGTTTGCTTGATTATTTTATTATCAAATACATGTTATTCCCTTGCTATGACAAATCATAGGGGTTTTCCCTCTTGTTTTATGAAAGTTGGGTAAGGGAGGGCTTAAGGAGAAATTTTATACAAAGTAGTGAAACAGATGTAGTTTTGTGTCAGTCTGATTATCTCTGATCCTATGTAATAATTAATTATTGATTATTCACATTATTGTATGTATATTTACTATCCAATCGCAGCCAAAGACGGCTTTTTTTGATGTCAAGTAATTATTTTCTGACCAAGCCATTTAGTTGACTACCAAGTTTAACCAGCTTTAATTTCACTTTTTTGTTTGGGTGAAAAGCCAATGACGACCTCAACTCATCCGCTCATCCTTGGTTAGTGACGGGTCCAAGTTCAGGAAAAATGTGAAAATTTTCAACCATTATTCAATATTTGAACTTCATTTTGGTTTCAGATGGCTTGTGGGGCCTCGTAAATAATGCAGGCATTTTGTGTTTAGCACCAATTGAGTGGTCGCCACTGGAAGACTTTAAGCGAACAGCAGATGTCAATATATGGGGAATGATTGATGTCACTAAGACCTTTCTCCCACTGTTAAAGATGTCCAAGAGACGAGTGGTAAATGTGGGCAGTATGGCAGGTTAGAGGAGAGGGCTCAAGTTCTTGTACTACATCTACTGTTTATGGTTGCACAATAGTTTTGCCTCAAAGACTTCAATGTTCTTACATGTAAAGACCTGTCCAAACAGGAAATTTTTGTTGGTGTTTGAACAAGTTTTTAACATGTTTTATTGGAATTTGGTAGAATTTGAAGGCCGTCAAACATTTCATAAAACATCATTAATTATATATTTATTTTGTTCTCTTGTTTGGTAAGCGCTGTTTTGCACATTTGGACAGCTACAGACAAGGTTGATGCACGCAAGATCCTCGGTGAGCCATAAATAATTGGTCATTTTCCATGAATACAGCATCACGCAGTCTCTGTTTTTAAGATGACGAATAAAGAAGGCGCTCCTAGTCTTCCGTTGTTTACCTTCTTAATTTACTATTATATTCTAACACTTCAATGAGCATTGTGGCAGCCAGACATCACATTAAGTTGCTCAGCTGGATCTCTTATTCTGCCACATTGACTAAGTTGTTGACAAATCGATAAGCGAATCTAGCGGCCCACAATTCTCTGCATCTGAAGTTTAAAACATGTTTAACGTGCATTTGACAGTTTTTTGTTTTATATACTCAATGGAAACATTATGGTTTTCTGCGATGAAACAATTAGAAAAATTCTATACCGATTTTCCTTCCGTGTCCTTTCAGCCTCTTAAAATTCGGATTTGTCACCACCGGTGGGGTACAAAATCCCGCTGGTAAGGAGACTGGGGATAGCAAAACGGTGACGTCAAAACAGGAATGAAATTTCTCCAGGGCCCGAATTTTCCTTTTTTTACATTTAGCAGTTGCCGAAATTGCTTCTGAGATGCATTTTCATTTTGGTTGCAGTAATGAAATTAGACAAAAGAACGAAATGTCTATCCCTAAAATTTCATTCATTCTTGTTTTGACGACACAGTTCTGCTATCCCCAGTCTCCTTACTAGTGCGGATCTGTTCCCCACCGAAAGTGAAAATTCCGAGTTATAAAAGCCCAAAGGACGCTGAAGGAAAATCGGTATGGAATTTTTCTAATCGTTGTTTTATCTCGGAAAACCATGATCTTTCGATTGAGTAAATAAAAAAAAATCTGTCATGTACACTTTAAACAATTCGGCCACCCTGTCAAACACTAGCATGTCTGGTCACCCGACAAAGCTTTCATGCGTCTTGTCGCAAAACAATTCCCATTTCAACAAGGCTTGTTTATATATATGTTCCACGTTCTGGGAACATTCCTCATTCCTTTGGCTTAACATTAAAGACATGCAAAACATGACACCACTTGACATCCTTATTCCGGAGTTGTGCAGCCACAGGTAGCTCAAGCTTCGTCACTGTTGTCCAATCTAATTTAATTTCGAGTTTTTGTGTAAATGACTCTATCATATAAACAGTTAAAAGAAATGACAATTATTTTCAAAAGGTCTAGATAGCAGCAGACATGTAAAGATTTTAAGGAAAACGACCAATTTTTTAAGTTTAAAAGACATGTTTCGACAGAACTTCTGTCATCTTCAGTTGAATGAATGATTACAAAGCAAGTTGAATAATAAGTAGGCAAAAATGCTAATGAAGACAAATAGTAACAACAGAACGTGAAAAGGTGTAAATTAAAAGGATAATTTTAGATTTACATGGTGTAATTGCTGATTGAGGCAAGGTAGTTCTTTTTGAATATGGATAGCCTCCTTTATCTTGAGTTGAAAGCTGGTAGTGGCGTGATCTAAAATATGAAAGCAGTCTATTGAACACAATGAGCGACAACGTTCAGAATTCTGAAGATGTTTGAAGATGTGAGAGGCCCTATCAACGGCTAAGTGTTCACGTGCGCGTGTGGAAAAATGTCGAGAGGTTTCGCGGACATAACAGGCATTACAGCCCGCACATGTAAACTTATAAACCACACGTGAGCGAAGCCTGCTGGGGATAGGGTCTTTCACACCAAAAAGGTTACCTATCTTAAAGGAAGAAAAAACTAATTTCATGTCTAAATCATTACAATAGCGCATGATTAAGTGTCGAATCTTCTTCTGAGTGATGACAGAAAAATGGCCTATTTACGGCAGCTTAAAGTAAAACGTGGGCGAGGTGGTAAGGGGGTAGCCCCGGGGACAATGATTGCTATGGGTCCCAGTGATGTAACGGTTAACCACTTTTTCAATTAAATGGGCAGGGAAAAGGTTAGTTAGTTAGTAGCTTAATAAAAACTAATGCTCCACCCCCCCCCCCCCTACTAATGTTACCAACACAAAAACGAAAGAAGGCTCTAGACCCAGAAATAACGAAAGAAATAAGCTGACTTTGTCATCTCCACTGTGATTAGCTGCATTGGGGCCATTCTGTCCACTGGTTTGCTAAATATTTCTAGTAATTATAAGGGATAGCAAATAGTCGCTAATAATGGTTGGATATAGACAGTCTTGATAAAAAAGTTATGTATTTCTTTACTCAAGTGTATGACTTCCTTTAAGTGTAGTTGCACTGTATGACGTAAATAATGATACAATTTTAATACCAGTATTTTGTCTGTTGTAAATTAAAAATGTTATTCTTGTTGGTAACTTTAGGACTCCCATTACCAGTAGCTTAGGTCTGTTAAGTGGGTGCCCTGCAATTTCATGAGCAGTTACATTTTTTTTTCAATATATGTGTTTACTTTTCTAGCAATACATGCAGCTGGTGTACCACTGTTTTTCTGAAGTTTTTGTGATACTTACACATTTCTATAACTGTTTATACTTTTCATCAACTACAGGCAGGATTTCAGTTCCACTTTATGCTTCTTATTGTGTGTCAAAATATGGTGTGGAGGCATTCTCTGATGCTCTACGACAAGAAATGCAACCCTGGGGAATAAAAGTCACTGTCCTGGAGCCGGGATTCTTTGCCACCAAACTCTCTGCTCCTGAAGCTCTGGAGAGAGACTTAAGGAAAGGATGGGACCACACTAACAAGGACCTGAAAAGGGACTAGGGAGAGGCGTATTTAAAGAGAGGTACTGACTCCTACCCTTGTAACAAAATCCTTTATCTTACTGGCGGCAGGTTATAGGCTTCTTACATTAATATTTTATTATTATTATTCAGGGTTGTATAAAATTCGATCGTAAGAAACTACATGTTTCCCTTTTTTGTTTACTTTGTCAAAGCCTGTGTGAATTTCCAGCAGTAATGAAAAACACCAACCTGTAAGAAATAAATGGAATTTAAGAAATAATAAGCACTTAATGGCTGGCCCCAAGGGAAACAGTGAGTGTTATTTCCCCGAGACCCTCAATCCGCCAAATTAAAAGCTTGAAGACACAAAATGTTCACATTTTCCCCTTTGTTAAAATGATATGTTTTTGCCGAATTATAAATCTCTGTTCTTGAATAATGAATGCCCTCTCTGGTGGGAAACGTTGCCCGACTTCAGTGGCTTTTTGACATCAGGCCGACTAGCACACAAATTTGCCGCCGTTTCAAGGTGCACGGCCTGATCACGTGCGAGTCGGAAGTTCAAGTTGTTGTTTCCCTAGGGCGTTAGTGAATCGGAAAACGTATTTGAGTTGGGAGGTATAACAACATGACTTATTAACATCGCCAAATTTGATAGTGATGACATGAAACCATCAGAACGTCATGATATTTCCATAATCGTATGTTCTGCTTTTTAGACGCTAAGTTTGATCTGAACTACAAGAAGAGGTTTTGCAGGATTTATTCAATTATGTTTCGAATTCTGCTTTCTTCTTATCTGATTGGGGAGACTACAAATCAACTGAAATCAGAACAAATCAAGTCAAATGTTGGTTTTGAGGAGAGGGAACCGAAGTAATACGGGAAAAACCTCTCGGAACAGAAGGGAGAGCCAACAAACTCAACCCTCTCATGGCGTCAAATCCGGGAATTGATATCGGGCCACATTGGTGGAGGGGGAGTGCTCTCACCACTGCGCAAGCTCTGCCAGCGCCAGCTTCTTGGCCTTTCTCGTATTTGGGTTTGTTGATGATTCACTACTCTGCAAAACTACAAAAAAAATTATCGCTCCAAACAAAAAAACACACTGTACATTTTGATCAAAACCGAAGACCATCACAACCAAGTTTGTATAACTGTAATCAAACTAATTCATTGGTAATACGTGGACCATAGGAACTTGAGTCTGTGTGAGAAGGCCAATACAAGAAATGGGGGTAACATCGCAGATTGAATGTACATGTGACTGACTGCTGCACTGAAACCATACACCTAACAGGAAAAACCAGAAGCTGCACTGAATGAACTGATTGTAGGTTCGCCAAAAACGGAAAACGAAAAGTTAAAGGCTGGAAAACCGAAAACTACAACAGATACTAAAACTGTAAACTGAAACTGAAAGTTTTTCGGCACAAAAACTCGCAAAACTGATCTAAGAAAATGCCAAAACTGCAAATCCCTATGCTGTCACCCAAGAGGTTTTTCTCTGGCTAGTCTGGTTTTCCCCTCTCATTAAGAAACCACTTTTGACTCTGATCTGATTGGCGTTAAAATGACAGTACTCAAGAACTGCAGCACTTCCATTGTTGTATTATTACTATTATTATTATTTTTTTAATCATTAGGCTGTAATTTGCAGAGAATGAGTAATGCGTTCATCTCTTCAATAAAAATAAGAACAATAGTAACTAATACTCTCTGTCTTGACCTTTTTGTTTTTCTTTTCAGCAATACAGAAGGTGAAAAATTACCGTGCCCTTTCCGATAACAGCACAGTTGTAAATGCTGTAGTAAAGGGTCTGACTTCACCCTCTCCATCTGATCGCTATATGGTTGGCCTAGACGCTCGCTATATGCTCATACCTTTGGGCTCTTTGCCAGCATTTATTGCCGACTTTATCTTCCGTGTGCTGTTCAGACCACCACAAGCACGTGCTGGCTAGAGAGCAAGTGCCACTATGTTAGTGAACAGCTTGCTGTTTCATTTCAAAAGGAAACTTTTTTCTGTTTTCATGTCTTTCATAATAACCTAGTCTTCATGTTTAAATGTAGAGGCAACTAAAGAAAAAGTTGAATCGTAGAGAGAACGTTTTGCAAGTAGCTAATAAAAGTCCATTCAAATTAACAATGACATTGATTCTATTCTTGCATATGAATATAAGACTTAAGAACTTGGCTGAGGGAAACTTGCTACATGTAGTGTTGAACACACATGCATCTCTTCATAAGTTACTCAATGTTTTTATTGAAACAAATAGAGAAGAATATACTTTAGATAAGTTTTTCACTAAAACATTGCTGCTCTCAGTTATGTGCAAGTCTCTTAATAGCCTGTACATTGGCTGTCTTGTTTTTTCTGGAAGCCAATGGATGATGTATGTATAGACATATTTTTCCCTCTCATCTGATCCTTTAATTTTTGTATCATGTTATTAATTAAGGACATGGTCAGACATGGCAGAAATCCCTAAATGTTACAATCTTACTGCATTGCAGAATTTCCTGTCCCTTATCATTTCAAGACAAAGTTAACCAAGTTAATTCGAATTAGTCAGATTTTTTCACCAAATGTAATTCACGTCCCTTTTATCTTTTCATTGTGTTTTTTGCATGTGGAAGAGAATACATTTGCTTATGTCCCAGAACTCTTGATTTTTATTTAAAGTTGTGCTTTTAAGACTGAATTCACACCAGTGGTTAGTGTAACACTTCATGAGCAAGACTTAATTTGCTACAACTTGCAAAATGTGATGTGCACTAAACAAGATCAGTTCTTTAATAATGCATGATAATAATTATCGTGAAATGTTATTATGAGCATAAAAAACACAGATGAAAAGCACTGAGGGCTATCAAATGAAAACCCATGAAAATCCTGTGAATATGTTAATGGCAGACTGACGGATACAGACCTTAGGCTAAGGGGAAGGGGGGGGGGGGGGTTGGGTGGGTTGTTTTGCTTGCCCTGCTGGCTTTTTTCCCTTCTGTGATTTTCTCTTTTTTTCCCAAAATGAGGGGTGGGGGCCCAACCCTCCTGGGCCTTCCCCTTAATCCGCCACTGCATAGTATATTCACCAGATTTTCAAAAGTTTTTCACGCCATTTTCAAGGATTAATTCCCCAGGTTTTTCATGCGTTTGATACCATGAAAACCCTTGGAAACAACATGTTTTATGCATGTTTTAGGGTCCATGAAATTTCTTATCTTTTTGTCAAGCCCATTAAATAACCATGAAAAAGCCATTAAAATGCAGTGTAGACTGGAGCTGGTTTTTGATGGAATTTTAATGGTGATGAAAATCCCATGAATTAAACAGCATGAGTTTATGGTAAATCATGTCATTACCAAAATTCATGGCTCATGAAAAACTTGTGTTTTTTCCCTGAATATGGCCATTTTAATGGTCCATGAAAATTTTCTCACAACTTTAATTACCTTTTCACGGAATTTTTATGGTCCATGAAATTTGACTCCCTGTTAATTTCATGGAATAAATGATTACAACTGCAACCCATGAAAATCAAATTAGTCCATTAACTCAAAACAACTAAACACTTTTATTCCAGTCATTTTGATATTATTACAATAATTCTTGTTTCATCATAATTTTCTAAAATCTTATTTGCTAAAAAAAAAAAAAGTAATGATAATAATCGACTGGTTTGTATGGCCTGGATGTAAAAAGTATCCTGGGTACTCGTATATCTAGACTTATTGATAAGTTATGTCAGGCAACAAAAAACACACTTGGCTACTGGTTCAAAGACTTCTAGTAAGATGCACAACATTAACTGCTCTGCTAGGTTGCCCTCTCTAAACGGTTTGTTGGTCTTTTCATCTGTAAAAATTATAAATCAAATAAATTCCAACTGATAAACTTTTTCTTACCTCGAATTCACGCACGTTTGGAGTTTTTTTTTTTAGCTTGTACGATCATAGTCGAGAAAATGGATTATAACTTCAAGTGCAACAACAGAATGGTAAGTCCTGGGAGATAACATTCACAAAAGTGTAATTTTTCGCACTCTTCTCTTCTGAGCTGTTTGAAGAATCTCATTTCAGAATTGTATTCTTGAACGCAATTCAGGAAATTCTGTTGCTTCATGACACGCGCCTCCATGAATTTCGTTTTAGCACAAGCAATGTAACTTGCCGTGAATTCTGTAGATTGCTGTCACTTACATGTAAGCCTGGAGGCTTTTTAAAACTTTGTATTGCAAAAGCACAACACAAACTATTGTGTGAGCATTTCTTATCAGGAGATAATTGTGAATATTCTTAATCGCGGGTCCTAAGAAAATCAGGAACACGAGCATTGTTCTAGAGTTTCAATGAAATGAATAACAACAAATCGCTTCAGCCATTTGTAATGTCGAGCAAAAATTACAATTTACTTACTTTTCTGCGACTTGCCTTCCCTTCACTGAAGCAACCATGATGCTCATTTGAACTTGCACGCATCATTTTAAAGGGAATTCTATGCTAAAACTATTTACAAAGATTAAGATCGATATCGGGTGAAAACCGACTCTCTCGGTGTGGTCATCCGCTGGTCACAAGTATACATTTGTCACATTTTCCAAAGCATTATGGGACGGAAGCATCAAAATGGCGGTCAAAGAGTTGGGATTTGGTAATCACAACTCTGTCCTCATTTTAAAACCGTATTATTCGTTGGAAATTAGTCGGAAATTGTCTTCAGATGCTCGTTGTGATTCCAGTTGAGTCAAGTTCTTGTGAAGGTGGAAAAATATGGAATTTCATTGGCAAAACAGTAATCAAGCTATGTTTGATGATATGATCCCTGTAAGATGAGTGAAGGCGGCTAACATGTATTTTACACTGGTCAGGTTTACAGAAAGCTTACGGCTCCTGCAGCTTTCCAACAGGTAAACTGATTTTTTGCATCATTTGCAAAAGCTCTTGAAATACTGGAAACGTATTGATCATCATGCAAAGATTCCAGAACATTAGGTCTTGTTGATGCGATTTCCTGAGTTCAAATGTCCATTACTTTACGAAATAATGAAAGCAACATTATTCAACACAAAAATAAGCCAAAAATTTCCTGTTGGGAGCGTTTTCCTCGTAAAATCTGCCATTGCAATGGTTGTAAGCTCTCTCATGAAGTTCTCTGATAAAGCAATGTCCTTCTTGTTGTTGTTAATTTTCAGGATGATGGTGGTGCTCTTGAGCAATATTGGAAGTTCACATAACACCATCAAGGCCTTTTTATTTGCCACTAGCAATTACTAAGGTTTCAAAAGACTGATGATGTTATTTCAATGGACAGGTCAAAATTCTCTATAATTGTGCAGAGTTTTATAGGTTATTTTTAATTTGGCTTTTTCATGCGAAGAAAGGTTATGTAGAATAGCAAAATAATATTATTCGAACAGGTTACACAAAATCACTCTCAAGTACCATAGTTCTTTACATTTACTCTGTATGTATGCTAAGTATTTCTTACCTTAATTTTCATGACCCACAATTCATGGATAATTTGTTGGAAAATTTATTGGAAAATACTTATATAATTAATAACCCTTAAAATTCAAATCTTGTGCTCTTCATGGGCCATAAAATGTAGCTTTCCATTTCATGGAAATGTTATGCCCCATCAAATCCCACTTTGTTATTTGTTCTAAATTTTTTATGCCCATGAAAGTTCTTTTTATGGATCATAAATTTTATCACTTCAGATTTCATGGATATTTCATGACACTTTAAAAGCAACTTTGCAGTGTTCCAGATTTTTCATGGCGTTGAAAGATTTTTTCATGGTCTTTAATGACATCAGTTCAAATTTCATGGAAAATGATGATTGTATCAAGAGCTGGCTGGCTATGACTTGTGTTTTTAAAGTTTCCTTGGCACAGGTGTAGCCCCCTGAGCTGTCTAGGATGCAAACCATGGCCCATTCTAAATCAGTAGGGTACAATATATAAGCACCTGATTGTGTCCAATTTCTAAGATTGTACAAAGGCGTTGTAGGTCCATAATATGCAGACACCCATTAAGAACTTGTCAAGGGTGGTACCATTTTCACATGCAATTAAAAAAAAAAAATACAGTGCAACTGTTGATTCTTAGACAGAAAATGAGACATTCTCATTAGAAGGAAAATAAGGAATCTGTTTATTTAAGAATTATATGTAGTCGGCAACCAGTATCACAAACACCAGGAGACTGAGGCAGATTTACATCTACCTCCTATGGTTAGTGTACAGCTCTTCAGCTTCAGGTTCAGGGACTTAAAGAGAATCAGTGACTTAAATCTCTCTCCAGTTTCCTTTGATTCCTGTGGCTTTACCTTTAGAGAAGGAAAACAGGGAAGGCTTGCACATGTTCGACCTCCATTCATTAAACCAGCCTCATAGTTGATGGAAGTTACAGACACCAAGGTTATTAATTTAAAAACAACTACCTGAATAGTGAATAATTTTTACAGGTGAGCTGAATTTATATTCAAAAACTTAATAATTTATGAACCTAACAACTTATCAAAACACTAGTAAAACATTATGTACATGAGCTTTAAACCTGATAGAACACTCCTCATTAAAATTCTTTATATAAAGAATATACATGTAGTAATGAGGCCCAGCTTGTTTTTCTAGTATGCCAATACATGCATCTTCCTCTCACATTTTGCACCATTGTCTGGACTCCAGAGGGACACGCTTTTGGGGGAATGTTTTTATAGCCATTCAAGAAACTCCCGGGTTTTGTTTTATTGAGTCTAAAACAAAAGCACTCGGCCTCAGCTTGTGCTTTTAAACCCGATAAAACATTTCTGCTCGTTTATTAAACAGTACGTAATTTTTGTTTCTTGAGTGAGTAAGACTTGAGTAATCAAGGGCACTCTCATGTAGAAAAATGACCATATGATTGAGATAAGACACCTGTATTATCAGTGATCTATCTTTGTTTCTTTACTTACTACATTGTACTTAAAATAAAAACAATAATCCAATAGAAACAAAAATCCAAAGGAAAAGAGAAGTGATTCTTTTAGTCAAGAGAAATAAATAATAATAATTAATAATCATTTATTAATTTATTTTGTGCTTTTTAACATACAATGATCAAAAGTACATTACAATATTAATGTATACTAAATATGTACATAAACTAAATTTAACAATAATGTAATTTAAGCGCTAAAGGCTTAAAACTAACTTACAGATATGTTTCAAGACGAGATTTAAAAGTTAAAATGAAACAGATATTGCACGGGCTTGCTGGGAGTTTTTCATTTTCCTGCTGAATGTTTTTAATGATTTTAATTTAATTTACCTACAGGAATTAGTTACAGGAATCGCCCCAGCCTGTGATAGCTGTGTGTTAATTGGGACATTGCCATTGGACATGGGCTACCCTAAAGATATTATTTTCAATGAGTACCATGTCTCAAACAGTGCTTAAGCCTAAACACCAGTTATTTTAAATGGCATTGATCAACAGTGTTTTAAGTCTAAGCACCACCCATTTTAAAAAGGTTAGCTTTCAATAGTTGTTGTGATGGCTGATTACTTCATGTAAGTGAAGTGAGACTGGTGCAATTCCTGGATTTAGTTGCATGTGGCTGTTCGGATGAAAATAAAGTTCCTTCAATAGTAGTCATTCGAAATAGTATTTTTGATGTAGTCCATTTTAGGGTAGTCCATTTGAGTAGTCCAATGGAGAAGTCCTCCTTGGGGGGGGGGGGGGGGGGCGGTGGGTGGGACTTCGCATATGAGAGGGTGGGGATGCTCGTCAAAAATTTTGAATTAAATCCCCAAAAGAGACCAATCATGGTGTGGCCCAGGATTTTTTGACTCCTTAAAGAGACCATATTTAAAACATATTAAATATATATTTTTATATTTCTTTGTATGAAACCCTAAATGAGACCTTCCCGGCTACATGTGGGGTACATATGATGGCGTACTGAGAACATACAGAATACTTCAGAAATCCAATAGCCCAAGGAACAAGCTGCATTTATTGAGGAAAACCTGGAGCACTGAGACATCAGTTCTCCCCGAGCAGTTTTCTTTCATTAACATTGTAGAGCATGCTGAAAAAGGTGGAAGGAATGCTCAAAGTTATGTTGAAAAGCCCATTGAAAAGGGCTATAAGTTTTTCTATGAGAATTATCTATTTGGTGCATTATGCCTATTGAATGGCAGTGAAGTACGTGTTAAGGGGAAGAGTTATAGATCTCAGAGAAAGAGTGATAGGCCTCATGATCTCATGGTTATATATATTACAAACTGGGAATGCAAACAAAGCTAGGTGTTACTGTCCAGCAAGGGAAAATGGTTACTGCAACCACACCATGGGCCTACTATATCTTATTGACCATATAATCAAATTAGAGGCTCCTACTTTCTCCAAAGTTGGAACATACACAGAAAATCCTCAACAGTGACACAGACCCAGGACCTAGGATAATAATAATACAACCAATTTAAGCAATCTTGAACTTATTTTTTAACTAATTAGACCTATAAAACATATTTTTAATTATTAACTACCTATATATTTTATATAATATTAGTATTTTATATTTTATATTTGTATTTATGTTAGTGTCCCCAATTAGTTATCTTTAGCTAAATACTCCGACACTCAAATAAAGTTTATGTATGTATGTATGTATGTATGTATGTAGGTAGGTATGTGTGTGTGTGTATGTGTGTGTATGTATGTATGTATGACTCGGGGTATACATCCAGAACCTATCATGGGATATAACATTATTAACGCCAAGTAGAGGGGAAAATGTTCAGAGGGATTGAAGTGTACTTTTTATAAAGCCAGACAGCGTAGGGTACAAAACAATGAAGGGGCAACTCAGCTGTCTGATACCCATAAGCAAATAAAACCTTCCCTGAGATTCTGTACAGTATTTTCCCAGAAGCCACCAACAGTTCCAACTGAACTGTCAGTGAAAGGTTATGTGGTTCCATCTGGCAGTGTTTTAAGTTATCAGTTATCTCTGACAGAAGGTAACTTCAATGTAATTACCAACTTTCCTGTCCTCCAAAGACCAAGAAATGTTGATGAGTCCTTTCCTGACCTTTTCCTTGCTAGTAATGTACCAGTTGTGGGATTACAAATGTCTCTTACTTATGAAGAGGATCAGTTAATTAATAAACTAAAAGTCCCTAATCGTTCTATAACTGAACAAGAAACCAGAGGGCAAAGTAACGACCATTATGGTTCCAGATCAGAAGATACAGGTTGACAAGCAGCAATTTTGGCCTAGTATGCTAACAAAAACTTAATTTATCCCAAACCAAATTTGTCCAGAATACTCTTTTGTCACAAACAGATCTTTCCAATGTATCGGCTATTAAATATGGTGCATCAAATGAATCAAAATCAGCAGAACAGATGCTGAATACATGAAAGCAAAGGGGTAACTATGTTCAAGCCTTAGCATGTGGTGTTGTTAGTTCAAACACCATGCCATAGCTAGCTGCTTCACCAGACGGGAAGGTGATAGATAATAAAGAAATTTGGTTATGAACTAGGGGAGAAAACGTTTCCTTTCACTTTAATCAAGAAATTTGACACCTGAAAAAGCTTGTGCTGACCCAACTTTTTATTGTCACCTTGTCAATGGTAAACCTCAACTTAAAAAGGACCATCCTTACTCTTTAAACAATAGAGTGTTTCTGTCGAAGAACTTATTGGCTGATAGTTGCCCCGAGGAAATTCGATGTTCGTAAAAGCGAAGCTTCGAGGGTAAATATGCTAATTTTAAGAATATCAAATTTCCAAGGGGAAGCTATCAGACCAATGGTTCCGGGACATAAACACTCTATTGTCTTTATTGTTCACTACTAAATTTTCTTCCGCACGCCAGGTCAAAATTCATATTGAATTATTTTCAGCTTTTTTACATGAAAACCGTTAAAGTCAAATGTAAAGTTTGAAACAGAAGACAAACAAAATCCCACTTAACACAATTTCAATTGTTTATTTTCTATAAGCCCGCTTGTTTACAGAAAAAACTTACCATACGACCACTTCATCCAGGTATTTTCCTCGGACGGGCACTAATTGGGCTGATAGTGCCTCTCCGTGGATGAACACGTGATCATTTTAAACCAGTAAGAATCGGAGGAAATTTAGTGGTGAACTAATACCAAGTACAAGGTCAGCTTGGTCTCACTGGATTGAAATGGTGTGACTTTGTGTTTTTTTTTTTCTTTTCTTTTTTTGTTTTTTTTTCAGAAAGGACTTATCATACAGCGAATAAAATTTGATGAGTTGTTTTGGAAGTCTATGATTGGCAAATTGACAAAGTTCGACCAACAACAAGTAATGAGGGTGGTAAAGGGTATTTTCGTGACTCGTGATCGGCCTTTTTTTTTTTCCCGTGAAAATTAAATGTGAAATGGCTAATTTTTTCCTCGTGAATCGTGATTTCCATAGTCGCCGTGAACCGTGATTTTCCAAAACGTTCTCTTTTATTTTCCGTGAAGCGTGAAATGCCAATGTTGTATTTTTCGTGAATTGTGAAAGGGCTGCTTTATTTTCCGTGAAACGTGATCTATAACCCCCCCCCCCCTTACCACCCTCAGTAATGCTTGAGGCCATTGAGCTGTAACATCAACATATAGGCTCATTTATGAGTAGCATTCTAGTACTCTAAGTAGCATTTCGTTATTTTCAATGTTAATTTCAATGTAAATTACAATAAATGTAATAAATGTTCACCGTTAATTATAATAAATGTTATTTTCATCAGTTCATTTAATAGGATGGATTGCTCATTATATGACCTAATGTTGTACTTCAAGATGAGAAAAAAATATGATGTAAATATTTGTTGCTACCACGAATTCAAATTTAACACTTCATGAACGTTTTCTAAATTCTGTTGCTAATTATTATTTGTAATACCGTTAGTTTATTGGTTGTCTCTAGTCATTGTTGTCAATTTTAGTTCTCTTGTTGCTACAGTTGTATTTAGTTGTACCTTGTTGTATATTAATAATTCGTGTAAACTTGACCCGCCTAAATTAGCTCAGCTATCCACGGGCATGTTATAATTGTAATTTTAATTTGAAAACAAAAATAAAATGTATGTATGTATGTAAAAACACAAAAATGCTTCCTCTCTGTTGTAAACCTCTAATGTCACAGCAACAATCATAGGTATTGTAATTACCCACGGGAGGCTAACAAGCTAGGCATGATGTAAAAGATATGTAAGCCCTGATACATTCAAGAATTATAAAATAACTGGTACACTACGCGCGCTCTCATTGGTCGGTAGGTGTGATAATAATTATGAGTGTGTAAACACGGTTGTGACGTTTTAGATTCGCGCGTATTTTTGAAAAGTATTTTATAAAAGTAATAGAGGACTTTTTCCTTGTTAACATAACCAGCATCTAAACACTCGGGGGTTGGGAGAGTTCTCGAAAGTTATGCAAACCCGAGACGCAGTCTCGGGTTTGCATGACTGTCTCAAATTCTCCGAACTCCCCTCGTGTTGAGGTGAGGCTATGTAACCACGGAAAACGTGCTCTATTGCTTACATAATAGGTTTTGGAACAGAGTCAATTATCCACACACTGTCCATATCTGATTGATAGAACCGGCCAGGGATATTGGAATGATCTCTCTTCACGTGTATCACGTTTCAGCCGCTATTTGTTGTGTCTGCAGAACTTCATTAACACGCATTTGGTCTTGCATGTGCAAAAATGGAGGTATATGGACCTAAAAGAGATAGCAAGTGACAAGGCGGTTAGTCGAAATAAAATGTATGTACACTCATGTACTTCTATAAAAATCGAGTACACACCTCAAAACCTGAATTTTCCTCTCTTCTTGTTCGTTGAAGTCACAATTTCTTCAGTTCTGGTGCGCTTGGTATCTTGTGACGCTGTTGTGATAAGTCACATTTCTCTTGCGGCTCTTGTCGAACACATCCCCATACGAAGACACAAAGGAAGGGCGCAATTGCGACCATTTGAGCCTATTAAAAAGGTTATTTTCTGAGTTTTATTTCATGAAATATATATGAGGTACTAGGAAAGATACTGAACTTTCTTGGACTCATCTTTTGACGATGGCATTTCATATCCAACGACCAGCGTAATGAAATCAGCGCACAGATGATAGGTTACTTTCCGCGAATGACGTCATAATTTTAAATACTGAAAATGGCGCCGAGACTTATTAAAAGGGTCAGTCTACAGGTCGTGTCTACAACGGTGCCTACCAAAGGTGCCTACCAAAGTGGAAGGCCTTCAGATAACAAGCTTACCTTAAATATGACAAAAACTGAGTTTACACTTATTTTATCAAGGCAGAAGTTATCACAATTTATGGAAAGTCCCTCTCTTACTATAAAGGAGAACGCAGTAGAACAAGTAACCTCCGCTAAATCCCTTGGAGTTTATGCCGATCGAAATATAAACTGGGAGTGCCATGTTGAAAAACACCTTCACTGACCGATTTCAAGTCTAAATTAAGTCGCCACAGCAAAGTATCTTAATTTTAAGTAAACTTATGACACGACCCCCGGTCTGGTCTGGTCTGGTCTGGGCTGGGTTGGGCTGGGCTGGGCTGGGCTGGGCTGGGCTGGACTCGTCTCGTCTCGTCTCGTCTCGTCTAGTCTAGTCTAGTCTGCTGGCAGCCGGTTTTTTCTCTAAGGAGTGTTTAGTCATCGCGAACGCAAAAGGGCAGTATGGCGGGGGTCGAATGGGGAAGAAGGCTAGACGAGAGGTGCCGCGCCCATGTCTCGTCCCACTCCCCCTTACGCTAAAGCGTCATTCCTCTTAACCCCCCTGTACCGTTGCAGTTATGTCCTATGTGGAGACGTCCTCTGACGTAATGTGATATACGGAACCAATCATATCATGAGTTCTATCTAACAACACGCAGCATAAGACTGGTAACTAAACTCCGTTGCAGTTCGGTCTTTGAGCAAAATTGATTTTTCGAGGGGCAGCGTACGGAAGCAGTATTTGACTTTGTATGTCTTTACTCTGAACCAGAGTGACTCCGAACGTAAATATGCAGCGACTATTTGCAATAATTGCATTTACCTTACAAGATTACTATCGGAAATTGACCGCTTGGTGTATTTTCAGTTTCAAATTTAACATGAAAGTTTAATCGAAGATTTAAACAGTGGTTGCTTTCCGGTCTGTGAACTGCGTGTTCGCGGCCAGCCAATGTTAAACTCCGCGCTTCGATTATCCTCAAATCGTTCAGATCGTTTAATGATATTACAGAGGCAAAACAAAATCTCTGAGAAGCAGTGTAACCAATTTTAGTTTCGGTGCTGTAAAACTACCACTCAATCTGCGCAATATTTCCCTATACCCAATCTTGTCACTCACACGAAAGCCGCTTCGCGAAAGCCCTCTTCTCAGTATAAGTTTGTTGAGGCTGACTGAACCTTTTTGGGTAAGCCGTCTCCTGTAGCATTGAACATTTATCACAGAAAGTTTCTTGTCCAGTAGATTTTATGGCCTGGAGTGCTTTCTAACTGCTCCCAGTTCGCTTTGCTTTATAAAACAGCAGTAGTAGTCAAAAAACCACTGAGCACTTTGTGGCCTATTCAAAACACGTACCACAGAGCGCTTTGTGGCCTATTCAAAACACCACAGAGCGCTATGCGGTGTTTTATTTTGGGATTTAACATTGAAAACTGGATGGCTCGTTCACTCGCAAATATCTCACAGCTATTTTCTGAAATAATTTGGTTTTCCAATTTTTCACACCACAAAGCGCTTTGTGGCCTATTCAAAGCAACACAAAGCGCTTTGTGGTCGTCATCGTTATCATAGTGATTCTGTCAGTGGAAGTTATACTATGCGGACAAAACTGGCAGAGGGGCTCTCTTATTTTGACAGGGAGGTTGGCAAGATTTTCGCACCACCCCTTACATTAATTATGCATGCAATTTTTTGACTGACTCGTTTTTTTCACGATTGCTGTTTGAGTATAGTGTGATAGTTTGAGATAGTTGCATACGTAATTAATGTAGGGCGCTCTACGGAAATAGATTGTACTGTATTTCTATACTTTATTTCTATACCTAAATAAGAAAACCAGTTTTTGATTAATATGATGCAAATGGCCTTCTCTATAAACTCACATCCTTCAACTTAATGTCTGTTAATTTTTCATGCAAATAGCAAACCACCAGTTGTGATTGCAGTTGCCCGTCTCATTCTATATAGCAATTTTTAATTTTGTTTGAAAATTAACTTGCATTTGGGTTTGCATCGCTCTGCTCTGTTTTGCATCCTGTACTTTCTTTGTTGTGTTGTTTGTGATATTGTTAATGCTCTGGTTCTGGTTTCAAGGCATTTCAACGAAAACTGTTTAGATATCACTTACTTCCTGCCTGAGATGGAGTAATAAAGTACATGTCATTTTTGGTCTGGGACATTGATGGGTATTCCTGGACCGGCCCCCAGAGGAGCTCCTACCTGCTTTAAAAATTATATCATTGGGCTAGTAAAACTAGTGCTAGTTCCAAACCCCATATTAGAATTTAAAATCCTTAAAACTCAGTCTTGTTTTTATTGGGATAAGATGTTCTAGGTTCTGAACCACTGTGTCTGAAACACCTTACAAGATTAGAAGCCACAGATTTAGGAAAGCCATTGCCTGACAGGAACGTTTTAATCATTGTTATTTGTTTCTGAAAGAGAGAGTCTATTTCACATATACGAGAAGCCCGGTGCAACAAGGCTCTGACCCAAGCAATTTTGCGAGGCCAACGCTCATGACTAGAAAACAAGACATACTGTCCAGTGTTTGTGTGCTTCCTATAAATGTCAATGGATGTTCTTTTCAGAGAAATGTCCAGGAAATGGACCATGCCATCTTCAAATTTGTTGACCGTAAAACATGTCGGATTTATTTGGTTTGTCCATCAACAGCATATCGTCAAAATAAGTAATAGTAATTGGACCTAGTGGAGAACAATTCAGGAAGTACTCGCGCGAGTAATTTCAAAATAGGATGAGTGCGAAGTGTGAGGTCGATTTAAAATTACGAGCATGATTACTCCCTGAATTGTACACACGAGGTCCAATTACTAATTAGTCGTATCTATAACAAATTTCGGAATTAAAAATGTCTTTCCATCGCGTAGAATGCCTATTGTTCTCGGGACATTTACTTGCAGTCGAATAAAAATTATAGGTCTGTAATATTAGCAGCGAAGCGTAAACAGGGACGCTCTGATTGGTCAAAGATCACGTACGCTTTCCTCCGAAGGGAATACTGCCTTAGCTCATTAACTTGTCAAGGCGGGGCTAAGAAACAAAGGCCTCGAAAGTTATTCTTTATTCTATTGTTTCCGATATCGCGTATTTCAAGCTGGCTATTTCAAGCGTTGGACTTGTAATGGATATTTGCATCCGATTTTTACCATAGGCCATTACATGTATCCGGGTTTTTCGTACCAACGTCTTTTCGTACCACCCATTTTCGTACCACCTACATACACGTTCGTACATGTTCGTACCACATAAACATACATTCCAAATAGCACAGATTTAGACCATCTGATAGTCTAAATGAGATTTTACTAAAATCTCATTTAGACTATGTATGACTGATGTATAGCATGGTTTTGGTGTGATTTCTTTACGTAAAGGATATCACAGAAGAAGTTCCGGAGAATAATTATCCACGGAATAACACTCTTATCTTCACGCGAGCGAATTATTCTGTGACAAAAACTTCGAAGATTGTTGTCACACAATAACTCGTTCGCCTCTTCGAAATTTTTCAGTAATTGGCGATGTTTCCCTTACTTTATTCGCCTTGAAATCCCCTAAAACTTTGCAAGGAATAAAAAGAATTGTTTCTTTGCTAAAGATCTGGTCTTGAAAGCCGAGCTTCTCAAAAATATCTGACTGATGACACCAGTCTTCACGCTGTTGTTGTCACATAATAACTCGCTGGCCTCTTTGAAGCTTTTCAGTAATTGGCGATGTTTACCTTACTTTATTCGCCTTGAAATCCCCTAAAACTTTGCAAGGAATAAAAAAAATTGTTTCTTTGCTAAAGATCTGGGCTTGAAAGCCGAGTTTCTCAAAAAAATCTGACCGATTGACACGAGCCTTCGCGCTGTTGTTGTCACACAATAACTCGCTGGCCTCCTGGAAGTTTTTCAGTAATTGGCGATGTGTACCTTACTTTATTCGCCTTGAAATCCCCTAAAACTTTGCTAGGAATAAAAATAATTGTTTCTTTGCTAAAGATCTGGGCTTGAAAGCCGAGTTTCTCAAAAAAATCTGACCGATTGACACGAGTCTTCACGCTGTTGTTGTCACACAATAACTCGCTGGCCTCCTGGAAGTTTTTCAGTAATTGGCGATGTTTACCTTACTTTATTCGCCTTGAAATCCCCTAAAACTTTGCTAGGAATAAAAATAATTGTTTCTTTGCTAAAGATCTGGTCTTGAAAGCCGAGTTTCTCAAAAAAATCTGACCGATTGACACGAGTCTTCGCATGAGTCATGAATAATTAATAATGTCCAGGCATTCTACCCGATGAGGAAGTTTTTTTGAGCAAAAAGGTCTGTAGCGCTTTTCATAAGTGTTGAAAACTGTAGGAAACATTACGAAAGAAGCCATTAAAGCGCGCGTAATTGACGTGAAAATCATGTGGGTATCCAATTATAGGTATCCAATTACAAAAGTTCAAATTGGATAGCTGTAATTGGACACCCACGTGATTGCACGCCGATTACGTGACAAATAGGTGCGTGGAGAACCAATCACGATCGAGAATTTTGTTAGAGATACGATTAAGTCCATAAAACTACTCATTAATAAGGCCACTGTCAAGCATTTTACGAACGATATCATTTTAGAGTTCTGTCACTATAAAAACAACAACAACAACAACAACGGCCTAATGAAGAACCCAACGAAATGCCATCACTTTGCTTGTTGAGTGCCCTCTTAATTAATTTGGTGTTAATCAATTTATCTTCATTAACTCCAAAGAAAACAATCTGAACAACTGTCAGGGCTTGCTGTCAGGGCCTGCAAACTCCAATTCCTCTTAGAGTGAAAACAAGTTATTTTCCTTCCGCATCTACATGGGAGAGTACCATGTGTGTGTGGTGGTGGTGGTAGTTGTGTTTGACAAACCCTTTTTATTTTTTATGTTCACATATAAGCAATATAAAGGGACTGTTTTTTAACTGTTTAATAGCAAACCACTTTATTTTTAAAAAGCGTCTGGCATTTTTAGTTAAAGTTAATTTGGCTAACAATTCCTTTCTATTTAAATGTATGTTGCATGAAAACTGTGATCTGGATGGCCCTGGATGCAATTTGAGTTTTTCTGTAATTTTGAAAATTTAAGCCCCACTGTTTGTTATTAATATTGTATCAAAAGGATAACACCATTCTTATCATGGTTTTTCTAGTGATTTCATTTCATCATTACTTAAGGTGGCTCTGCAGTTATTCTGGGCACACTCACCCATGTCAAAGTTTGCAACATAAATTTTGGGGCTTTGAAGTGTAATGGCTAAGAAATTTTGGGAAATATTTTGACTCTCACTCAGTGACAATATTTTTTATTTTGACTTACTGGTGTTTAACTGGACCCCATTGTTTTGACAACAACAATACCAGTGAAAAAGGTTTGCTCACATTGTTTTGCTCAGTTTCTAGAACCAGCTTATCTTGACTTAATAAAAACCATGCCCAGGTTTCGGGGAAGTCATTTATCTGAGGAGAAGTTCAGAAGTATTAAGGTCATGTAAATTTAACTCTAACATTCACCCAAAGTTTCTATATAATTGACTCTCAATTCCGAAACAAGCCATGAACCCAAATTTTGTGAGAAGATAAATCAAAGTGGCTAGTCAATTAGTGATCGTGCGAACCATGAAAAGCATTAATCCCTAGTTATGAAAACACAATAAAATGCTTGATGTTACCTCCTTGAATTTTCAAAGATGCATTTTGCAACAGTATTTAGAAATAACTTTTGTGTTAAAGTCTTTCCACACAAACTGCACCGTACTGCAATATTTCAGCTACAATTTTTACTGTTGTGACTCAAAAAGAAATGGGGAACTGTTGCCAGGATTGTAAGCTACTCCTCGACTGATGTCTGGTGAGGCAGAGAAGCAGTTTTGTTTTTCTATGATTACAAATACAAAATGGGTACTACATGTACAGGGTGAGCCACCTTTTTGCAGTTCCTTGTATAGTTAAAGACAATTATTAATAATAACAATAATAATAAATAAAAATAGCAATAATAAAAACAACAACAATGATGGCAACAAAAATAATTACAATAATATTGATAACCATGTGCATCGGCAGGGCATGAATTGTGTTTTCATTCATGACAGTTGGTTCATCGTATTTGACCAATAAAAGTGCTTCAGTGGGTCTATTTGTGAGAAAAGTGGAGTCTCATCAAAATGAGTGGACACAGTTTATGGATGTTTAAAATCTTGTGAGGGATGTGCTCTATGACTGATTAATCACCCAATGAATCACTGTTGCAACACCAAAACAAGAAGGCAAGTTTATAAAAGTTGAGCATTTCTGCAAGTTGAAATTTTCTAATGAGTGCTAATGGGCAACAAAAGTCTACTAGGTAGGCAACTAAAAAGACGCATGGGGAACCAACAAAAACAGAACTAGTTACCCAAAGGGCGAATTAGCAAGAAAGTTAGTGCCGAACACTGCATTAATAGCCGTCAAGCTCATTCTAAGAACTTTGCGGCATCCAAAAGTTTTCTTTACTCTGCCCCCTCGACTCCTCAACCTCTCTTAATTCATTTATGTTTGTTGTGCCCCAAACCATTGCAGGAAAGAAAATGAGTGCTTTGCAGGCTGTAAGTGTACATGTAGAATACAGTAGGGGCAATTATACATGTATGGTTTACCAGTATTGTCATTTAAGTGCTGTTGGTTACTTTGTAAATGGCACTTCAAAAGTTGAGGTTGTTATTTGCTAATACAGAAAGCTCAACTTCCTACAGGCTGTCTTGTTCACAGCTTTTAAGGTTTTAAGTAAGAGTCACAACAAAGAATAGAAAAAATATGTGCACTGCGACAAATACTTAAGTAACTACATATGATATGCAAATATCTTCTGAGTAACATGCAGCAAAAATTGCTTGTATCACTGCCATACATCTGTACAGTAACCTATAATACACCACAGAACCTCCCAAACTACAGGTAAATTGATAATTTCATTTCATATCAATTTTAAAAACAAAATTATTTTGTTCTAGTGGGGACAATGGGTTGTTGACTAGTTTAATTGCTACACAAGGTTATTAAGCTATGCATTAAAGTGGTACTGTACAATCACTTCTTTCTTAAGATTTTGAAACTCCATCTACTAAACACTCCCTGTGCTAAATTTTAAGCCTTCATAGCAGGGATGAAAAGGAATTAAAAATTAGAAACTGGTTAATTTATCCAGGTTCAGAAAAGATGTGCTTTGAAAAATAATAGCCAAAACTATAAGTTTGTTTTCTCTAACACATCTGGTTTGAAATGTTCTTCTTAGTATTGCTGGATTATTTAATGTACGAGAAAAAACTCATAAGCTAACCAGATATTGAAGCATAATATAAAGACACAAACCCTAAAATTCTTGAGAAAGTGCTGCCATTACAGTTAAGACCCATTTATGTACAGGTAACAAAAAAATGAATTATTTTGGCAAGACACAACTCTAAAAAGCTATCAACACATGGCAACTGATACATATAATAGTAAGGGCTGATGCTCACCATCCCTAGTCCCTTCTCTACTAAGACTTTCTTCAGTTTGTGCATGTTTTCCCTCATCTAACCCATGATGATCATCCATTACTGCAAAAATAGAAATTCAAAGCATTATTAATAAACACAAAATCATACAAATGCAATTATATTTTAAGTTAGATTGACTGTTTTAAAATAACATACAGGCTTGTAGAATAACAGCTGTTCCTCGGTAAAGGGAAATTTAAAAGAATTAAACAAAATTCAATCAGAAACAACTGCAAGAGTAAGACTATCTTATCAAGACCTAGGTTTTTAAATTCTATTTCAACTGACAATGAAGCCAAAACAGAGCAGAATGAATCTCTAGTGGCAAAGTTTGGCTGGTGAGAACTACATCATATTAACCAAGTGATAAAAGACATCCTTGAGACTAAAAATACAAGTAGATAAACAAACCGTTTTCTCCTTCTTTAATTGTTTTTACACATTAAAAGGACAACCAACCCAAGTATCCAAAAATATGAATAGATTCTCCAGAAGATAATAAGAATGGTAATGTTCCTCACACAAGAGCTGGCACAAAGAGATAATGGCAATGCCACCTAATGAAGACATGAAAAGCCATTGGTATGTATCCCTATTATGTACTAATTAATGGACTAGCTGCATAGAAATGGAAACCTGGGCAAGCACTTCTTGAAGTAGTGTCATGATGACTATATACATTACGTGTCTACAAAACATATTGCTTCCCCTAACAAAACGCTTAAAGGATGCCAGTCAAGAACAGAAGAAAAGAAGGACAAACAACCCTACGCTTTACTGCTTAACTAAAGTGATTCCTTAGTACAACATTGCGAGCCCTTCAAGTGCAGAATTTTACACTAATATTCAATAGCATGAAAAACAAAATCATTACTCATGGACACAAATTATGACTTTAAAATCCAACAATTTGAGGAAAGTTTTGATTCTACATCATTTGGATTATTTTAGATTCTTTACCGTAAGTTGTTTATTACGTTGTTCCTTAAGCTCAAAACTTCATGTATGTCTATCAAAGCTCATCAAAAAATTAAAAAGTACCTTCCAGCCACCGCAAAATGTAATGTGGAGTGATGAAATAAATGCCGGAATAGTACTAGAACTGGCAAAATAGGGCGATACTGTACTGGTACATCATATCTCTTTTGCAAGCATGGTAACCTATTTTAATTTTTGTTTAGAGTCTGTGCTTGGTAGGGAACATTTAGGGAAATGTATTGTATATTTGTTTTCATGATTGTACCTAGGGGTTTACTTTAAGCTTACTCTAAAAGCGGTAGAAAGCATTGCCAATACTGATAGAAGAAAAAAAATCAGACAAAATAAAGGCTCGAAAGTTCAAACTGTCACAGGAATGGTAAACTTGATTTCTTGACATCCTGAACTAAACTCAAATTTCTTGAACTGTAACCAATTTCAATCCTTGCAATCCTGCACTTTATTTCGAAACTACTGCTTTGGCTTTGCTCTACAGAATTTTCTATCCAACTAAGCTGTATATTTGGTAGCATTTGGCGATACAAGGTGGAAATAAGCTGAGTGAAATTTTGCTCTGACGGCATGACAGCGTTTCTTTATGCCCGTGACGAAGGCAAATGATACAACGCAGTTTAATAGCACGATAGATCCTAATTGCAACATGCAAAACACAACAGTTAAGTGTGGACTGTACAAACTAGTGCCAGCTTAGTTCGTGCCGCTTGAAAGCAACACGATCAACAATACTTAGATTGCAGATGAACCTGTCGAAATGGCTTCGAAAAATTGACCCATTAATTACTCACTCCATTACTACAGACAACGTTTAGCTCTTATTAACCGAGCTGGAGGTCTGTATGGGAGAATCTTGACCGAGGTCGTGAGTACAGACCGAACGCAGTGAGGTCTGTACACACGACCTCGGTCAAGATTCTCCCATACAGAACGACTTAGCTCGGTTAATAAGATGTTTATTATATGGCAAAGAAGAAAACTTAAATTCGTTTAATGTAAATGGTTTGCTGACATTTTGCTTGCGAACGGCGATGAACTTAACTTAAACCTGCCGAAATTTGCTCGTCCTCTTTACTTTTTTTTTGTCATCAGGCTTTTTGGCACTTCCATAAATGATTGAGAAGAAAGAAAATAAAAATGGTGAATATTTTTGTATTTTAGTTTGCTACTTTTTCAACGCAAAATGAAACCGGTCTAGATGCCGGTCTGGATGGGAAAATCTAGACCGCGGTCAATATCGATTTCAGCCAATCAAATTCGTGAATTCGGTAGTTCCCAGTCCTTGTGAGACACAGCCATATAATAATATACAGTACATTACACTTCACAAAGCTTCTTACCAACAATATTAAGCTTCAAGGCAGCTGTAAATGTGTATCGGAACATGCAGAAAGATCCGACAAAACACCCTCACTATAAAAATCACAATCGATAGGTTTCGAGCGTTCGCCTGGCAGACACCGTCCCGTCCCCTAGTAAAATAATCTCAGAAGACACGGTCACAACGCATTTTCATTGGAAGAAACAACAACACATACAATTGGTCAAAAGGTGTTAGACATGTCTGCCACGCAGGACAAAAGCGCAACGCTACAGAGCGATCCCGCTAGTCGCTGATCCCGTCCCGCTGTTTTGATTGCCCCCACTGACCGAGAGCCTGGAACAGGCTATGGTGCACGCAAAAGTTTTCCACCCGCATCCAATTGGTTTCTAAACAATCGAATTGAGAGGGCTCACAAATGCACGTCATGGCTAGCGCCGTGTATGCGCAGGACCAGAGCATGTGAAGTGAGATGTCCCGTGTTAGTGAAACGTGACAAAGCATGCGACGTCGAGAGTTATCGTTCTTCCGCTGTTAAATTTGTTTTCCTTGCTGGAGACATGGCTCAGAGTAAAAGTTTTTTTGATGATGTAAAGAAGGAAATAGAATGCCCAGTTTGTCACGAGCAGTTTAGTGAAACCAAAGATCCGAAAATTTTAAAATGCTTACATACGTTTTGCAAATCATGTTTGGAAGGTTGGCTGCGACAGCAAGGTGGAGGAAAGTTAAGTTGCCCGACTTGTCGTCAAATCACCGAATGCCCGAACAACACCATCAGCAGTCTTCCATCCAACCTGTTTTATAAGCAGATGGCAGATATTGTAGAAGCCTACAGCGGCCCACAAGGACAAGACAATTTACCACACTGTGGAAACTGCGACGAAAGGAGATCAAAGAAGTATTACTGTTACGATTGCAACTGCTTTCTCTGTGAAGACTGCGCTGGACTTCACAGGAAATGGAAGGATTTTGGAGGCCACCGTTTCAAAGAAATTAGAACCTTCGAGTCAAGCGATGTACAAGACTACGTTCGGAGAGCTGTAAACGTCTGTGATCAACACAACGATGAACTTCGATACTACTGCGAACAGTGCACTGCTTGTCTTTGCCGTGACTGCGCATTTTTGGAGCATCGAGACGTAGACCATAACGTCATCTCCATTGAGAGAGGAATCGAAAAAATGAAATCTGAAATTGAGACCAAACTGCATGTTGTTCAGGTAAACGGTTCGCGTTTGAGGAAACACAAAGAAGACATGGAGGAACGAAGACTAAAAGTAAATAAAAGCATTGACGAAGCGTCAAACGAGGTTCACAGAGTCACTGAACAGTGTTTATCATTGATACGTCAACACGACGCAGCCGTGACTGAAATGCTAAGGAAGGACAAAACAGCTATCCAAGATGCATTTGCAATTCAGCTGTCTGGTTTGGATGGGAAGCTGGCGGAAATTGAAAGTAGTGTGGCATTTAGCAAAGAAGTTCTTGATCGAAGAAATCTACCTGAAATTTTGAACGTTAAAGCAATGATTGAACAGAGGCTCCAAGAACTGTCAACCCCTTGCGAATTTATGCCGACGCTGGATTATTCTCAGGTCAAGTACATTCCAAACGATGTTTCGTTCCTAAGGGACGCACCTGGAAAGTTAGCGACGTCTAAGACTGAGCCTACGTTATCATTAGTAGAAGGAAAAGGCCTAACAGAAAGTTTGCAAGACGAAGACTGTACTTTCACAGTTACAACAAAGGATTCAAGAGGACGGACAACTCACAGCGAAGTCGATAAAGTCGACGTTGAAATCAAATCTGTGTTACAAGGAAGCCACGACATCATACCTGTTATTAAGGACTCTAAGAACGGCCGTTACACTATTTCGTATAGACCAAGTACTGCTGGGGAGTTCACGGTGTCAGTCAAAGTAACAGGAACCTCAATCTTGGGCAGCCCGTTTAAACTGACAGTGAAAAGAGGAAGTACCAAAAGTAAGTAGTGAGGAAGTAGCGACAATAGAGAGAAATTAAGGTAAATAAAGAGCAAGCTAAGAATAAATCGAAGATCAGCGCATCCTGTGGAATTGAAAACAAATGAGAGGCATGGTTTTAATAAAACTAGATCTGCAGCTAATTTAAATTACTATCTAAGATATGTAAAGGATTTCAGGATAGAAATAATCTTTAGTCTTTTTCCCCTATCGGGACAGTAACCTGAAAATAATAATGATAATAATAATAATAAAATCATCGAACATATTTAAGAGAACAATTCATATAGCAACGTGGAATCAGAGGTTCATTTGAAGATCATGTCAGGATTACTATGGACCAATTCATTAAGCCGTGAAAACCTAAAATTTGTTTGGAAAATGTTTATTGTTTTAAAACCAATCACAAGCGAGATCTTCAGACAACAAAAGCCACAGAAATCTGATAAACCGGGCCGACACGAAACAAATTTGTTTTGTGGCAAAACTCGTCCTGTTTTCGTTATACAGGAATTTTGATCATTGCTCATCCATCCTATTTTAACACTAGCGAAGGGGTAGGAGGACAAAACTAGGAAGGGAAGTTGGGCGATTTTAACACGAAAAACTATTCTCACAAGCGCGAACGGCAGTTGAATTACTCAAGTACGTACGATTCGCTCCAAATCGGTTGTCACGCCTGATCATTTTTACTTTGATAACAACGGAAAGCGATGTCGAATATTGATTTTACCGGAAGTCCTGCAATAAAGTTAAAAATATCGAGTGCAAATTTATTTGGGAAAGGATTTTGAAAGATGCAGCGTTTACTGTAAACCTAGACCGCGGGGCCTAGACTTATTTTAACACATAAGAAAATATTTTAATTTACCGTCGTCAACCTTTTCAAGGTCTGTCGATTACCGAACCAACTGTCTAGCGACTCAAGGGATTGAAATCGTTTGCAAAAATAAATTGACTCACCAGTTTACGCTATCAGTAGGGAAACAGCCAAAATTTTGCAAGGTCTACGAGTCCCTATTTATAGGTAAAGGTAAAGGTAAAGGTAAACTTTATTTAGCCAGGGTGGCCCATTCAGCGACGAGGCTGACATCCAGAGGGGCGCTGGGCTAAAGAAATCATAATTAAAAATACAACACATCGACATAGACGTGTGTCAAATCAGCCGTCGCGCGCATCGGCGTGTCAAATCACACTCTCGATATAACGAAATACGAATTTAGACTTTCAGTAACACATAGACACAGGGGGAGAGGGGGTGTATCTTGAGACAAAGGGAAAACCAAAAGCAGTTGGAACCCTTCCGAATTGTGTGGTTTCTGTGGTCTGAATCTCGCTTGCGATTGATTATAACACAATAAACATTTCAGACATATTTTAAGGTGTTTAGGGTTTCTATTGCTGGTTTTCAGTGTCACGCAATTCAAAATAGATCAAAATATAAAAAATACAAAACCGGTCAATAGATAAATTCCAGAATCTTGGAAATGAAAGAAGGTAAATATGCAAAGACTCTCGCCAAAATTCTGGTCACAGCAATTTTTCTTATGCGAGATATGCAGAGAAATTTTTTACCCAAATTTACAGAAATTTGTATGGAGACGCCATGCTGGTGCAACCTCGCTCCCAGGGTCCTCTCTCTTCCTCCCTCGAGGAAGTACCCTGGTTGCGGCTGGTCACGTGTCTGCTAGATTTTTGCATATTCCAGAAAAATGATTGAAGGGAGGGGCAGGAAAGTAAAAGTTTGTCTCCACTGAGCTCACCTACTGAGCCCAGTAGGGAGTGGAATTTGTAACCTCGGCCGAACATTGACACATTCGATATTGGAGTACAATGCATCAAAGTTCGGCTCAAAGATAAACTCTGCATTTGGCTGAATTTTCCCATCAATAGTTGGACGGTCTTTGGAATGTGTGCTGGTGAAAATAATTGGCAAAGAACTTGGAAATGACGACCACAACAATAAATGAACCGCGCGGTGAATTAAATTTCATTTTTCATTCGGCAAAATCACAACGCAGGTATTTACTCATTCGTTTAGAGTTAAATACGTCGTTTGTTCGCCTACAAAGGTAGTTTTGCATTTCATTGAAGTACTCTCATCGACAGTTTGACGGTCATTCCATTCTCTTGCGGCGAAAAAAAAAAATTACGAAGAACTTGACATCAACAACGACTGAGTGTTGAATACCAATAACTTGATTAAGCAGCTTATATTTTTCGATCGGAAAAATCACAACGGAGATTGATGCCTTCGTGTAGAGTTTGATACGTCCAGTGCTTGGCCAAGAGACTAGCTTTGAATTTGGTTAAATTCATCCAATCGACAGTTTGACGGTCATTCGGTTCTCTTGCCGTGAGAAATTTTATGAAGAACTTGACAACAGCGACATCGGTCGCGCGTTTGCAAAATCCAACGGCTCTCATTTTAAAACTGTTTTAGCCGTAAGTCCAATTTTCGGCCAAGAAACTAGCTTTTCATTTAGCTGAATGCATCCCGTCGAAAATTTGACGGTTACTTAATTCCTTTGCTGTGGAAAAAGGATTAAACTAATCCGACGCAGGTTTTTGACGGTTTTTTAAAAAGCAGTGAAAAATTAGCAAAGTTCCCTCTCAATTAGCATCTCATACTCATAGAAGTTCAGATCATAGCGACGAAGCATTGGTCAGGCAGGATCTCTGACAAACAACTTGCTTCACCTTCAAAATAAATAACGTCTGTATAGTAGCGCAACATTCACCTCCCTAGACAGTGTTGACTAAAATTTAAGTTGAGGACCCACCCTCTGTGCGGCTTTGGTTGGCATACGTAGACACGTGACCAGCCGCAACCAGGGTACTTTCTCGAGAGAGGAAGAGAGAGGACCCTGGGAACGAGGTTGATGCTGGTGCCCATCCGTATGGGCACCAACATGGCGGCCGGAAACCAACAGAAACATCTGTCCATGAGTTTTGCTACAAAAGCGTAAATTTATCCCTCGAGTAACTCTAAAACATTAAAATAATACTTTTTCTAAGACATGAACTGTTCAGATAGCCAAATTCCCCGAAATAAGTCAGTTTTTTAAGCATCGTGTCAGCTCTCTAGGCCGTCATGTAAATGCCGCGTCACGCAAAAGCTTAGAAATTCAAGCGTAGTGTATCACAAAACCAAGAACCCATTCGGAGCGAAAATTTGTATGAATGTTAGTTTCAGCTGCTCTTATACATCATTAAAGTAAAATCTCAGGAAGATCAATAGTTTTGTAATTTGAATTTTAGTGACGTCATGTGAAAACCAGCTATAGTAAAACCTTCACAGAGGTGTTCCATCTTGAGTTCGCTTATCGTTCTCTGTATTTTTAGCAAGTACACCAGTAGTAACCAAAGATCAGCGCTGCGTTAACGCGTGTACACATTTGCATATTTGGTCAACAAAGTTTTATCAAATGACAAATATCGATTATTACGTGAAGTTGAACTAGCGATGAATAACATATCCCGCAGCAGCGACCCGTAAAAATGTTTTTGATAAAGTTTTAACTTGTGCTGGACAAAATATTTTCTAAGAAAGGCACTTTATTTAACCCTTCGCGAAGCTCAAACTTCAATTTCAGATTTTCCAAGCTACACAACCCGAAAAATTTGTTTTCTGACCACAATTCATGGCCACTTGCCGTCGCCGAGCTACAAAATATTCACTCTTTATGACGAGGGTTGAGTTACCTACATGTTCCAGAAGTTCCAGACTGCAGCTTTGAACACTTGCCTCGAATCTATAAACGTTACTGCGTACATGCATGCACGCATAACGTAATTTGCCCCTGCTGCGGGAAGGTCAAATCGGTGAACACGGCCATCCCAAAAAATCTCGATACAGACTGAATTTGGATTGCGTTACACTTCATGAACGCAATCAAAATAAGAAAAAATATATATCATTTAGCTCTTGCCATTTTCATGTTTTGACTTAACTACCATTTTATACTCACTTCATCCTTAATCTTAGCGGACAGAAAAGCTATATGAGCTTTACCCTATTCAGCCTGGGGTGGTGGTGGTGGTGGTGATGGGGCAGGGGCGTAAAAATGCCATGCGGATTTCAATATTTTCTTGCAAAAACAGCATTTAGGATATATTGGTCTTAGAACTAGGTGACTCGGTCATGTCACTGGACGTTTCCATGAACCATTTTTCAAAGCTTAAATTTCTATTTAAGTTCGCATTTCATTTTTTACGACAATTTTGGTCTAAATTATTTAAATTTCTTATCTTCTCATATTTTTACTGATTTCTTGAATCACATTTTGAAACTGTTCTGATTTTTTTGAAATTTTGTTTGAAATTCAAGATGGCGGAGATTTTGAAATATTTTACGTCATTTTAGATTCTTCGATGTCATGATGTGATTGACACGTGATTGTCACCTGAATAAATAAGTTAGGATACTTTACACACCGTATAAATTGAAAAACTACAGATTGAATTCTTTTGGACATACATGAGCGAGGGTGGGGGGGGGGGGGGGGAGAGAGGCATTTTGTTCCCCTCCCCCAATTCTCCAGGCTTACAAACTCTAAACTGGTGTAAGACAGTGTTTGGTTAAATTGTACAAAAGTGTTGAAAGGGCTGATACGGCTGCCTCTATGCACTTTACGTCAAATTAAGTGTTGCTTGTTATTGCTTCAGAGAAATCAAGACAAAGTTGGTCCTACAGTACAGCAGGGCTTTTGAGTTACGCTCAAAGAAGGACATCGGGTGCCTCAGGTTCTGGTGCTGATTTAGTGGCTCCTTTTACCACCAACGATCTCAAGCGGGCTAAAAACGAGAACGGTAAGAACGACTGATCAAAGGGAACGTGATCTTGAGAAAGGGAATCAGGAAATTCTCCTGAAAATCAGATAACATAACTAAGCCGAAGTCACTAACCAGCTTCGCATATGCTTTTTCGTCACGCAATCTCGATCTTCTTCGTCACAAACATCTTCAGAAACAGACGGCTATTTACGAAGACCAGTCAGAGGGCTCTTTTAGAGCAGTGACGCGAACTTTCGACCTTGAGCAATTTTGGCCCGTGAAGTGTTCGTAGGCAGATATTTTTTTTAGCTAGTTCCTCTCAAATGCTGGCAGCCGCCGAAAAAAATGGGAAATGATCGCAAGACACCAATCGTGGCTTTTCAACGAGTGTGTGAGAACATTGGATGAGAATTTAAAATAGTCTGTTAAAATCCTCTGCGAGAAGCTATAGTGTATTTCGCAGTGAACTGAAATTGCGCAAGACTGGACAAAGAAAATTGCTTATTTATTTTCAATGTGGAGCCGTTGATTTCGGCATGAACTGCAAACAGTGCGCGTTATATTTGTGTTTGGACTTGAACGGTTTACCGAGGTACCAAAGTTTACTTACCTATATAAACATTTTCCGTGTGTAAACGCCAACTGATACTTTGCTAAATGCCGCAAAAGACAAAAGAAATTTCACTGAGGTAAAAGTTGTAATTACCTCGTGATCAGGCATGGTCACAGTTGGTAACCGAGGTCAAGATGAGAGATATATCCGTTTGTGGCGGCGTAAGATTTCTCTTCCCGGGGTGAGCAGATAGTTAACGATTGTCGACAAAGCGTTTCAATCATAGCATATAACAGGGAAAGATCTTCTTATGGCAAACAATCCGTCAGGTAAAACAAAGCATTGTATTTTTCATTCTCAGTATCATTTACAACTTTAATTCTCAAGACAGACTTCGATCCTTTTGTTGTGCAATCTCGTTCCCAGAGTCTTCGTTCTCCTTGACCAGCCGTCGGAAAACGAGAGCTCTGGGAGCAACCATTTTGCCTATTTTTGCCTAACCTCGCCCCCCACCCCCCCATACAATGTTGACAACTAGTACGTGCAATTTCACCTGATTTTCAACATTGTGTTGGGTGGGGAGGGGGCACAGCAACCCATTTATAAAGGACATAGCGGCGTTTTCTTCATACTTCAGTTCTAAAACACAGATAATCCGTTACATTACGTGAGTGTCCAAAGGACTTTTGTCCACGATTGTAGTTCTGTTTTTCGTGTAAACAGAATAATCGATAAGGCTATTAGTACAAAGTGTGGTTCAGTGTATTGTTCGTTATCCTCACTGCTATCATTTCCGGGTTTAGGAGTACGTTTGGCTGGAAATAATGCGGCTCGAGAGCAGCCATAACCCAGAGTGTTAGTTAAAAGGCTTGTCGGAAGCAATTTGGACAAAATCCTTTGGACGGAATAACGTCACGACAACGCGGCCTAGCAGCGGAGTACTGTTAAAAAAGGCAGCAACAAATGCCGCATTTTGGGCTTCCTTGGAGACGAATTTCATAAGGAAAACCTTCAATTTAGAGGTTGAAGCTTCCGTGGGAAGCTAAACTTTGTGCGCGGTTTTTATTAGCGTTGTGAAAAAAAAAAAAAAAATAAAAAAAAATATATATATATATTGGCTCCTTTAAATGATAACGACATCGACGCCAGGAAGGCGCCTAATAAAAATGGATTTATATTTTACCTTCGAGTTCGTAACTATCTGAATCTGCTGAGAACGCCAATCGGTCTGAAAACATGCTCAAATTAAATATGTAATGCCAGCGGTCAATTCCAAAAAGAAATGCATAAAAATTTGTCATCGTGGCCTACGTTCTGCAAAATACGCAGAACTTGGTCATTTTACCACGTTGTTTTGCAGAGGACGGCTACGAAATGTACAAAGGTTTATAACGCACGTGCACAGCCATTGTTCTACTCATTTAACCTTTTGTTTGGTGACGGTTTCGTTGCCGTTGCCATGGTGGTTTGCTTAAGACTAAGCTACGTGACGAGCCATAAGAACGTCTACTTAAGGGGGACTGGGAAGCTTTGGCTTGAGATTATTTGATTCTTCCCTCTTTTTTTTCACAGAAACTTGTCCTATTTGTCTTGACCAACTGACAAACCCACGAACTTTGAGGTGTAAGCACGTATTCTGCGACCAATGCCTTAAAAAGGCCTTAGCTGTGAAGTATGAGTGCCCTGTATGCTATGAGCCTCAAGGTGTTGTTCAGGGGAACCAGCCTCCTGGGGAAATGACGCATTGCTTTGATCGATTTCAAAGCGTCCCAGGATATGAAGGTATTCTTATTGTGTGTTTCTCTATACTCCATCTTGTTTCCGGTTCCTTATGAACGTATACTTTGGCACCAAAATTGGCAAGTGAATTTGGGCGAGCCGCTCCATTTACATTGCCCAAATCTGGTACGTTACTTAGTTTTAAATGAAATTCGCCTGGGAAAGGGAAATGAATTATGCTTATTTTTCGTGGAACAAAACTTCTGTTATTTGTTATCTAAGAATGCAACCTCGTTCGGGAACGAAGTTATGCCTATTGGCGGTTTGTATTTAGTTTGTTTCTATAAACATCTCCTACTCTCCGCAGATCCAAATCAACCTTTGGCTGCCTAGCATAGTTATAGTTTCAAATATTATAACTGTATGTATGACGACCTGAGTTACCAAATAATGTAATTGTCCAGTATTCTATTTGCAGATTACGGCACAATCATCATCAAGTATAACTTTCCATCTGGAATTCAAGACCAGGATCATCCTAATCCTGGTGTGCGTTTTAAAGGCACAAAACACACTGCTTACCTTCCAGATACTCAGGAAGGAAGAGAGGTGCTGCAACTATTAAAGAGGGCCTTTGATGCTCGCTTGGTGTTTACGGTGGGACGAAATTCAAATCAAATAATATGGAATGACATTCATCTCAAGACTTGCATAAAAGGAGGTCTTTCTGGGTAAGAAGTTAATACATCAAGTTTACATTGGGATGCATTTCGCAAGTTTTTGTTTAGTTATTGGTCTCTTGTACAAATCCTAATGATCACGTATAATTGTTATCACATTGCCACTAGCTGGTCTTTTCGGTAGTCTGGAGTTCAATTTCTCCTGAGATGTTATTGCCAGTCTTCCACTATTTGAGAATGTCTGTTCGTATTTGATGGTTTATGTGTCCTCTATTTGAACAACAGCGCTTTTTAAATACCGTGACATTTCAATTATTGTTACTGTAACATCAGGAATACAGTCGAAAGCAACGAAATATAACAATAACTGTTAAAAATTTTGTCGTTTCAGGGTCCGAAATTAACTTTTTTTGGCAGGCGCTTACTGGCGACTGAATTTTTTTTTTCAGTCACCATATATGGAAAAATGTGGTCGCCAAAAAGTGTCAATAAAATTTTTCCTTTGCAGCGAAACACAAACCAAAATTTCTGGTCGCCACGTGCTTGCCGGCAAAATATTTGCAATCGATGTAATCAGGAATCAAACCAGTGCTGGAATCATCTTTTGACCACTTTAACAGATCTACATTTCCACCTTTTGACGGCCAGAGAATATCTAAATCTTCATCTAATTTCTTCGCGGATGTTCCGTCTCCACTTTGTAATAAATTACGGAAAGATTTTAGCACACCTTTGGACACCACATCGCCTGAATAAATATTCATGGCCAAAGAAAGCATGGGGCCTCTTGCGCCCGCAATACGTATGTTATGGGAAACCGCTAAAAAAAAAACATGGCGGCGAAGCTTCGCACTGATCGTAGCTGTAAAACGTTGTGGTAGATTTATAATAACAGGAATATCGGTTTTATGCTTCAAAAGCGGCGGAAAGGTAAAAAGGAAGCGACCAATTGCGGGCGGCTTTGAAATTTATTTTAATCGATTTGGCTGAAAATCAAAGTTGTTGTTTGTGTAATTATCGTGGCATGAAATAGTCAATCGCCCGCTGGCGACCAGTTGTGAAATTCTGGTCGCCAGTGCAAGACTTTTAGTTGCTTTGGCGACCAGGAAAGCGCAATTTCGGACCCTGCGTTTTTCGTGTTAATGGGGAGTAGGGAGACAAGATGGTCCAAGGTTTTTCCATTGGTCTGAGGAAATAGGGCTCTGGATTTGAAGCTGGGTCTAGTTCGTCGTGCTGTGTGCTGTGTTCTTGCAGAAGGCGTTATCTTCTTTACAATGTATTTTTTTCTTCCAAAATTATAGCAGAAATGAGCACTAGAAACTGCCAAGGCGACCTGACAAATTGCTTGAGGGTGTAGTGTAGGGATAGATTGCAAGAATTGCATACATGTATCAAATTTATTTGCATTTTTGACAGCACTAATTTCGAATAGGTTACGTTACACGTTACGTCGGTAAGAAACCTTTCGAGCCACATTACGATATGACGTTTCTTGGGCGAACTTGTCATAAATCGACGTTGTCTCCGCAATCCAATTGTACCCTTAATTACATACTTCTCTTCTTGCTTTTAAGGTCTGGATATCCCGACCCAAACTACCTGCGGGACGTTAAAAGAGAATTGGCTGCTAAAGGAATCCGCGCACCAAAAAGTATTATCTGAGTTTTTTTTTTATTCTGACTTCCTTCACACTGGCCAAACGTACTGTGTGTCCTAGTCGCTTCACGCTACAGAAACCGGAGATAAGTGCCGGCTTGCGGGATGGGCCACTTATTTCGTATCCAGACTTTACTATATTAGGTTTCTCTTGTTTTGCTGTGCAGTTCAGCTGGGTGATCATGACGTATAGGGCAGTTAAGATTAAAGATAGAAACTGGACCTAAATAGCATTTATAGATCGTTAGAATTACTGAGAAAGTCTGTTGAAGTGGAGTGCATATCCTAATTGGCACATTCATCAGGACGGCTTAAGCACTAAGCCTATAACAATCTGTTCCGCATGTGCGTCGAGTAAAGCTAGAAATATATATGTTGCTTGAAATCGAAACATTCTTTGCATTTTAAGTTTGCCTTCTAAGAAGAGAGGAGTAGTGGGGTGAGCAAAATCTTTTATGTTGTTCTTTTTGGTTGTGACTTGTGCAATTCAAAACTGCATAAAACAGAAATGTCACAAATTGCTTACTTTCCAACTAATTGATTCTTTAAAACAAATAAAAATGATTTTGTAGAGAAACATCTCAATTGATGTGCTTCAATAACTACATAGGTACATGCACTTCAATTTTACAATCTTGCCTTTTTAGGACTTAATAGCTTGATATGAATCATTATTCAGTACATTTGCTAGACTTGCCACAAGTCGATCTAATGAGTTTCAGGGTAGAATAGGTAAGTGAGCAAAGCGAGCTTCGATGTTTAGGATGCGAAGTGACCGAGCGAGCGACGAAGTCGCGAGAAGTCAACCAGTCTCACTAGCAGAGTTTTCATTTGCGATTCGCGCCAAAAGTGATGAGTGGCGTGACTTGCAACTGGTGTCTCAGATTACATTTGCGCGTCTTGTCCAGAATCAAAAACAATCGAACGTGAGTGCGTTTTCCTCATTCTCCTGTGTCAAAAGGGTCAAGAGACCACATGTGTTGACTCTTTGCTAAAGTTATTACCAACAAAGATTACGAAAGTTGACGATATCTGGCGGACGATATCTGAGTGGAGGGGGGGAGTGCGTGGGTTAGTACTTTTTCAGCTTGCACGAATTTTTTTTTCACGTCCACTGCCTTTGCAGGATTTTTTTTTTGGGGGGGGGGGGGGTGAAGTCCCCTGAATTTGTTGTTGTTGTTGTCTTGTCTTTTTTTTTTTTTTTTTTTAAGGGGGGGGTGTTGGTAAAATTGTCTACTGCTGTAATCTTAATCTTGACACTCTCCACGAACCGAATGCCTGGAAAAAGGTTCAAACAAATATTTATTATGTTTCAAACAGCATTTTTGCTTTACTGTCAAAATTATACTCCGGGAGAAACACAACCAAGTATCAGACGCATCCAAGTTGAAGATGATTTTAATATGGTGCTATTGCCTAAAATGATTCTGCATTTCATTTTTATTTATTTTATTAATTAAATATTATGAAGTTATTTAGACTATGGCTGCACCGTACGGGGTTTTTGCAGTAAGATGAACTCCGAATTTCTGGAAAGGTTGCAAAATAAGGCAATGCGAATAATTTTAAGAAAAAATCACTTAACGTGCACACAGTCAATGAGAGAGAGACTTCGCCTGTTAACTATATCTAACAGGTGCCGTTATTTAAGTGTGCAATTAGTGCAAAAAATCGTAAATGATTATCACTGTCCCAGGCAACTTCGAGGGTATTTTGTGCCGAGATCAGAACTTCGTTGTAAGGCCCTGAGAGACAGAAGGGAACTTCATCTCCCGAGATACAAAACAGCTATGGGGCAGTCAACCTTTAGTATGCTGCTGCAAAGGAATGGAATGACCTCCCCAAAGACCTGCGTGCTTTTGACACGCTAAGAGTTTTTAGAATTAAAACCTTTTACTTTTTAATAGAGTAAGATAAGGCACAACACAAATATAGTGTATAGGTTTTTTTTTTTCATATTTAGTAGCTTTTTTTTTATATACTTTATTTTACCTCAAGAGGGAATGTCCACTAACGTAAAGCCAGTCGTTGCAAATGATGAAAAATCAATTTTTTTTTCATATTCCTCCCAGAGATAGTCTATGGTAAGCCTAGAAATGTGGTTGGATTTTTTTCTTGAAAATATTTTTTAAACCCGCCAAAAATCAAAACTTCGTTACGGTCCCACGTCTGGTCAAAAACACGCGAAATTTAGTGACTAATACATTATCATAAACTTCGCTCTGTTCAATCCGCATCACAATAACACTTCAGTCTGAGCCTGGAAATATTATGTTGAGGGGTTTAACAGGTCTTTTGAGGCCAATAATACTTCTGTGGGTTAATTTCCAAGGTCACGACGAGCCGCTTAAAATCACTAAAATTCGCTTCGTCAAAATTTTTAATTATGTACACTTTTTCAATCGACAAATTCATTACGATTCTGACATTTTGAAAGAGGAAATGTCAGTGTAAAACCTGGTATAAAAATTATTTTCGGGCTTTCTATCAGCGCTGAGTACTAACGCTCTTAAAATCGTGATAATCACAACAATAACCTGCTAGCAACGAAAACAATTGGCAAGTGCCTGTGACCAGATAATCAAAAGGAGCGTAGAAATGTCTTCTTGTATTTGATTTCTCCGGTATTTGGGCTTAAACTATGGCAGAAAAGTCATGCTTAGTTCACTCTCTGTAAGATATTACATTCAAACATTAAGTACTGGTATATTCAGAATCCTACACGATAACCATTGCGACGCGTGGAGCTCGGCAAAGTACATCATCTCCTCATTGACATTCAACTAATGGCTCCGAGATAATCCACCACGTTCCTATCCCTTGTTCTTAAACAGCAACCATAAAAGTAACGAAGCCTGCCAGCGTCAGTCCCTTGCTTGCTAAAGCGAAATGCTTATGTGCTGTTCTACTTGCTCATGCTGCACGCTGAAATGTAAATATGGCGTCCGATGTCGAATTGTCCGTCACGCGATGGTCAATTGATAGGATTTTGTCACGCGTTGCCAAAAATGGATAAAAGAATAATAAATAGACAGATTTAATAAGACGTTAAAAGCCAAAAAATGTTTATTCTAAAAGCCAAGAGTATCCAAACGCGAGCCGTAAACATCGCGCGGAAATTTCCCTCGCAGAGAAGCTGCGTTTTTATGTGTTTTGGGCTCGGGAGGGGGAGAGGCTGGGATTACTCACCTGTATGGGCTATCAGAGGTATGTGCGGCCCCAAAGGATATGTTTTTTGAACTGTTTTAGTCTGAAAAAGGTGTAAAATTTGACCACATTAGACTGAAATAGGGTGTGTTTTTCACTCTGGCTTGGCATTGAGTATTTTGTTTACAAAGAACCGATTATTTCCGCATTAACATTGGCAAATTTGTAGCCCTTCTCAAATGTTTACACAGATGGGGCCTTTTTCTGGTTTGCGGCGGTCATATATTAGAGCCGCTTACTAATTTTATAGGTCTGAAAATTGGTTATTGATATTTTTTCCCCTGGGGAGGGGATTTGGAGTTGTCTGACGTCTCGTATCTAACTATTTTATATGAGTGATCAAGGCCGAATGATGTATTATTGCTGGTTTTCAGTGTCACGCCATTCAAAATAGATCAAAAGAAAAATCAAAACCGTTCAATAGATAAAGTCCAGAATCTGGGAAATAAAAGAAGGTAAATATGCAGACTCTCGCCAAGATTCTGGTCACAGCAATTTTTCTTATGCCAGATATACGGAGAAATTTTGTACCCAAATTTATAGAGATTTTTATGGAGACGCCATGCTGGTGCCCATCCAAATGGGCACCAACATGGCGGCCGGAAACCCACATAAACATCTGTCACTGAGTTTTGCTACAAAAGCGTGAATTTATCCCTCGAGGAACTCTAAAACATTAGAATAATACTTTTTCTAAGACATGAACTGTTCAAATAGCCAAATTCTCCGAAATGAGTCACTTTTTTAACCATCATGACAGCTCTCTAGGCCGTCATGTAAATGCCGCGTCACGCAAAAGCTTAGAAATTCAAGCGTAGTGTATCACAAAACCAAGAACCCAATCAGAGCGAAAATTTGTATGAATATTAGTTTTCAGCTGCTCTTATACATCATTAAAGTAAAATCTAAGGAAGATCAGTAGTTTTGTAGTGTAAATTTTAGTGACGTCATGTGAAAACCAGCTATATGGATTTCAAGAAGAAAAGAAAGCGGTTATAGTTTTCTGATATTTCGGAGCTCGAAGCTTGATTTCATGTAGTATGTCTTTGACTTTACTCAGTGCGAAAGCAAGTTCTTGATGTCCATAGTCTTTCAGCCGAGCCGATGCCGAGCGCTGTCTTGGTCCAATGTTGTGTTGTTACAGTTACAATAACTATTGTTTGAAAGTGTCGGCACTTTAATGTTACCTGCCGCAAGCAGGTGTCGGACGTGGGCCATGACCTGTATAAGTAGTTGTGTTTGGTACTAATATTTGTATTTTTGTGAGAACCCTGCCTTGGTGGCTGCTATTTAACGAGCTGAAGAATGAAGCTTGTTATTATTTGTTAATCGTAACTCAATGAATGAGTTGCCAGTAATCGGATACCCGTGTTTGCGCGAAGAACTCTGGGATCGTCAGGGGGCAAACATTGCTAGTCGCTAGAAGGAAATGTATGGCGAAAAGTTTTTTCGAGGTACAAGAAAACGATTTTTGAGATAGATCAAGGCTCTTTCGCCGTCGTTTTTATCGCGAATGAATTTGGGCAATGTTGATACGTGGAATATGCAAGTTTTTGTTTGAATAACCGTGAAATATGTGACAAAATCTACCGATAAACTCCGTTGCTTGCGTGAGGTTTATTGTGAAATTTACATCGCGTAATGGTCTGAAAATATTACAAAATTAAATAGGTATAAATCGAGAGGAAATAACCCAGTAAAGCCTTTTAAGTTGTGTACGGGCTACTTTTGGCTTATTTGAAAGCTCAGTCATACAAATAATATTGGAAATAAGCCCGGCGGTGATCAGTGTACTGTCTGGGGTTGATTTAATGACAAATGAGTCCGCGCGACTCATGCTATGTAGCTACTGTGTTGTTCAAAGCCTTTATTTTGCTTTTACAAGCACGTATTTCAGTGATTTTCCTTTTCCATAACAGATCAAGGGTGGCTCCTTGAATATATCTCTGAGTATTTGTATTTAAAAGTGCCATTTGTGCGTGATTATGTTTTCCAAAGTTTGGTATTGACTGTTGAGTGAAATTGCCCGACACAAAGGTAGTTCCTTCTGCAATTTTCGATTTGTTTAAGAGCTTCTTTTCTGTCTTTATATTTAACTTCTCGGAGGTTTTTTTCTACCATTTGCTCCGGTTAGCCTCTCGAGATCAGGCGTGTATTGAGATTTTCAATATTCTCTTCAATGTCAGTTTCACAATAAACCTCACACAAGCAAAAGGGAGTTTATCGGTAAATTTTATCACTTATTTCACGGTTAATCAAACAAAAACTTACATTTTCCATGTATCAACATTGTCAAAATCCATTTGCGATAAAACAACGGCGAAAAAGCGTTGATCTCTCTCAAAAACCATGTTTTGGGGCGTTGAAACAACTTTTCACCATACATCTCCTTCTAGCGACTAGCAATGTTTGCCCCCTGACGATTCCAGAGTTCTTTGCGCAAACACGGGTATCCGATCACTGGCAACTCATTCATTTCGTGACCGTTATATACAGGTAAAAGATAATGAAATTGTGGATTCAGGAAGTCTAAAGGGTGACCGTGTCCGTTATACACAGGTGACCGCTATATGCAGGTCAACTCAACAGTAAATATAAGGGACGATTTTTGGGAAGTTGTTCAGTGACCGTTATACACAGGGTGACCGCTATATACAGGGCCGTTATATACAGGTTTGACTGTATAGGACTCAAATACCTCATACAATCCCATGATACTATGTAGTCTATCGATAGTGGATATGTTTGACAGAACCTGACAGGGTACAGAGCCGTTGCTATTCATTACTTGAAACCTGTTACAGCCATACGCACAATAGGTTCGTTTCTGCCAGCTTGCGGTATTTATGTGGTCACGTAAGAAGTGAAATCCCGTATCTCGCTCTGTTCCCCTTGCGAATCCCGCATCCCAACCCCACAAAAACACGAAATCCCGCTCCCGCTCGTAACTGTAATTTCCGCTTCCCGCCCCTGTTTTCAGCTCAAATCCTGCATATCACGGCGAAAATATGCCAAATCCCGCATCCCGCCAAACCTATTATGGACCCTCCATATTGTCTTGTGTAAAGGCATTTGAATTTCTAAATGCTGAATTTTGCAGTGAGTGCAAATTCAGGAGATTTTTATCATGGATCTTAACAAAATAAAACTGAAATTTGTTAATTTCTACTTATGGGTATTATGGGCTTTCAATTTATTGTCAGTCAGTTAACGTTGGTATGTTGGGGATATGGTGAGGATCTGGACTGGTAATCTTCTAGTATCTTCCCCTATGGTATGCCCCGGCCATCAATCCGATGCTGTCACCTTCACTCGAAGTACAATTTTGCATGTTATCCCATGTAGCACCACCTTTAAGTTCTTACAGAGTGTCTTGGGGAATTTTGGAATTTTTTCGAATCTATGTCGACGCCAGGAGGGAGTGGCTGACTCTATTGTTTTCCGGTAATGATTCGTGACCGACTCATCACTGCTAGTGTGACGTCACATAGCAACGAGTGAGCGCTTCTAGTAGCCTATTACGCCATTGAAGAAGGACAACAGAAAAGAAAGACAAAACAAAACAGGCCTAATATCGTTTTTGTTCGCCAACTAAGTGTAGGTGTGTACAGTTTGTTGTTGCTTTTTGTCTGTGTGCATTAGCTGTTTTAGTTTTGTTGTGCGCTCGTAATCGTGTATTCTTGTTGAATTTTGTCGCAGGTAAGTGGCGGGACCGCCATCTTGAAAATGGGACGAGAGAAGTCAACGTAAGAACGTTCGCGTTTTCTCTCTTAAATGTCTTACTAATAGTCTTGCTAATAGGATGTTTTATGCATTGATAATATACATGAACGTTTAATCCGCGTGTCTTTCTGTGTCGACTGAGCCAACCGTTCCTCTCATCAATCCGTTTGAGTGTTGGGATGTTGTTTATTGCTTGATTTCCACCAACATTTCCCTGCGATGTGATCGGTTTTTGTCTATTTTGGAGCACCTTTGTTGGTAGTTATCAGGCCTTTGAATTCAATTCTTTGTGTTTAAACTTCGTTTGCCTTTTGTGTTGTAATTGTGTCCACTGTATGGTGAAATTTACAGCAGCTTTTATATTTGTTTGCCTTTGTTACGTTGTGAAGGTTTCTTGGCTTTTTTTCCTGTCTAGGCGCAACCGTTATTGCTGTCCACTGCAATTTTCTTTTTTTAGTATTGTTTGATTGATTATCGTTTTTTACCAAGTAATTTATAGATACTGATCATCGGTTTATACCAGCGTCTTCCTCCCGGACCTCGCTGATCGGTCTTTCAGTTTTAAATAACGCTTTTTACCCAGGTAGTGAGGCCTGGGTTTAAATTTCGGCTCCGTTTTTTTTTTCCTCGTTCAGTCACAAATCGCCGTCTGGTCTCTAAAGCGCACGCGTCACCTGTGCATGCGTACAGCACATGAGATTTACAGAAGTTGTCGTCGTGAAAAGTTAGCACTGATTCCATGGTTTCTGGGGCAATGAAATCATATACAAACGAACACACCGTTCGAGGTAGACCAACACTAAAGGACATTAAGCGTTTTCGGAACGGGTCGGTCTGCAAGCCTTACGAGAGATCAATCTACGAGCGAACATTTTGAGTGAATTTATCAAGAATCATGTTATACCAAAGGAGCCATCAACCGGGGCTATCAACTCTTCAACTTGATAAAAAGCATCTTCAGAAGCGTCATCGTATGATCGTGAACCAAGTAGAATCCCAGCACGAACTCAAGAACGTCTGGGCAACAAGAGCAGAAAGGTTAGAAAATTTGTTTACGAATGTATCTGTTCGAGTACACCTAAGTGAAACGCTCCGAGAAACTTCGTTAAGTATAATAAAGATAAAATCTCGAACTAAACGATATTTTCTCTTTATTTTCTTGTAACAGAGTTATGTGTCTTTACAAGAGTGAAACCCATGTAGCGAATTATTGTACATTTAAGCTGAAAGAAACTAATGTACATGTATGTTGACCCCAGCAAAACAATTCTTGGCTTGCACTGTCACGCAATCCTGACGCAATAAAAAATTTATTCGACAACCATTTAGTGGATTAATTCAAGAAATTATGATGTTATAGGAGAGTAATAAAGATAACACTTCGCTAATTTTTAAGTCTGTGCGTTTTCCCAAGCTCAGATATTCGTCGAAATATTTTGCACAAATTTACAGAGACCAGTACCTCCGCGGTACGCCAACATTGCGGCCGGAAAATAGTGTAAACATCTGGAGCTTACTTTGGCTATCTTACTTTGGCTATTTAGGCGACTGATTATCTGTACTGAACAAGCAAGCATTTACATTAGCACTTTTCCTAGTACTTTAACTGCTGATTGGGCTAAAAATCACGACATAAGTATATGTTTTTCGACAAACGCGTTCGTAGGTCTATGTCACGCACCGCCATAACTCGGAAATTCAAAATGTCTCGCTTGCTTGAGAAACGCAAATAACGACAAAGGCTGAGGAAAATAAACTGAAATTAAACGTTTATAGGCTGATATAAAGACCTTGACTCTTTTCACGCCCTAAAGACCTGCAGACGTGTAATAAGCTATTAATCGATTCCAAGAAATGCAATCAAAAGCAGAAGAGCTTAAGCACATCTATTCGATTGAATTTCGTACAACTTCAAATGCAGAACATTTAGCTCAATTGCAATATAGCTAGCGCTTCTAAGTATAACGACTGCCTGGGTACACGCAGCAAAGCGTCCAGTTTTATTTAATTGTGGTGTTCAGTGTTGTGTTTTTCAAATTTACAAAAAAATTCAAACTAGAGTTTGCCTGAGTAAGCTGTTTTTGGTTTTCTTTTTGCCACTTACATTTTGGTGTACAATTTTGGTGTACAATTTTGGTGTAAACTCTAGCATTTAAATAATTACTTTTATGGTGACATCAATTTTGCTTTATGATTTATCTCTTGATTGTCATACGCCACAACTTGAATGATGCTGCAACTGTCCTGCATTGCCATGTTGTAATGACTCCTATTTCTTAAGCCTCCAAGATTTTCAAGGCTGCATTGTAGTCTTTTCATACCTTAAAGTTCTCATCATATTCCAACTAAAAAATAATCCTTCACTAAATGTCACCAGATAGATATTTGCTGCATAGCACTCAAAATAAATGACAGCAAATGCTAAGAAATGTGTTAGAGTGCTGAAATACTGTTAAGATAATCAGACATTTATTCTTAATAATATTATTATATTTATTACTTTAAACAAGTTCTATGCCTATTAGTTATTTTTATTTATTGTGCTTTTATGATCATCTCCTGCTCTTCATGGAACAGATAATGTCCATGGAAAAATATTATATAAATATGCCATTTTTTGGACACCGAATGAAGGCTACTTTTCATAAAACCTGCATTACCAAATAAAAGAATGATTGATTGACTGAGAATGATTGATTGACTGAATCAATTTCTCCCTCAGACTCTGAAGATCCATAAGCTTTATTCTCCTTCAGTGTGCTTAGCAGCTAATAATAATAATAATGATGATGATGATGATCAAAATAAAAATTTTATTGAGCTCATTAAAGTTCTTCACGAAAACTTAACATGATAATTATTTACAGCACAAAACTATTTGCAATAATAATTGTATAAAAATTGTTAAAAAGGAGGCAAAATGCAGTTACAGAAATCAATATAATTGAGAAAACCTTAGAATTGGAATGACTTAAAATGTCATAGAAACGTAGTGAAAGTATTTGCAGTTTGTGTCATCGATTGTACGCGAGAAGTACTTTCTCCTAAATTAAAATAAAAGTGTGCTCTAAAATTAGCACACACACGCTTGACTAACATTTAAGCGGCAGTCATCAATGAAATCCCCTTGTAGAACTTTGTGGAAAGGTGTTCTGGAACCTCTCACACGTGTGTACCGACCATAAAATCTCAAAGGAAAGCAATGTTCTAATCCAAGTAATAGTAATGTGATAAGGTTCCTCATTCTATTAATAATAATAATAATAATAATAATAATAATAATAATAATAATAATTGGATATTTACCCAGGATAAACCTTCAGTACAAAGCACTGTTATTAATGGGGTCCTGCTACGCTCTCATTCTGACCATATCTGACCATACATGCCCTGCCTGATCCATTGTCAGTGGTTTTATTTGTGGTTAGTGTGATAGCAGTCAGTGCTGAAAACCTTGATGTTAGCTCCAGAGAATTTCCCCTAGTTACCCTGATTTGTGTCTTCATTGGTCGATGTTCAGTTATCCTTGCATACATGTCCAATATACACAAACAGATACCAATCGTCAAAACACCCTCACGAATCGTACCATCGGTAAATGATCACTATTCGTCAAAGTAGCCTTGTCGATTGGTGCCATTGATACCATTGGTACAAATCGATTCCAACGGAAAAGTAGTTGGTCGATTGGTACACCATTTGTAAACTGCACATATTAACAACCGAGGGCCGCGCGTAAACTACTTGTCGATTGGTACCATTGGTACCAATGGTACCAATGGAAAAGTAGACAGCCGATCAGTATGCCATTTGTATTTGCATAAAGCGTGCGATCCCGAAAGCGCTAAATGAATGCAATATGTATATTCTTCGTTCTTAAAGTGTGCGAGCCCAAACACCCGCTAAATACAATGTATATTCTTCGTTTTTAAAGCAGTGCGAGACCAAACACACGCTAAATACAATGCCCTACATACAATATGTATATTCTTCGTTCTTAAAGCGTGCGAGCCCAAGCACACACTAAATACAATGTGTATATTCTTCGTTCTTTAAGAGTGCGAGCCAAGCACACACTAAATACCATGTATATTCTTTGTTATTAAAGCGAGCCGAAACACACGCTTAAAACAATGTATATTATTTGTTCTTGAAGCGTTCGAGCTCAAACACACGCTAAATACAATGTATAATCTTCGTACTTAAAGCGGGCCCAAACACACCCTAAATACAAGATATCTTATTATACGTTCCTGATTTGTATTAGCCGACTATGAGTAGTCCCTCTTTCGCTTAGTCCGTCGTGCTTGACTGGAAAGAAAACCTCGAGAAAGAAATGGCCGCGCGAAATTCTGGAGGCGAGGATTTCGCGCGGCCTTTTCTTTCTTATATTGTATGTAGGGCATTGCATTTAGCGTGTGTTTGGGCTCGCACGCTTTAAGAACAAAGAATATACAAAAAATATTCTACGTCTTTATAATGAGATGCATTTCACCAATGGAACACCAATCGAATAAGTGTAATTCCATTGGTACCAGTCGTACCAATGGTACCAATGGATGAGTAGAATGGACCCCTACTCAGCCTGAAGCCATCGGAAATATTCTAAGTCTTTATAATGACATGCGCTTCACCAATGGAATACCAATCGAATAATGCAATTCCATTGGTACCAATCGTACCATCGGTACCAACGGACGAGTAGAATGCACCCCTACTCAGCCAAAAACAATATGAAATATTCTACGACTTGATAATGAGATGCATTTCACCAATGGAACACCAATCGAATAAGTGCAATTCCATTAGTAGCAATCGTACCATTGGTACCAATGGACGAGTAGAATGCACCCCTACTCAGCCAGAAACAATTGGAAATATTCGACGACTTTATAATGAGATGCATTTCGCCAATGGAACACCAATCGAATAAGTGCAATTCCATTGGTACCAATCGTACCATTGGTACCAATGGATGAGTAGAATGGACCCTTACTTAACCTGAAGCCATCGGAAATATTCTAAGTCTTTATAATGACATGCGCTTCACCAATGGAATACCAATCGAATAATGCAATTCCATTGGTACCAATCGTACCATTGGTACCAATGGACGAGTAGAATGCACCCCTACTCAGCCAGAAACAATATGAAATATTCTACGACTTTATAATGAGATGCATTTCGCCAATGGAACACCAATCGAATAAGTGCAATTCCATTGGTAGCAATCGTACCACTGGTACCAATGGACGAGTAGAATCATTCATTCCATTCCATCATCATTCCACACGAGTAGAATGGACCCCTTCTCAACCTGAAGCCATCGGAAATTTTCCAAGTCTTTATAAATCCCCATGTGGAGACATTTCACCAATGGATTACCAATGGACTGAGTGCCATTCCATTGGACTCTGCTTGTGTGTATTGGACAACCCTCTATCCTTGTGTAAAAATGATTGAATTTCACCACGCTAGCTTTCTCTTCAGTATGGTATTTAAGTCAACAAGGTTGGTGACATCTATTTTAGTTGTTCATGTAACAGAAACTTAACATTTTTTACCTTCACACCAAAGTGTAACTGTCTTAGATTTCAGATCTCAAATTATTAAACTTGTCAATTGATTTTTACTGGCAATCAAGCTGAGGTAAGCCTTTGCATGACTTTAATTGTGCCTTTAAAGGAAATATGTCGGGCTTCCATAATCAATGAGGGGGAGTCTACTGTAACTGGAGGTGTGGGAGGGTGCTTAATTAAGAGGCCCTGCGCCTAAGAAACGACCGATGATTTCCGGCTAAAAAATAAAATCGGCCGATTTTTATCTCCCAAGCAGAGGTTACCGAATACTATTTAAAAATGAATTTCTTTTGTTTCAGTTTCGCTTTAAACCAAAAATATTGAGCCGCAAACTTTTTCCGTTTGATAGCAGCAAAATCAGGCTGAAAATAAGCCCCCGCAAAAAACTGTTCAGAAATTACTATCGCAACGCAAAATAATGAGAAAACTACACAGTGTTGAAGAAAAAGGCCTTTTAATGCAATATCATTCGATAAACATAAAAAAACTGCCGAAGCGATTAAAAAATAAAGTTTCAAATATTGCATACTAAATTAGATGGAGTGTTGGAACTGATTTTAAAATAATTATTTCTCAAAAGTTCAACGCTTTTGAAAGGAATCACAGTGATGAATCAGACATTGGAGGGATATACATCACGTTTCTAGAAAAACATTTTTCGGCCAAAGTATATTGACTTTGTACAAAGCGTTCAAAGTTACCGTGTTTACCGTTATCCTGCTACTTCGGCGAAGCACTTCTCTTTTGCCAATACGGCCGTGGATAGCGTGGTAAACGCCACTTTAAACCTTGCTAGGCATTCAAAGACCACCCTGAGTAGAAGAACGTAGAATTAAAAGAGAAAGGAAGATGAAAAATACGCAGAAAAAGAAAATAACTCGAAATTACCATCTGCTAACGAAAGTTGAATCTGGAAAATGTCGTGGCGTGACAGCGGCCATTGACGTCATTTGTCACGCCTGATTTTGCTGCTATCAGACGGAAAAAGTTTGCGGCTCAATATTTTTGGTTTAAAGCGAAACTGAAACAAAAGAAATTCATTTTTAAATAGTATTCGGTAACCTCTGCTTGGGAGATAAAAATCGGCCGATTTTATTTTTTAGCCGGAAATCATCGGTCGTTTCTTAGGCGCAGGGCCTCTTAAGGGGCGCAAAAATGAAGCAAGAATCTGTACATTTGACAGCATGATTGAACAATGTATGAAAAAAATATATATATAGTTCTCATATGCATGTATTGACAGGTGATAAAGAAATTTTTAAAAATCTAAACTAAGGTGAGTTATAAACACCATGCCGGTTTATCATCTATGGGGGGGGGGGGGGGGGGGGAGGGGGCAAAAGCCTTCAAAGGGTAAATGTTCATCAGAATCCCTAAGTGATTCCCAGTGTGTCATTGTGAAAGGGAATCTGTGCATTATGATATGACTGTTCCTTCCAGTCACATTCCCTGCAAAAGAAACACAAAAATAAATAACTAACTAACTAACTAAATAAATTAATTAATTAATAACCTGTTTTCAGTGGGATACATTTTTTTCGATGACCAAAAGAGAAGTATTAGCTGATTATGACCTTGCAAATCGATAGATTGTGACGGATCCTTTGGATTAACAGCGTTCATCAATTTTTAAAATATCCAGTTCCAAACTGGAAATCAGGGAAAAGCTAGTCATGATCACAGTTAGGCCGCCGGCCAGGAACTAGGCTGGGTTTTTCATGTGAATGACACAACTATAAGTATAATGTTTGTTGCAGACCTAACATATAGAAAGAGACTTCTCTTTTCACAAATAAAACAAAATAAAACAGAACCGAATCACTAATCAATCCATAAATATTAACCACATTCTGTACATTGCTCTAAATGTAAACTGTAGTACGACAAAGGTGAAAACTTACCTAATCTGGATATCCAAAACATGGAAAGTACATGGCCGTTCTTTCCACACAACCACTCTTTGCACTTTGAAGGGATTGATGTGATGAACCACGAGCACTGAAAAACTGAAATTCCACCGGCATACACGAAACCAGATATACCCTCTGTCGAACCTCCTATTGGTGTGTCAAAAGGACTCTGCTTCGCCATACATTGGCCCTCGAAAGGTCAATCTGCTAACAGTTTTGCTCGACAAATTTGCTTCAAAACAGAACGTTCTCGCTCAAATTATCTACCTGTTGAATATTTTGGCTTACAAAAAGTACCAAATAAAGATTCCTCAATATAACATAAACCACAATATCAACGAATCTAAGCAAATGGGGCAGAATATCCGAGCGAAATTCTGCATTTTTATGAACCTCTTCAACTTCACCCATTGGGCGCCATTTTGAATTTCATCCAAGCCAAACGTGACGTCACACTGGCAGTGCTGACTCAATCAACGTTCTGTTTAGAGACGCCCCCTCCCTTCTGGCCGACACCATTTATGTCGAGGCTACGCTCGCACCCAGATTTCTGCTCGATGTTGATTAAATGTTATCGATTTTTCCGAGAATTACTATCGCGGTGTTGCTGTTGTTGAATGTTACTTCTTTGTTAGAGATCATGGCTCAGAGTAAGGGCTTTTTTGATGATATTAAGAAAGAAATTGAATGTTCGTTATGCGAGGAACAATTCAGTGAAATCAAGGAGCCTAAAATACTCGACTGTTTTCATACGTTTTGCAAACCCTGCCTGAAGAATTGGTTGCAAAAGAATCGGGAAGGAGTGATCAGCTGCCCAAACCGCTGTCATAAAATAACTAAATGTCCTGACAATAATGTTGACAGACTTCAACCGAACTTTCATCTCAAGCACATAGTGGAAATCGTGGAGGCTTACAGCGGACAAGGACAAGAAGATACAGCACACTGTGGAAATTGCGATGAAGGGAAGCCATTGAAGTATTATTGTTCCGATTGTAATTGCTTCTTATGCGAAGACTGCGCGGGACTTCACAAGAACTGGAAAGATTTTAGAGGCCACCACGTCAAAGAAATAAGAAACTTCGAGTCAAGCGATGCACAAGACTACGCTCGGAGAGCCGCAAACGTTTGTAATCAACACAACGATGAGCTTCGGTTTTACTGCGAACAATGCGTCGTTTGCCTTTGTCGTGACTGTGCATTTCTGGAGCACAGAGGTGTAGACCATAACATTATATCGATTGATCAAGGAGTCGATAAGAAGAAATCCGAAATTGAGACCAAAATGCTTAGGGCTCAGGCAAACGGCCTTCGTTTGAAAAATCACAAAGAAGATGTGGAAAAACGGAAACAAAAGGTAAACAACAGCATTGACGAGGCGATAAATGAAGTTCACAGAGTCACCGAACATTGCATCTTACTGATGCGCCAACACGAAGCAAGCGTGACTGAGAAGCTAGCGAAGGACAAAGCAGCTATTCAAGATGCATTTGCAATCCAGTTGTCTGGTTTGGATGGAAAGCAAGCGGAAATAGAAAGCAGTGTGACTTTTAGCAAAGAAATTCTTGATCGAAGAAATCTACCTGAAATTCTGAACGTCAAAGAAATGATTGAACAGAGGCTCGAGGAACTATCAACCACTTTCAAATTTATGCCGACACTGGATTATTCTGAGGTCAAATACATTCCAAACGATGTTTCGTTTCTAAGGGACGCACCTGGAAAGTTAGCAACGTCAAAGACTGAGCCTTCGTTATCATTAGCAGAAGGAAAAGGCCTGACAGAAGGTTTGCAAGGCGAAGACTGTACTTTCACAGTTATAACAAATGATTCAGGAGGACGGACAACTTACAGCGAAATCGATAAAGTCGGCGTTGAAATCAAATCTGTGTCACAAGGAACACACGACATCATACCTGTTATTAAGGACTCTAAGAACGGCCGTTACACTGTTTCTTATAGACCAAGTACTGCTGGGGAGTTCACGGTGTCTGTCAAAGTAACAGGAACCTCAATCTTGGGCAGCCCATTTATACTGACAGTGAAAAGACTCGGAATTACCTACAAAAGTAAGTAGTGAGGAAGTAGCAAAAATATCAGAAATTAAGTAAATAAAGAGCAAGCTAAGAATGAATCGAAGATCAGCATCCTGTTGAATGAAAAACAAAGGAGAGGCATGGTTTTAATAAGACTAGATCCGCAGCTCATTGAAATTAGTATCTAAAGGATTTCGGACTAGAAAGAATGTTCAGTTTTTTTTCCCTTACTGGGACAGTAACCTGGAAAGAATATTCAGAGAACTTGAAAGAAAAACTAATACTGAGGATAACAATTCTTATAGCTTTCAGGGATGGTGGAGCGTATTTTGGATTGGGGAGGGGGCTACAAGCGCTAACTTGTAGGATGTAAAATTATTGTTTTATGTATTTTTGCTTGAAATTGGAGATGGGAGGGCAACCCCTCCCCCCCCCCCCCCCCCAGTCTCCCCAGCTCCGCCTTCCCTGGCAACTTGGAATCAGAGGTTCGTTTGAAGATCATGTCGGGATTACATGATCACTGTCCAATTCATAAAACCGTGACAACGTAAAATATGTCTGTAGAGTGTTTATTGTTTTATAACCAAATCACAAGCGATTTATTCAAACTGACTGATAAATCAGGCCCATCGGTCAAAACTCGTCCATTCTTTGTTATCCAGGAAGATAAGATAAGATAAGATAATTTCATTCTGAGTTATACAGGTTTTTCCATCAGTCAGCAAAATTACTGGACTATCTACCTATCTGCCTAACTACAATAAAAATTAATAACGATTTAAATTAAAAAAGAAAAAACTAAAACTAAAACTGCTTTTCATGGAGGCCGTGTTTAAAAATTTACTTAAAATTAAGATATTACTTTAAACTGTGGCGACTTAATTTAGATTTGAAATCGATCAGTGAAGATACTTGTCTTAGGTCTATAGGTAAGTTGTTCCGCAGCTGAGCTCTGCTGCACGAATTTAGATCATTGCTGATCCATCGTATTTCAACACTAGCGAAGGGGGGCGGGAGGTCAAAACGAGGAAGAGAATTTGGACGATTTTTAACATGAAAAACTCTTTTCACAAGCACGAACGGAAGTTGAATTACTCAAGCACGTACGATCCGCTCTAAATCGATTGTCACGCCTGACCACCATTATTTTGATAGAAAAGTGATGTCGAATGTTGATGTTCTTTTCGATAATGATGAGAAAGTAGCTTTTTCTTAAAAACATACACACATTAAGACTAGAAAACGAAAACCATACCTTATTGGGAAGGAAAGGCGAAAGTTCGAGTGTTAACTGTGTAGCAGTTATTTCAACAGACAAACACATTTGAATTTATTGTCGTCAACCAGTTCAAGGTCTTTCGATCACCAAACCAGTCTACCGGCCCAAGGGATCGAAATCGTTTTCCAAAATAAATTGACTCACCAGTTTAACCAAAGATGATCGATAGCAGGGTTTATATTACCAGCAGAGAAACTGCCACAGTTTTACATTTTTGACGAGTCCCTAGTTTTAGCCGTGTCAAATCGACCGTCGCGCTCGTCGGTTTGTCAAATCCGATATCATATTCTGGATATGAGGGAATAAAAATTTAGGCTTTTAATAATATAGCTTATTTATGACCAAAATGGCCAAAATACGATACTCTATTTATGACCAGAGCTGCTGAAAAACCATACCCTTTCGGGCCGCACACACCTATATAACCTATACAAGGAAGTACCCCCCGGGTTAGGAGGGCTGCATGACGAGCCATAAGAACGTCTGCGTAAGGGGGGCTGTTGAGCTTTGGCTTGAGATTAGTTGGTTCTTCCCCCTTTTGTCACAGAATCTTGTCCTATTTGTCTTGCCACGTCGACCAACTCACGGACGTTGAGTTGCAACCAAGTTTTCTGCGACCAATGCGGCCTTAAAAGGGCCCTAGCTGAGAAGTACAGTATGAGTGCCCCATGAGGGGACGTAAGTAAATAAGTTTTTTAATTCCTAGTATTTTTTAATAGTTAGTTTATTGTGACTGAAAAGCCCTGTTAAAGGGAGTTCCAATAAAGTATGTATGTATGTATGTATGCATGTATGCATGTATGCATGTATGCATGTATGCATGTATGCATGTATGCGTGTATGCATGTATGCATGTATGCATGTATGCATGTATGCATGTATGCATGTATGCATGTATGCATGTATGTATGTATGTATGTATGTATGTATGTAAGTGGCGAAAACTAGAAGTATCGCTTATACTTATGCAGACAGTTTTGTCTGCGGTTAGCGATGGCGTTAGTTCCTAACATAGAAAGTGTTGGTCGGTTTTTACTCTTCCTCTGAGATTTGCTTGTCAGATCTGTGTCCAACTCATCTATTTATTACGTAAGATCTCGTCGCGAGACATTGTGGTGAAAAACAGGATTGCGATAGCGCCAAAGAAAGGGTTCGCGCTCTTTTTAAAGTGCCACTGAAACGAAATTTTTGTATGTGAGATTTTTGCTTAGTAACAAAGTTTCAACCTTACTTGGAAACACTGCAAACTTTTTTTTCGCATACGGTAAGCGAAAACTGCTTTTTCAGCCGTTCGAAGTTGGCTGGTTAAGCCCAAAATTGGCGGCCATTTTGGCGCGGTCAAAACAGCCCAGTGACGTCACTGGTTGTATTACTTTCATGCCGTGCTGAAAATTTAGAGTGATTATGGGAGAAGAGATTACTGTTCGAAGCCCCCCCAAAAAAACATCTTAAGGACATCTCAGAGCTGTAAAGCAGATAATAACAATAGCCTTAGACATGAAGAGGTCGAGAGTCGATCCTGGGGCTTTCCAGTCTATTTAATTGGATATTTGCAGGATATTTTATGTAAGCAAGCAAACGAGTGGGAGTTCTTAGATCCAAAATGATCGGGACTCTTGGTGAAATGGCCAGCACTCAATTAAACAATATCTACACTCATAAAGTAAAAAAGACATGAAAACAAGAGAAAGCGGCTTTTGAAAATATTATCCGAACTGCTGCTGCACGAATTGCAGCAACAACGCTTCGAGTTTTCGAGTCGCTTCGCTTCGAGGAAACCGGACGCTTCGATGTGAGTTTCACAGCGGACGAGATTGTTCCACAGTGACCTTTAGTCCAGTTGTATCTGCTACATCCTACAAGTTATCACAACAGCAATTTAAGAAACCCTCTTCTTTTATATGAGGGAGTGAATTTAAACTATAAAGGTAAACTAAGCTGCCATGGCCCTACAGGTATGTTTTCAGGAAACGAGAGAAAGCGTGACAATGTCGGCGGCGAAGGGTCATATATGCAAATTAGTTCAAATTCTGTTTAATGAACCTTCGAAAGTGTGTGAACTAGTGACGTTTTAACGAATTGTTTTGAACTTGGATATTGTTAAATGAAGATCATAGACATAAGTATGTGCTAAAGAACTCAAAGTAATCCATCGGCCGTGAAATATTGCAATTGGGAGATACGCGTAAAAGAGAAGCGAAATTCCCGCTTTGTTTACGCTGATACGTACGCGGCGACTAAGCAAACCCTGCTGCGGATCACAATTTTCAAAGATTCATTTTGTCTACCACAAGAACTCTCACTTATTAGTATCATAAAAAGATGCCCTCTGTGTGCAAAGAAGTACTCGACTCAAAGCTTGTGGACCGTTAATAACTTCATGATTGTGCAGATGGCTGATGCGCTTACGACTTTTAATGCAGTAAAGTTGCCGACGATATATTCGAACCTTGTTAATAGACCTTAGATAAACGTGAGAATCCAAATTTCAGAACCAGGCTGAAAACAGACGACGAAATATCGTGTTTAGGCTTCAGGACGTGGTATAAAAGTTGCCACACTCGTCTTCGAAATCTCCAATCGAGTACTCAAGATGTTCGAAAAGTATACTGAGCTGTTATAATCTGTAGCATTTATTTTGGTGAACCTACACTCTCTGGCGCCCTCCAACGTTTATGATGTGTATTTCCTGTCAAGGCCGGACAGAAATTACAAGGTAGAAAACTAGTAGGTATCGACAATATGAAGAATAAACTTGAATAAATCAAGTGAAAACAAGAGAGAATCTATAGCGCTTCTTGCGTGAATACAACCAGTGACGTCACAAAGTTCTTAAACTCGGTTCCAGAGCCCGGACACAGTTTTGCTCCAAAAAGTCGATTTCAACAGCTTAAAAAAGCACTTTCCGTTGGGATTTCACAGAAATAAAGTTCACCATTACTTTAAGCACGTTTGCAACTATAGATTGGGATAATAAAAGAGAATACGAAAATTTCGTTTCAGTGGCACTTTAATACTCGCGTCATCAACGATGATGTATTGTACTTGCACCAGACAAATACTGGTATGCCATAAGTAGCTGTATGTGTAGATCACGCCCCGGTCGGTTCTTCAAGAAAAATTCAGTAGTGTCGAGTTTCCCCAATGAATTTGTGCGAGTGGAAAGAAGATCACTTCGGCTGGCCGATGCAAACGCCGAGTGAGTTATGACTGTAAGACCTACAATGAATGAATATTTCGAAATTGTGGCTTCGTCATTTTGTTTGCTGGCGTTTTTGTTACGCCAACAGCTAGAAAAGAAGTCATCTTCGGAAAATAGTGCATTTGCGCGTTTAAAATTGTTCGACTACGTTGGCAAATTCGCGTCCAGTGAACACCGATTAACACCGGTGGATGACAGAAAGGTAAACGATTTAGGTTGTACCGTAATGAAACCGCCAGCTAGTGGAACGAGACAGTCGATTTTGCCCCGAGGTCTTGCCAAAGCTGCAAGAAATTTGTCAGAATGCTCACATCGATACTTAACTTAAAGGGAGGGTTTCACGAAAAACCCCTCTCTGATGTAGTTTAGTAATCACATGCTATAGTTAGTCGTGTCAGAATGACGGGTGACGAAAATTCTCAGATGATTTTAGTGGATTTTACCGACGCTGTCGACCGTTGAATTTAGTGCTGACCCGTACCTCTATTAACTATGCCCGTAGAATTTATTCTACGGTTGATGATTTTACAGCTATTTCCATGCGAAATTAGGTTACTTGCTTAAGATTGGTTCATAAACAATCAAAAACTGGGTCTGTGCCAAAAAGCGAGCACAGGCGAACAAATAATACAGACATGCGCCGAACCGTGAAAACCACCCTTTAATATTTTGTTCATCAGAACTGGTGGTGGACACACCTCATAAAGTTCGATGTAACGCGAAATAAATAATCACGCAGCTAAATGTTTTGGCCATCAGAACTGGTGGGTAACCCACCTCATACAGTTCGATGTAATGCGGAAGAAATCAAGTTACGCAGCTCAATGCTCTGTCGGTCAGGACCGCTGTTGACACACCTCATACAGTTCGATGTAACGCGAAAGAAATAATCACGCAGGTTAATGCTTTGTTCGATGTAACACGGCGTTACTATCATTTGCTAGCACATCAATGCGCCGGTGGCGGGTACGTTAACACTGTCTGTGGCTTCCACTACCAGCTGGATCTAGAGAAATGTATTCAGGGTATTATGGGTTTAGATCTCTCAGATCGATGTTGCATTCATTGGACGCACGTGTTTCTGTCAGAACTTCATTGCAATTTTGTTTAAACTGAATTAATTGTCGTTCCTCTTGAAGGCGGTTCCACTTCAGATTACTATAAAAGCGTCCCCGTTTTGTTTGGAAACTTTTGAGAAGGAAAGGCGTTTTGAAGGAGGCGAAAGAGGTTTCCCTTGTTCAGTTGAAGTTCCAATTGCTTCAGCGTTCGCTTCCTGTCGTGTAGTGGTCTCTGCAGAAATATTCACCTTCACCTAGCTACTTCACGCCAAGTGGCGCGTAAGGCCTCAGACTTATTCATTTGATCATTATTATCATCTGTCACACAAGGGCCTGATCGAATAAAGGAACTATTTTTTTTGTGGGTAAAATGAGAGCACGCGTCAATTACATTTTGATGACGCGCATTAGTTGGTGCTTTATATTTCTCTCTCCTCATTTTTATTCCCCTTCATCTGGTGTACTGTCTAATGACATTTAGATGACAGTGAAATAGATTATAACACTGCCCAGCTCAAGGCGAAGGAACCTGGTGTGAAGTGTGTTAGAAATGCTAAGAAACTTTCCTAGCATTCCTTTGTGGTACTTTCAGTTTTTGCCTTATGAGCCTCAAGGTGCTGTTCAAGGAAACCAGTCCCCTGGGGAAATGAAGTTTCGCTTTGATCGATTCCAAAGCGTTCAAGGATATGAAGGTATGCTGAGTCTTTATACTTCATCTTGTTTCCGGTTCCTTATTAACACAAACTTTGGCATCAAAATTGGCACGCGAATTTGGACTAGCCGCTCCATTTACATTGCCAAATCTGGTTATTGGTTTTAAATAAAAACCGCCTCGTTTTGGGGCAGTGGCTGGATACAATGGGTATCGACGTCGCGTGCTCGACAACATTTTCACCCGATTTAAGTCCCGTTGAATTTGCATTAACAAGTTAAAGATTGTTCTTAAAATGGAGGAAATGCAACTGTTAGTCCAGGTGGTATTGAACACGACTTGAAAAGCGTGCCGGGAGGAATTTTCGCCAGAGCTCATTTTCATCTGATAGCCGAACGGCAAACATCTCCACGCATTGTAGATATGGAAATATGACTTAAATGAGGGTCTCTCGCTTCCGATGTTTAACGAAATCTCGACTGACTTTCATGTTAAATCTTTCGCAGGCCAAGTAATAGCTGTAGATGTCTTCTGCTCGCTTAACAAAGCCGCCATTTTGGGTGCTGAACAGCTTAATTTAGTAATCAAAACTTCGCGGTACGTTAATTGAATCTCTACGGTTGAAAGGAAAATTATTTCCCTTTATGACATCTTCGAATTCGATCTTAACCTGCAAGAATTGAACTTAACTTCGGCACTTTCTTTCTTAGACATCTCGACTTATGTGTGAAGTACATCGGAGTATCGCTGCCAACAAAATGGTTCTTGAGAGATATTATTTTTTCGTTTGCCAAGAGAGCTGCGAAGTAAAGCCTACGAAGAAAAGGGGAGATTAATTCGAAAACATAGCAATGCTTTGTCCTTAAAAACTTGTGTAAAGCTTGATTAATCGAGTTTCGCCTGCTGTATTTTCTTATTAATCAAAAGGAATCATAGACAGCTTGCTAATGAGTGATGGCTCTTTCAAAAACACAAAAATAAAATGCAATAAATGGAATAGAAAAATGTATAATGGAGTTAAGAATTGTGCAAATGGGGTATGGTTTACTTCAACAACCCAAAGGTGAGGGCAATCAATATCACTGGTAAACAAATACTTATATTGATCCCCGGTACCAGGTCACACTTTCAGCAAATTCTTGTTCAACTTACAAATCCAAGATTAGTTACTGTATGTATCTATATTGTAAAAAATGTGATAAACACGATTTTGGTCTTGCTCAACTTCCTTGAATGTCTTTAAAGTAAAAGAACTCAGACATTGCCACTGTCAGTATCAATTTTAAAGCCGGTGAGAGTTAAGGATTTCTCTTCACCCAGTGCTTAGGTGTTGGATGTAACTTTTATTTGCTTCAATTGTCCATTCCTGGGTTCTGAGTGCATTTGTAAAATGAGATCGGGAAGGCCTGGTTGAGCTACATGAAATGAATGGTTTTGGACAAATAATACTACCTCATACTATCCATAATGGTTCCAACTAAAATTGCAGATGGGAGAGATAAAAAAACTGACTTGCATCTACTTGAAAATAATAACTGAATTATCCCGAAGTATGTTTTTTAAACTAAATATTTGCAAAGTACTGACAAGCACACTCACGAAAAAAAAATCAGCACAACAGCTCAAAACCATATTCCGGAGCTGTAGCGTCCAATAGTAAATTCACTTGTAAATTATATAAATTTTCAGTTGTATACGGATTGATATTTTTAAACTGGAAGATTGTCTATGATAGGCACCGTGAATTAGCGATGAATGAATAGTTCATGCCTTTATTGCATGTCCTCATATTACCCTTCTGCTGAAGTTTAAGGCTCATTGTAACTTGTGAAAACTAAAGAGAGCTCTTTACCCAGAATAGTACTATGCAGGTCATTTGAAGTATCTGTCAGTTTAAATTTTGTTATTCACTGCAAGTGTTGTGGTCAACAACACAGTGACCATGTAATGATTTTCACATTTCCTACATTGGAAGTTAAATATTTTGCCAAAAACAGTCTTCACAACACTCCCTTGTGTTGACTCGTCATGACCGCAACCAACTGAATTCAGAATAATCAAGTATCTAGCTGTATCCCAGATCATCAATACTGGGATGCTTTGACTTAGATAACTAAATTGTAACACCATTTGAAATAAAAGCAGATGCACCACATTGAACACTTGCAGTAGCTCTGTTTGAAAACACTTGGGATTGCCATGTAGCTTTATAAGTAGTAAGTTGCATTATGCCACCAAGTATTCTGTTTTGGTCTATTCCATTCTAAATTTGATATCGTAAACAGCAACATGCTGTAGCTTTCCTTCTTTGATAACTACAGTGTAGGTAGATAAATTTAGGTCTTGGGAAATATAGGAAAGTTGATTCCAAGGCCATAATCTTTTGGTAATTCATCATCTGCTTCAAACATATTGGCTGGTTCTGGTATAATTTATCTTTGCACGGATGAGAATGAAAAGTTTCCCTTTGTCCTCTTGTTGAAGATACCTCCAGGTGGGTTGACAGTTGTGTGTAAATACACATAAAACACTTATTATTTATTGAGTTAAGTTTATGTATCGTCTCCCACTATGACAAAAATTCCAAGGAAAACAAGTATAAAGAAGTGGGAGATCAAAAATAGGCAGCCATAGATGACTGAACAATAACATCCAAGAGTAGTATCTTTCTGTGTAAGATAACAATTCGAGACAGGCAGTGATCGTGATAGTGAAAATTCACTGTAAATGAGATGATATCTTTAATGGACTAGTATCCAAAGCAGAATCCAAAAATCTTGAACATCGACCAAACAAACGGATGTCATACGCAGTACAAAACAAAATAGGTCCTCAATGCGTACGAGTGTTTAATGTGTTTTCAGCCAACTGGAGCAATAATCAGAGATGGGCATGTAAGGGGGGAGCAGACATGTTGAATTAACAACAATCAATTTCCACGTGAAATTTACCAGGTTCTTTCATTAAGAGTGAATGCCTATAAAAATGGACCTAAATCGCCTATCAATGGCACAAGTCGAAAAATTGATTTCGCTTGTATTTTGTCCATAGATAGGTCCTAGTAAGAATAGAAACGGACCATAGCTAGTTTCTGCTAATACAGCTTTCTTTGGTAGAAATACGCCAAAAACGATTTCGACTTTATTGGGCTCAAAATCTACTTCCGGTTTTGCTGAATTTTCCGAATATTTGATTGCTTCGCACTCCGCAGAACAGCTACTTGAGAATCTTTCAATAGATTTTATATTCAGTTCAGGTCTTCGTAGTGTGACTGAGCGAAAAATAAAATAAATCAAAGTTAGTTTTGAGCCCGAAAAGAGATGAAACTGACACGCAAAATTTTACAGTATGTCGCAAAAGAATTATTGCATAAAAACATCGCCATATTTTTCGATGGGCTATAACTTTAAATACCATAAAAACACTTTCTACGGGTTAAATATACACCCACCTGTTAGGATATCAAAAAATATATCTGGGCAAATGGTTTCAAGTTGCCCGCCTTGGCCTGTGTTTCTCATAGATTTTGCCCAAAATCCGCCGTTGGAATGTAAACAACTGCGTGACGCGGATAGCGACTCTCGAGTAAAATATTCGTTTCCAGCAAACCGATGAAAGCAATTTTTGAAACGTCGTGTGGATAAAATAATGGAAATTTTGTTGTTGTTGTTTTGTTTAAGTTAGTATAAATATATATGTTTTTGCATTTGCATTGCAACACCCACGACATCCCTGAGAAACAACGTTACTACAATACTCCGGGAAATGATTTTAACACTTGTTTATTTTATTGATTTCACTGATAACTTACAATACAGTGGCAGTTTTAGAGATACACTTAACCAATCCTCTATGGTTTATGGCAATTGAATCACTGACTGACAAATAAAGTCAAGTGGAAATACCATAATTTCTATAAACTACTAGCTGCGTGACGGCACCTCAGCTCTTCTAGCTGTGTAGAAAATTTGTACCTACACAATATGCTCAAACTCAGCTAGAAAACCCGGAATTTCTTGAATTGAATTAGCCGAGGAAGAAATTGCGTTTAAGCTTCAATCATACTGGGAGAAAAATCCATCTTTTCTACTTTGGTTGTTTCATCAATTAACTGAAATTTGCAGATCATAACACTGGTAGACAAATAAACAATACAGTGGTCGATCTAGGACTAGGTTTACACTAAAGGAGTTTTTTGGATTCGTAAAAGTTCCCGGATTCATCAATTTTAGAGTATTCGGATTAGTAGAGGTTTACAGTGAAAGGATATTCGGATTCTTAATCGTTTATACACGACGATAACTCCGGGAACACTCATGATGGAATGGTTAACAAGCAGTTTGTTGCGTCGACAACGAGAAACAAAATGCCTCCGAAAATAAGGCTAGGGGTAGGTTGAGACAGTCTGAAGTTTTCTTTCAACTCGCTGACCACGGTACTGTTGTCCATCATGTCAGGTCCCTCCAGGTATTTATTCTGGTATTTACTTAATATCTAGAACCGTCGAGGTTTTCGATCGTGCCATATCGTCGTCATTTGCGCGGTAAAGTATAAATTGGGTTTCTGAGGAGTATGGCATTACCCATTATAAAAGTGATTACCTACACCTGAAACAGCACGAGGTAATCACCCAGCGACCGCCATCAAATGGCCATCAATGTGCCTACGACTCGACTACGACTGGATCATGTAATCCGCCATTTTCGTTCCACCGCAAACTCAAAAGATCACAGGCGGACAAATATCCGGATTCGAGAGAAAATCGTTTACACGACAAAACTCTCCGGATTCAAAAGTTTTCGGATTCAAAGTTCCCACTTTAAATTCCGGATTCAAAATCTCCGGAGACATGACCAAACCGGGGAGTTTTTATTTCGGATTCGTCCACTCTTGTGTAAACGGCAAAATCAATCCGGCACTAAAACGTTCCGGATTCATCACGAATCCGGAACAATTTCCTCTAGTGTAAAGGTATAATCCTGGCCATAAGCTGTTGGGACACCTCCCATTTTTGCGCGCTAAAACCCACGATTTCAACTACGCCCTTAACGTTTTAGAACAAAAGATGAATAGAAGCAAGTACAATCGACCCCCCTCCCCCCTAGCAATGTTGCATGAAAATGAAGCTATTCTGAAGACTAGATCGGATGTGGGAAAGAAGGAAAAAGGGACAATAGAAAGTGGTTAGACAGTTGTGTTGGAACCAAACGCGATTGTTGAAAAATCGCTATTATTGGAATAAGACGTGAATATCTATCTTATCGTCTCTTTAGTTCGAGAATACTGTTCTAGGACGCGAACAATTCTTGAAACGTGGCTATTCTGAAGCTATTGTCAAGGATTTTTTTTCTTCAAGATTTTTATCAACATTGACAAGGGCGAGGGGGGTAGGCGTGTTTGCGCGGTTTTGGTCTTAAGAGAGGCTGCCTGTGAATTCATCTGCCGTAACTGCCCCAACACTTTTGACCAGGATTGTAGTCTTAAATGAACAGCGAACATCCATCTTGTTTTGTTCGCGGAAGTCGGTCTTAGAAGAGCGAACAGAGCGAATTTCAATGAAATATATATATAATTTGATTAAGTAATTAGCGAAAAATAGATTGGCCGCCAAAACAGTTTAGGGCTTAGCCTAACTCTTACCTTAAGTTTTAAGACTGAAGAAAAAAAGAAAAACAGCATTGAGCATTTCAGTTGTTTGAAACAGAAACATTCGCGCACAATGAACTATATGTATAGTACGTGCGTAACCTGGAAAGCAATCCGTCCAGCACAGTAATTGTTCAAATTAACAGCTTACCGAGACACTCGCACTGTCCATCCCTCTTATTTATGATTTAAACTTTTAGGATTTGTTTACTTTACTTTTTCCGACTTTTTAGCTGGAGAAAAGGCACTAAACGTGCTGGTGCAAATAAAAAAGTTTAACCGAAAATCGATCCGTCGAAATCAATAAATACAAATTTAATCACTGTAGCGTTCCTTCAGATCACGTAAGGCTACAAACCAACAATATCAACTTGTCATTACGCTTAACAAATGAACTTAGAGCGATTTTCTTTCTAGAACTCGTTCTTGTAATTAAAATGATCAAAGAAAGAACGACAGCCTAAAACGACATAGCAGTAACACCCGAACTCCAAGTAAATTGCTTTTAATTGGCGTTTTTAATTAGCGAAATTTCCAAAGCGATGACTTTCAAAATATTAAAGTTAAAAGTGGTCCATTATGTTTTTCTTTTCACCCAAATGTTCTAAGATAGCCATCTGCGGTTTGTTGGAAACGAATTATGTATTCAGGGTGACCGCCAGCGTCACGCAATTGTTTACATTCTCACGGCGGTTCAGGGAAAAATTTATGAGAAGCACAGGCCAAGGCGGGCGACTTAAAACCATTTGCCCAGAGATATTTTTTGATTTTCAAACAGGTGGGTGTACAGTTAACCCGTAGAAAGTGTTTTTATGGCATTTAAATTTATAGCCCATAGAAAATTATGGCGATATTTTAGTGCTATAATTCGTTTGTAACACTTCGTAATATTTTGCGTTTCTGTTCGATCTCGTTTCGGGCTCAAAGGAAACCTCGATTTATTTTATTTTTCGCTCAGTCATTCCATGAAGACCTGAGCTGAATGTAAAGACCATTGAAAGACTCTCAAGTAGCTGTTCTGCGGAGCACGAAGCAATCAAATATACGGAAAATTCAGCAAAACCGGAAGTAGATTTTGAGCCCAATCGGAAAAAAATCGTTTTTCGCAAATTTCTCCCCGAAAAAGCTGAATTAGCAGAAACTAACTATAGTCCGTTTGTTTACTAGCTAGGGCCAATCTATGGGCAAAAAATGAGCAAAATCGATTTTTCGACTTGTGCCGTTGTTTGGTCCATAGTTATGGGCACTGGCTCTTAAAATGTAACTGTAAGTGCAATTAAAAGAAAGCAATAATACTAATACACTGTACATTTTGTACACTTCTTACGACAGCTTATTGTAAGGTTGCATGCTGATCAATGGGTAGTGGTTTGTAGGATATCTGCTCAACAGAAGAGTGTTTCTGATAACTGAATCAGAATCTTTGAGTGATTGTCAGAGTAAAGTAGTTGTACAAAGAGTTCTGTGAATTAGCTCAACTCCTCACATAAAACAAATTGATGGGATGTTGATACAAAGTAAAATACTTGTATGACAAAAAATAAATAACAACGGAGAACAGAGTGTTCCATTTCCCATTGCTCAAAGTTGTCTGACTTTGGCTTACTAGTATTACTAGGTTCTCGTCCTTACATCTGACATGGCATGGTGCAGATGTCTTGCGTTGTTGTTAGTATCAAAATTGTTCAGTATCAACTTGAACTCAAAGTGTAAGAGCCTGTTTCCAAAGCAACTGTCTAGTACTTTTCTGTACATTACTTTTTATAGGTGCGGGTCAAAATGTTGGTATCTCGTCTGCTTTTGCATCTGTAGGCAAATGTCAGCACTGTAAATTTTGAATTTGCATTTTACATTGTGTGTGAACCTCGGTGCTGCTTTGTTTCACTGGATCCGTTTATAACTCACATAATTATTGAACTGCGGTAAACATAGTCCAAAAAACACTTGAAAGGGCACAAATATACACGTTCTGGCGAACGCTTGTTCATTAACACTAACGCCGTCCGTTGGGACGGGCGGACAAAACACTTAAGACTTAACTAATTAATATTCGAATCGGTCGTGTCAGTTAGTTGTCGTTCAGCAGTCGCAGAGTTCAGACTAAAAACAGTACGTTTAGTCGCTGCGTTTTCGTTTTCATCTTTGAAATAGTAGTAGAATTTCGTATCGTCGAAACATACAGAAAAATTGTATAATTAACTATTTTTATAGCAGAAATAAGATATATGTGCTGTATTGCATTATATGGTATGCTGTAATAACCATTCCCCCTATGAGATGCGCCTGCAGGGAAACATGGTAATTGTATTAATCATCTTGGATTGGACATTTGTTTTTATGAATTCGAATACAACTACCATGATTCCCTGCCAGCGCATCTCATAGAGGGAATAGAACATTGCAGGTAATTGTATTGTATTGTACATGTATACATCCTATTAAAAATTGAAAAAAAACATGGAATGCATTGTATGACATTTATAGACTGCAAGCTACATTTAGGCCTAAATAGTGGCCTGGTTAGCCTAAAAATCACTCTGGTTAGCATAAATATCACTCGGGCTAGCCTGAATAGTGCTCAGGTTAGCCTCGGTAATGGAAACGAGGATGCGATATTGAATAAAAAGTCTGCAGTCTGAAAATGTCATGGACCCCCTGGATGTAAGTCAGTTAGCTACGTATATCAGTCTACAGCAATATCGTGCAGAATATCTTGAGGAGCTATATAGGTTATTTCCAATAATCATATTCAGAGTGAACTAAGTTTGCAAATTAATATATTGTATTTGATGAGAAAACTCAATACATTGCTTACCAGCATTTTCACCAAAGAGTAGTTCATTTCCTTGATTTGTAGTCTACAGACACAGTGGTCGTTGGACCAATCATATCAAATATTGTATGGCCTGGACTTTCCTCCACATCATTCAGTTTGTATTACAAGCAATGAGATGTAGAAGTAGAACATCATTTGCGTAAACCAAAACATCGTTCATTCCAGTTTTCCATAGCGTACAGCTTAATTTGTTGCGATGTTGGCAAGTAAAACACAGTTAAATAAAAATCGCAAGCATCAAATTCCAGCAACCCCGTTGAACATGTGATGAGGTAGCCGATCATATTCGCAGATTGATCTTTCCATTTAATACGATAACAAACAGCTCCAGAAAGTTCAGCAATTCGACTGAAATCACATTTCAGCGTGACTATAATTATATAGCCATGTCTAAAGAAAATTTCAATGGCTTGGGTGATCAACGCCGAGGAAACTCGGTTAGCAACATCTGAATGAAATACAAGCAGTAACAAGGAGTAAGGCATTTGTGGGTACGTAAACTTAAATTCTCAACGGCTGTGTAGTACTTTCGAAGAAAATAAGAAAACGACAGAGCGACTGAGAAACGGAAAATAACTTAAGCTTACCTTGAAAATTGGAAACCAACTCGTGACGGAAAGCTGTCCAAATTATTCGAAATAGAAAAAAAAACGACAACGACAACGCAACATGTAACGATAGGCCGAGCAAGTTGTAGCAATATGGCCGCCTTTACTTAAACGCTCAAACGACAAGTTACTCGAACTATTCTTCCCATGCTCACGAACGACGTGAACCAGCATTTGGTCGCCATTGCGTCCATGTACTTGGTGTTAGACGTTCCCGATTTAATACGATGGCAATACGAGATAATTAACACTCGTGACGATTCATTTCTTCGGGAAATCCCATGGGACCTCCAAAGTTTTACACTCGGGATGGTTTAACACGGAACCATTTTCAATATTGTTGTTTAATGCGCATGCACATTAAACACAACAAATTAACTAGAAAACATTAAAATATAAAGGGAACAAGCCGAATCACAAAATTATACACTTATCGTGATAAAACAAGGGTAGAAATCACACAATCAACCCCCGCGAAATGCCGCGAACATCCGGACAAATCAAGGAAGAAGCCTCAACTTCAGGTCCGATTTTTAAACAGGTATCCCAAGCTCCTTGGGTGGTTGGGAGCAGTGAACATGATTATTCATTGCCTAACAGCGTAAATGTAACAGTTTGTACGGGAATGTAAATATCGTATGTAACATTTTAAAATATGGGAATTGTATAAAAAACGATTTACTTCGACTCTTCTGTGTCTTACTTTTGTTTCCGTGCCGTTTTGGGGCCGTTTTAACACGATTTCAGCGAGTTTCAGTTTCATCGTCGTCTTCTCCATATACATCCGCCTGGGCGCCCCGGACTTTTTTTAAAGTTCAACCACCGAACTAAAGTTTCACGCAAAAATAATTCACATTGTTTTTTTCTACAGCTTCTCAGCAGTCCGGAATCCTAAATCCTTGAATCTGTTTGGCTGATCGCGCGCTCGCTCCAGTGGTCTGGATTTTCCCATCGGGACCCCAAGTTACGGACCGCTCTTAAATTTCGCTCCCAAAAGTTAGCGGCCTTTGCCTTTTTCACACCTCCATCGACGCAAGTTTATCACCATTCACTTTTAAATGGCAAGGAAAGTCACTGTAAGTAAATTCAATTGAGTGTTTGAAGTTGTGAGAATTGTAGCTCGGCGCTGTAATGGCGCGTAGTCCCGTGTTTGTCTTGCCGAACAGTTTTAAGCAAAAAAAGAGTCAATTACAGTTGAGTTTACCTCTCTGATCGTTGCTGTATTTAAGAAAATTTCAACGGAATACACTTCACGAATTTCCTCGCTTTCTGCTACTCAATTTACGCTGGAAAAGTCTGATTTCGAGTGATTTTTAACGACTGACAGGAATTGGTTTTTGTCGCACAACTTCAAATTTCACACCGGAAAAGCAATTTGGGAGAACTTAACTGGTGAACTGAATGCAGCTAACATAAAGTACTTGAAATAAATCTGTTCCTTAATACATCTTTCTTTGTGTAGTGTCTGAGTTACTAGCTCGATAGATTTTTTTTTAAAACCATTTTTGAATGGTTTCTAGACTAGACGGCACGTAAGCTAATTCAGTGACAAAGTTGCGTAAACAAACCCACTTGTAAGCCAATTTATGGCGGGAAAAAATAGTTAAATATTTTATTTGCCGGCTTAGGGTCGGTCCGTACGGTGAAAAACTGTGACCTCAAGCCACGGTCACAGTTTTTCACTATACAGACCTCCCAACCGGCAAATAACATGTATATACGGATCCTTGTTACCCTGCAAACAACCAAAAGAAAATCCATGTCAAGTGTGCGTGCTAAACAAACAAACGTTTTCAACATACAGTGCACTGGATCAAATTACGGTGAATGATATCTCAAGAGGCCTTTATAGGGAAAATGGTTACATCGCTATCTGAACTTGGGGTACTCTGAACTGTTTTCTCTGACTTCTTGATACTCCTAGCCTTAGTTTGATGTCAAATAAATCCATTTTTCATGACAAAAAGTCGAGTTTGACCGTCAAGAAGTCAGTTTTGCTTACATTTTTGATTTTTGATTGTGATACACTACGCTTGAATTTATAAGCTTCTGCGTGACGCGGCATTTACATGACGGCCAAGAGAGCTGTCATGATGGTTAAAAAAGTGACTTATTTCGGGGAACTTGGCTATCTGAACAGTTCATGTCTTAGAAAAAGTATTATTTTAATGTTTTAGAGTTCCTCGAGGGATAAATTCACGCTTTTGTAGCAAAACTCAGTGACAGATGTTTCTGTTGGTTTCCGGCCGCCATGTTGGTGCCCATAAGGATGGGCACCAGCATGACGTCTCCATACAAATCTCTATAAATTTGAGTAAAAAATTTCTCTGCATATCTCGCGTAAGAAAAATTGCTGTGACCAGAATTTTGGCGAGAGAGTCTTTGCATATTTACCTTCTTTCATTTCCCAGATTCTGGACTTTATCTATTGACCGGTTTTGATTTTTATTTTGATCTATTTTGAATTGCGTGACACTGAAAACCAGCAATAGGGCGTCAGCAGGGGTCAGCGTTTTGTCGAAACCCAATATAAGTAACGCAAACTGCATGTTCGTACGCTTTTGATACGCTTCGCAGGGGTGTAGTGTACATTTTTCATGGAGTACGCGGCGAAGGAAAAGGAAGTCAAGCGTTGAAGGTATAAGCCGCTAGGAGGGTTTGGGTGTGTGTCCCTGAGGAAGTTCTCAGAAAAATTTTCTCCACGTTTTCCAAGGAACAGTTTTATAAATCTAAACGTGGTGAGACGTTGAGTGTTTAATAACATATGTTGTTTATTTGTCAATCTTTAGGATAATTGATAATAGATTTTTAGGAGAGACTAGCGGTAGCTAAGCTAACCGATTAAATGATTTGACGCCTTTCGCCAATATCGATAAAAAATCTATTTTTCTGGATTTTCGGAGATACGCACGCACGTACGTGCGTTTATCGTTGGTGCTTCCTGTTTCCGCGGTCTGCGACGAGTCAATGGTGGAGCCATGGTTCATATTTTACGCACGACTATGTCTGGCCAAAATACGAGCCATGGCTCTCTAAACCAGCAAAATCCTACTGAACCGGAAGTACGACATACCTGGTCAGTATCTTGAGTGATATAATTAGCATTTAAGATGATTTCCGCAGAATATCCGAGCAATAATGGCAAAAATCAAGTTACCAAAAAAACCCCATGGCATGGTAATATTTTGAATAGAGTTAATTTATCGAGGCTTTGGCTCTCAAGCTGACCCCGCGAGAGAAAATTAAACTTGAAGTTATCTATATTTCAATTAAAACTGACGTTTTCTTGTCAGTTTAAAACACAATAACACACGCTTTAAGCATTCTTACGAGGTTTGACGTTAACTTTCTCGAGAATGTTTGAGAATTTAACCGCGGGGTCACTAAGAGAAATGAACTAAAGCCAAAAGTCACCGTGCTATGAGTAGACTTTAAGTAAACAATTTTTGCACTTATTGCTCAAGCTTTGAGCGGAATCCATCTTAAAAAGAAAAACACCAAAAAAAGTCACATGCAAAGATAACAGAACGAAAGAAAACTAAAAAAACCGTCACAGTGAGTCTGGAAACCAACCTTTACTAAGCCACGAATGACTACCGTATTCTTTTCTTGTATATAAACATTGTTTTTTTTCTTGCAGAAGTCAATCTGAGTCAACATCAATGCTTTGAGGTCGAGCCCAAGTTTGTGAAAGTTTTTGTTAAGGCACACAAAACTGAACTGAACAGTATCGAGGCTGAGTACCATGTGGAGGTATCAAGAGAGGCCAATGGTAAAATCTCTCTGATACCAAGATATGGCTGCAGCACTGAAGGGTACGACAAGGCTTGTGAGCTGTTCGTTTACTTGTACCAACAGATGACTCGGGTAATGAAGATGGAACGTTTCTCCCTGAAAAGTGAAAAAAATGTTGTCCTTGCGCGAAAAAAACTTCTTGAAATGAGTAAAACGTTTCCAGTTTTTGCGGAGCTCACAAGGGACCAAAAGCACTGGGAGGTGTATGGAGAAGAACACGACTTGGAAGCAGCCCTGGAATTTCTTAAAAAGGAGGAGATAGAAATAAAGAGGGAATTTGGAAACTATAAGGTAACTAGATAATTACATGAGTCAAGACATCACGAAGAGGCGATGGATGTGGATCCACCATGGCCATATTCTTATGCAGGTGACCAAAGTAGAAAGATCGACTGTGGGTAAAAACCCCCTTAGGTCAGCGATGCAAACATGTATGCTGAATGGAACTGGAATTGAACTTGAACTTTATTTCATAACTTCATCGGAACTAAGTACACAATGAAACAAATAATACGCCTTAGAAATCGTGCTAAAAACATGAATTGTCTTGGGTAGTGCAAAAACGCCGCCAAGCGAAATATAGGAAGCGCGTGTAGTGAATTGAAATATTAGAATGGAATTACAATGACTTTGAATATCTATTTTATCTAACCAATTACACTTTTGAACTTAGAGTTCTAGATAGCATGGAAATTAATAGCTCAAAGCAAGAAAAGAGCAAGGTACTTTGCAAGATCTTCTCTTGCTAATTAACAATTAGATTATGAGCTCGAGATTTCTATGAGGCGATACTGAGTTGATGAGGCCGAATATTCATTTTCGGACAATCTCTCAGCCGCGGACATTATCAGCCGACATACCAGCCGCCTGAAGGGGTTTATTTACTACATATATCCAACTATTTTTTTTATTATTTTTTTATTTTTTGTTGCTGTGTTATGGAAAAGCTGTTTATCTTCAACATATGTGAAATTTAGTGTGGAGTAATGTACAGCTGTTGTAAAAGAAGCAGTGGAACACAACTTAGTCAGTGATATAAGCTTAAGCTTAAAGCGGGACATACCTAAACTCGACACTGTCTTACTTCACTCAAACTGGAGCAGCTTACGACGAAAATACTTAAGGTAGTAGATACCCGCAAAAATGGCCAAATTTTGTCAAAACTGGAGTCCAGAAAGTATGACCACTGAAAACCATATTTAATCATAACTTATGCTACATTAAGACTTTAAGTCTTCAGCTACCTGTGGCAATAAGTTTTAAGAGGTTTCGTCAAATCCTGGCCGAGCTAAGGGGTGTTGACTAGGACCCCTACTGTGAAATAGCTACAATTTTGGGGCAGGTCAATCTCCTTCAAAACCTGTCCTAATTGGGCCGAATTTTCGTTGCAAATGCAGGAGACATGGTAGAATGCAATGACCTACTTTTCACCAGCTTCTGGGGGGGTTCTGTTTCCATGGCAACAAGCAAACATAAAAGAAAACTTTTTTCCAGTTTGGCACTCATTTAATGATCTATGTTTCACCTGTATGGCTTCAAAAACTACATCATTGCATTCTACAGGCAAAAATACACACCCCTGCCAACTTTGGTGAGGATTGGACAATTCGTTCTCTCAAACGACCTGCCCCTAAATTGCATAACCTCAAAAAACGTAACTTTTTCATCCCCAGATTTTACTACATTTTTGAATAATGAAATACATTTGAGACATTCTCAGCAGGTAAATGTTATTTAGACCTTAATAAAAAAGTATCTAAATAATGTTCGAAGTGAAAAATTAAAGTCCAAAAGCCCCAGGCTCATATGTTGGCCCCTTCTCCTCCTCATTCCTTTCACTGTGGCTTTTTCACTGACTGCGACGAATTTGGTACTGTTGTTTTGTTGCCTCTGAGGACTTTTCTGCAGGTGCACAGAGTCTCTGTTTATCAATGGCTGTCAGACCAGACTTGCAGTGCTCTCCAACCGCCAGGTTGAGCCCTCTTAGCATTGTTTGGACTGCTCTAGCACCCCATTGAAGAGGCAAACAGCAATAGCGCAAGCTGTCAACACTGTCTCAGGACCAGCAAAGAGTTTTTTTGGACTGATGTCCCAAACAAGGTGATTTAGGGCCTCATTGTTGTTCTGTGAGAGGCCTTCCAATACACTTTGGAGAAGGTTTCTGTCCCACAAAGCCTCAAATGTGGGAAGAATCTCTTGCATCACAGCAGGGGCCACATTCTTTGGGCTGAATGTGTTGGTGCCATTTACCTGATCACACTGCCATTTGCACCATGAATCAGGCCCTTCAGGACAGTAGTCATGAAGTGGAGTGTCTTCAGTTGAGGCATAGTGGTTCCAAATGTGAATAGAAGCTGATCTTCTATTCACATCATAGAAATGGGATTTCCTTCGAATAATCCTCTCAGATGTTGGAAGCTCCGTGAAAGTTTTGCAATCATTGTTTGAGCATTGCAACACGAGAGTTCTCGCCAAGCCACAACCACTAACCTCTTCAAACAGTTGCAAAGTTCCTTGAAAGCACTCTTTACAAACAGCACAGGCTAAAATAACTCGCCTTAGAATGTCGACATCCTGGAATCGATATCCATTTGGCCTGTTGTAGGACTCCTTGCTCGATGCCTGAGACGAAATGTCATCTTCCAAGCGAAGCTTCTTCGCGGAGGGAGTTTTCTCTTTCTTCGAGTTAGGTTCGTCTTTAGGTTTCCGTGAACGTTTTCCCCGCGTAACCGATCTTCTAAGCGATCGAAATTTAGTTCTTGGCATTTCTAAGCGAAATTCTTCGAAAAAGCGAGCAAAAACTGTCTTCAAGGCGAGAGAAAGCTAAATATATTTTCACACTTTCGAAATATTGAGTTCCACGTTTCGGAAAGCTTCACGCTTCGTGTAAACTTGGTTCCAGTCTCCTCACGGTATACAAAGAAGTCCCAGGCGTCTCTGGAACAACGAAATCGGGTTTGGGTCTTTCGGGGTGCGTTTTGACCTCGAAAATTGACAAAAAACAACGCGTATGCTAGCTGGTTACCATAGAAACGAGAAATAAACAAAAAATATACAATTGAGGGCCCTTTAGATTTTATTATTTTTAAAGTGCGCAGGATAAGAAAAGCAAAAAATAAGCTCAGACATAAAAAATTTAGATATTGGGGAGGGTTTGTAGCTGCAAATAAGTTTCTTTCAGAATGATAACTTTTTTATGATTTTGCGGGTATCTACTACCTTAAGCAAAATTCCAATAGACATAAACGCGTTGAGTTGTGGGCCAAAACCATAAAAAAATTTCGGGAATATCGGCCGCCATTTCCCCTGCGCGATATCCGCAAAAATCCTCGCAGCATGTACACGCGTGTGCCGCAGGCGACGGCGCAATTTGTTCTAAAAATAGTAAAATTGTCCCATATCAGAGGGACAGCCCCAGGGGCGGGGGAGAACACTCTGCGACGCCTGGCACTTTTTGTGTATCTGAATCATCCAACAAAAAATGACGTCACATCCGGTAAAAAAGAGCGCTGAGCGGCAAAATCAAATTTGAACATGGCATAATCGTTCTCTCAGTAAGTACAATGGTAATATTTTGCAATCGGCCGGATATTTTTAACGTTTTATTTGGCCACGATAAACAAAATTTTGTCTTCTTCCTCGTCATATCAGTTTGTTTGAAGGACAGGGTAATTATTTATTCAAAAACACGCTGTTTTGAAGGCGTGTTTTTTACGAAATGTCGCCATTTCTTCCTCGCTGAATTCCACAGGAGTCATCGTTTGTGTGGAGATGATGAATTCTAGGTAAGTTGCACTCAATTCAAATATCCTATTCTCTTAGGTAGGCATTACACTAAGAAAAATGCACAATGACAGGTTTCTAGACATGGGGGAACCTTATTAACAGAAGCGCCTTTTTTAAAATTTACTGTTGCCAAACACTCGAGAGTACTTGAGTGCTGTTAATCGTATCACTGCAAGAATAGACCCACACACATAACGCGCTTTGCATAACTTTCTTGCCGATCGACACTAACACAAACTCGTGTGTTTGCTCATGACTCAAACTGATGCCACAAAATATGTTACGATTGGTTAAGAACCTTAAACAAGATATGTTTTCCCTAAGCAATCCCTTAATTGATAAACGCTTCGTTACAGGCAGGCCGTGAACCCCTTAAAAAAAAGCAAGAGGATTAGTTTTAACGGCGATTAAGTAATTTGGACATGTCGTGGTTGTCTCTCATTTATAATCAAATTTATTTTTCCGTTTCAACAGTGTTTGACGTCAGCAGCGCTAAGTTCCAATACCCCCCCCCCCCAACTGAGGTCAAGCATGCACCTTTAATTTCTTCAAACCCTCTCATTTGCCCTGTTTGCAGACTAAGTTCCTCATCTATTAATCCCTGTCATATTGGCAACCCATTTTGAAAGGATACTAAAAAGTTGTGCATTATATTTCAGTGTGCTTTCTCTTTGTAATCTTACATCAAGATATTTCAATCCCTAAGGAAACGAGAGAACACTAGCAATACTGACAATTTTCAGTAATTCATCACTTTCAATATGCCATCTAAACAAATTGTTTGTAAACAGTAGTGAAATTTCATGCCCCTACACCTAGCCATAAAAGGAAGTCTGGGAACAGGCAATAGCAACAATGACACTGCCAGGCTGATGAATTTTACAAGCTAATGAACTCATGTCTAACAATGATGGGTGATGATGAAGCATGGTGCAGTGAAACTGAAGAATCAGACTGTGAGTGACAGTGATAGAGTCAGTGTCGTGAGAGTGATGCTAGTGTCTGTGAACTTGGACCAGATCAGCAAAGAAAAGGTTTTGTACTAGAAATTGACAGAGAGCAACAAGTTTGTGCTAAAAAACTGAAGAAGCTGGCTCAGACCAGTCTTAAAGCCAGCATCTACTTACAGTACTTGTCAAGAGTTCCTGATTTGTGTATGTGGGAAGGCTCTCTGTAATGAACTATATGGGGTGGGTCAGCTTACGATGAGTACCTATTTCAGGCTTCAGGTATAAAATTAATGATAGGGATTTCACAAGTTGAGGTGTATGAAAGGGTAGGAAAATCTGTCATTTAGGGATTCCATTCTTCTGGTTCTAAAATGTTGTTGAAAAGCTCTCATTTACTCTCCTCAGCCAGAATGAAGAGATTCTATAATATTATTTATTAACTTTTTTCCAAGGGAATAGAAAAGGGATGCAGTATTCTTAAATAGGTTTGTTAAAGGGGTACATTAACCCTTTTGCAATGTAAGGTCGACAAAAGAGGTGCCATTTCTATCAAAATGGTACAAATGTATACAAAAGGGTAAGGGGTAATGGACCTTGAGATAAGACCTTTCCATTTAAAACTTTGTAGAATACCCCTAAAAACATGACTTTAGAAACACAGGTAAGTGAGAATATTGCCAGTTTTGCTTTTGCCACCAACAAAACCAGCCAACCAACCTCTGGCAATTCAATAAACACACCAAATTCCCCTGCAAAATTCTCTTCAACACCTTACAGTACATGTAAATGTCAGCAGCATAAATTCACCTCAATGATTTGGCATGCTACTATCATCAAATGTTTACCCCTTGATTCAGAATTTTTAGGAGTATCAAATAGAATTCCACTATAGATTACAAATGCTGTTTACCTTAACAAATATTTGCATTAATTCTGGAGATATTTAAGTTTAAAATGTGTAAAATATATGCAAATGAGAGGACTGATGATGTCATACACCAAACCCAATATTACATCAAGTGCAGACCATATATACAGCAGAGATCATTGAAACTTGGTAGCCTTATAGTTCTACAGGCAACACACTAATATAGCTATAAAAATATGTTCCCAATTGGCAACTCAATCTTTTCCAGTTCCCTCTAACCCAATTTCAATAATGCAGTGATTTTCAGCTTGAAAAACATTAATCAAGACCATGAGGTGGCCAGAAAAGCCTAGAATATCAGGGAAGGTCTGAAATGCAGTCTGTTGCCATGGTAACAAAACTGTTAAGCTCATATTATGTAGCACATCTGCAAATTGCATCGTAATAGCACTGTCCCCACTGGAGCCCATGGTTCAGTAGTTTACTTGGACAATAAATTTCATAACTTTCCTGGGGGACTGGATGATCTAAATGGTATGTGGGAGACTCCCAGAATATTTGCAAGAATGTATGACTATCTCTTCACAGGTATTCATTAATAAATAAATAAATAAATAAATAAATAAATAAATAAATAAATAAATAAATAAATAGACACTAACACTACTAACATGATTGAGTTTGGAAAATATATATATTTTTAGTTTATGATATTTTGAAAACTTCCCCTCTCCCATCTAACATGCTGATCTTCTTTGATTTGGTACTTGAAATTGATAACAAGGATGCTACACCTTGGCAACTCGTTGGCCAGGATATATTGCACAGTCTTCACATCAGATAATGGGTCTGTACATATTATTTATGTATTTATTAAACAGAGATCTCCCCATCCCTCCCTATGGAAATTCCAATTTTTATTAATACTTTAATTTCTTTAAAAAGTTTGGCTTTTGAGACCCTCCCCATCCCTGGAATTTCCAGTAATCTCCTTGGGGTGGGTATGGACATTTTCTAGAACCACACAATAAAACAAATAAACAAACTTTAAGATAAAATGTTGAAGTATAAGTCAGTGGGACATATATATACATTGATCAACTTATAAAGACATGATTGATCAGTGCAACGTACTATACACAACTTAAGCAAAGGTGAAATTATAGCCTGAAAAAAATTAGGTGTGAACTGGATTCTAACCCATGACCTCTGTGATACCAGTGTGATAACTTAATTAATTAAAGTTCTATGCCACAACATACCAAACTGCTAATTTATTATGAAGTGACACAGCTAAAGGAGAGTTGCCAAGAAATCAACTTTTTTGTGAATTCTAAGATCAATATGAGTCTTCTAAATTTAAGATTATTATACCTAACAAAAGGCATACAGTAGGGCACTGCACTGTGTGCTCTCTCTACACACTCTTCCAGGCAGGATAGTAATACATATACATGTACTTTTTTTTTGTTTGGAATATACTGTTACTGCATGGTCATACAAGAGGTACTAGTTGCTGCTGAGTAGTCTTAAAATAAGTGAACTAAGTGTGACAAAATATCATGTATATTAAATCTGCACCAGTTCAGTACAATTTAATACCAAATTTTAATCAGCCGCAAAAAAAAATTGTTAGCACCAGATATTACATGTACTTTGTGAAGGCTTCTGGAGGGGTTATACTTTAATTTATAAAGTACCTGGCAGCAAGTACTATTTTGATTTACTAAAGCAAGACTGTAGTAACTGCTAAGAAAATGTGTTTTGTACATCCCAGAAAAATTGGGTGGGGGTCAGTGCAGCCCTCTTCACAAAAGTTAAACTCTTAACCTATTTATGACCATAATCTGTGATTTTCCCTACCCCATTTGTGACTGTTGCGACTGCTACAGTTGCCCTAAACATAAGTTTTGAAGGACTTTTGTTGATGGTCTTATCAATAATGATGAAAATTGAGGTAGCTTATTCTAAAAAACATAACAAATTAAAGACTAGAGGGCAAAAGCCTTACCCTAGAGTATTTATGACCAAAACGGCTGAATAACCATACCCTTTGGGGCTGTACAGCTGTATATAGCACATAGAGGAGAGTTCCCCCACCCCTACCGCTGGAGCAGGAATCAAAATATTATTGCCTTGATGACATAATAAAGATAAAATCTCAAAATAATCAAGAGTTACATATATGCATGGGACTTCACTAACAAAATGATGCCTGTTGCTTGCTGTAAATTGTATATAAATTACTCCTACAATGTGCCAGAATTCTGTTAATCTGGTCACCAACAGGTCTCAAAAATCTGACTGTATAATTAATAAATAAGAAAATGACTGACTGAGATTTTGTTTGAGCCAGAATAGAGTGGCCATAATAACTAGGTGGCTGTGTTAACGGGGGTGGCTCTATGGTGAGGTACATTCCACACTCTCAAACACCAGTACCCATAAAGAGTTTGGACAGTATATTTTGCATAATCAGTTGGAAGAGGAAGAGGGAAAATGGAAATAAAATAGAATGGCTCTTGTGTACCAGAGACAACCCTTTCCCCGAGTTACCCTGGCAGAGCTAACTTTTCACTTATTTCTTTGCAAAATTCAACCAACCGTTTACACAAGGATGACGAACCAGACTTGGGGGTGAGACAATTCAGGTGGGCAAGTTGACTCGCCTTGGCAGCTAAAGTAACCAACAACTTTTCTTTGAGTATACATAAACACTTTGGCTCGCCTAACTGGAACAACTCTCAGCATGGCGAGTGTCACGTAATGCCTAGATTTAAGATTTAAAGCAGCAATTTGTATCAAAGAAGAGAAAATTAACTCAGCCCAACCCACTCTGATCAAATGAGTGAGGGAAACTTAAACAAAGAGGGATAGTTGCACATTTGATTATTCAATAGGAGTTACGAATAATCATGCAGGGTCAACTTTTACTCGGCCTACATGGGCTACATTTTCTCATACAAACACTTGATAAAGTTGCCTCAGGGGGAGGGTTATCCCGGGTACCCGAGACCATACAAATGGGACCTGTGTTGCCTCAAAGAACACCCCCACGATTTTCAAAGGGGAAGGTCCATGAACAGGACCTTAACTTAGGGCAGCTTCAATGGCAGATTCCCTCTGATGGCTTGGATTTGAATAATTGATTTAATTACTTTTAAAGAGGACTAGAACTCAAAAATCTTGCTCGAATTTCGATCCAGCGAGGCATAAGTTTCCATGCCGTGAATCAAGTTTTTACTGGGCGTTTTAAAAGCACTCACCAAAGAGAAAGAGACTGATGACCCCAAACTACCGATACATATGTACTGTATCTTACTGAAAACAACAATCTTCAACGAGAGATGTAGGAATGTGGGATACTGACCTTCAGCATGCGATCCAGCTTGTCTCTTCTACCAATACACGTGAGCCAAGAGTAACAAAAGTTCTGGTGACAGCGACTTTCGGAGCTAAACGGCTTCTGTTAATCATGTTCCCGTAGTACACAGTGCAAACTATGGTCAGCAATACTTCATCCAGGTTGTTGTTAACATTATAGGCTATTGCACTTATTGTTATCACTAAATCACGAACAACAAGAACCAAAAGTCGGAACAACACCAGTTTTACAAATGTGTAAAATTCGCCCGACGATGACGGAAGGCTCTCCGTTATTTTGCTTCAAAACAATAATAAACTTTTCTCTTTTCCCGAAATTTTTGCTTCAAAAGTCGAAGTAATGTGTCTGCAACATCCTTCCATACTCAATATAAAATGAAACGAAACTGATGGTTTACAAATAGAGGGAAACCACGAGTAATCGAAACGCCATTTTCTCGCTTTGTGAAACGAGCCGCGAAGCGCAGTTTAAACCGGATGTGACGTCATTTTTTGTTGGATGATGCCTATACGAAAATTTCAGGAGTCTTCTGCCCCGCCCCTGGACAGCCCCAATACTAGAAATGGCGCGCGCTTACGGTCTCCGTCCCCGATTATGGCTCCTGACTATTACTGTAATTACTCTGAAGACTTAAGGTTCTTGGTGGGAGGGTAAACAAACAAATCGATGGATTGATTTCTGATTTGGAGATTGCATGTTCTTGTATTTTGACGATGCGATCCATATCCGATCTGGTGATCCGATCCATGATATAATTTTCTCTACGGTCGCGAGAACACACGCGATTTCCGAGAAACCAGACACTGGTTCCCGGTATTCGACTTCCGCTTTGGCGCCGACTAAAGTCAATTTGTGTCGCAGCATCAGCGATGACAGACTTTTAGATTTTTCAGGAATATGATGGGCACACGACAAGGTAAGTTGAATTTTAATAAAATAGTAGAGCCAAGAAAGGCTCTACGAGAATGTAATCAAACGCGCCATACTGAAATGAAGGAACAGCCATTGCTAGGTTGTGATGTGTTGATGTGCTGGTTGCCTTTAGGTTAAAATCTGCGCTAGTACGGGCGTTATTTTGAATTTCAAAGAAAGTCATGAGATCGACAGAATAAGGGGAACAATTTTCGAGTGGAAAGCTTCGATATTTCTATGAAATGCTATAAAAAGTCGCAGCGGATTGACTTGCCTGATATCTTCGACTAAGTCATTCACTTTCGCTTTTTAATTCCGGCCACTTCGTCGACTTGTTCGCTGGTACAAAAGCGTGCTAGCTAAATGTAATTAGTTTAGTTTGAGGTAATCTAAATTACGATTAAACACTCAGTAATGAGTTCTGTTGATATGATGTTTGCTTGGTTTTCGAGAACAATAAAATGGCGACAAGAAGAGACTTCGAGCATTCACCGAGATAACAATTAACTGGCTTCACTTATGTTGTTCAAATGGTAAAGCTCAATGAACCGTGCCAGTTAAGCCAGCTGTGTTATGATTTCCTATGTCATCTCTTTTGGAACAAAATTTGTACACATGGTCATGTGCAGAGATTGAAGAAGCCAGAAATATTAAGAATACTAAAGCTAAGATTGCCAAAGATACTACCTGCAGGCAATTCTTGAAAATGTTTATAATATGGTGAACATTAGAAAGTTAGAAGAAGTTTGATTGTCACCTTGAAACTTAAAGACCACCCTGTTGCATTGGTGAGTGTGTATGAAAAGTAAACTTGAGGCGACTGCGTGTTCGATGTCATCGTGGATTTCTTATGAGGGAACCTAAGTTCAGTGGTTTCTATTAGGCCCCCTCGCCATTTTTTTCTAATATTTGCATACTAATAATTGTAATTTCTTTGTTTTTGTTTTTGTTTTTTTTTTGTTTTGGATTGCAAATAATTATTATATGGCTCTGTCTCACAAGGACTGGGAACTACCAGATTCACAAATTTGATTGGCTGAAATCAATATTGATGGGAAAATCTAGACCAGCATCTAGACTGGTAATGTTTTGCAATTAAAAAGTTGGAAACTAAAATGCAAAATCATTGCCTAATTTCTTCTAACAATATTTATTCATGAAAGTGCCAAAGAGCCTGATGAGGAAAAAAAGTAAAGAGGACAAGCAAACTTTGGCAGAATTAAGTTCAGCTTATCGCCGTTCGCATGCAAAATGTCAGCTAGTGAAAACCAGTTACATTAAACGAATTAAACTGTTCTTGTTTGCCATATAATAAACATCTTTGTTATTAACTGAGCTTAGTCGGTCTGTATGGGAGAATCTTGATCTCGGTCGTGTGTACAGACCTCACTGCGTTCAGTCTGTACTCATGACCTCGGTCAAGATTCTCCCATACAGACCTGCTTGGTTAATAAGGGCTAAAAATAAAATAAATAATCCAAGCTTGAGGGAATATTTTTAACACAAAAATTAGCAAAATTAATAAACGACGTTCCAACATCATCAGATGTCATTGTCAAGTAAATGTGTAGGTTAGCTTTTGCATTATAAATAGATCTACAATTTTGCGCATAAGGTGGCAAAACACGTTAAGTGACAAGAGAACAAGAAAAAGTAGTTATCATTATGTGTACTACTGGGTATTGACTACTACAGGAGTAAACTTGACTGCCTGATACATGAAATGTTATGTATCAGAGGACTAAAGCCAGAAGTCAATACTCAGACAGACTCAATCAGGGCAAAATTATTTGTTTAATCAACATAGTTTCCTGAACTACTGAGTATTGAGTACTACAGAAGTAAACTTGACTGCCTGACACATGAAATGTTATATATTGAGGACTAAAGCCAGAAGTCTGCTCAGTGACAGACTCAATCAGAGCAAAATTGTTTGTTTAATCAACATAGTTTCCTGATTATAGCCACGTTTTCTTGTTTTCCTGTCGTTTAATGTACTTTGCCACCTTATGCGCATAATTGTAGATCTAATTATAATGCAAAAGCTAACCTATATGTTTACATAGCAATGATATCCGATGATGTCAAAACATCCTTTATTAATTTCGCTAATTTTTGAGTTTAAAATTGAAAAAAAAAAATGAAATAAAAATATTCTTCAAATCAGCATTGAGCAGTAAGCCATGTTCAATCGATTATTGAATATCAATGATTCTCATTCATCTTGAATATTTTTTCTTGCACGTGATTGGTCTAAGGGCTTCAGTCATCATGGTCTGCGAATGCCCAGGCTGGGGAATATATTCCCCAATAGGTGACTTTTGATATATTCCCCAATAGGCCACTTTCAATAATTATATTAAAATTCAGCTTGATTGTGAGACCTAGAGGACACAAGCAAAAGAAATGAATAGACCTGGTCATTCAGTTTCCTTTGTTTTTGTCCTTTATGCCTGGCTGCAAGCTGAATTTCAATATATTGAAAGTGGTCTATTTTTAAAAAATCCCATGTTTTGAAAAAAATGACAGGTACACTCTGAGTAGATCATGATTTTTTTTTTCAAGTAATTTCAAGTACAAACTTAAAAACTAATGTACCTGCTGTCAACTTGTACTTCAAAATAAGACCAATAAAAGCCAACTAAAAAGAAAAGCTCTCACTGAGAATTTGAAACTCCAGATAGAGGGAATGAGGGTTGAATTGATATAGAATCTGCATGAGCTTGGTCGTGTTTGTTACTTGTGTTGTTTTCTTACCACGACATTCACATTTTGCCTGGTCACTATTCATAGCTCATACGTACCACCCCCATCTGCTAGGAGCAAACAATTGTACCATAAAATATTAACCCTCTGATGCTCATGCAGCTTTGGGGTAGAGGATACATTGGATGCCACCCCATCTGTGGATGTTTGTTTGAAAACGAGATATTCTGACTAGAATTTACAGTACCTTTATATAGTACCTTAATTACCCCTTGTGTTCATTTTGATGTGCAAACCAATGAACCCATTATTTTATATTGCCTTGGCAACCATTTAAGAACGGAGCCACCAATTCTATGATGATCAATTTTTGTGTTCTGATATTCCCGCGCACTAGGCGCCAGGTTCCCTTGAAACTGGCGTCACACGCTAACTAGCGACTCACGAGTTTTTCTGTTCCGTACAGGCTCGCACCTCGGTGTTGATTTAATTTTACCTCGGGCTTTAGATTTATTACAAGGTTTGTCAGTTGCCACACTACAGTAGCATGTCCTAAGGTTATGGAAGGTTCAATGGAGGACATTGTGAGCCAGGGTTGTGGTGCAATAAAAGTTACAGCTGTTTCATTTAGGCGAATGCCATGGTCTTACGGGGCAGTTATTCATCTATGGTTGCATCTGTAGAATTTAAATTAGACGGGGCTCTTTGCTTGACCTCGATTATCGTCGAGGGAGATATTTTAAAAAAATAATTTCCAAATCAGCTGAGTTATCCTATTCCAGCACATTTTCCAATCATTACCGGTACACCAATAACAGGGTAAGAGATTTCAACGTAGTTGCAATTTATTCACTGCATTACACAGCTTGTCATTCTTGAGGGTGGTAAAGGGTATTTTCGTGACTCGTGATCGGCCCTTTTTTTTGGCCGTGAAATGTGAAATGACTAATTTTTTCCTCGTGAATCGTGATTTCCATAGTCGTCGTGAACCGTGATTTTCCAAAACGTTCTCTTTTATTTTCCGTGAAGCGTGAAATGCCAATGTTGTATTTTTCGTTAATTGTGAAAGGGCTGCTTTATTTTCCGTGAAACGTGATCTATACCGCCCCTTTACCACCCTCATTCTTTGAGAGCAGTTTTCATTTCATTCGAGGAAAAAGATACAACAGCATTCGGCAAACAGTCGGGCTCTCTCATGCCATATTGAGATTCACCTCCCTCTGTTTGCAGATTATGATTAAGACTGTAAGTAGGTGTTGTTCCAATTTTCTTCAGCAGAGGCGACTTTGTATCATAGATGTCCGATATGTCTTGATACCATGGTAAACCCTCGAACTATAAAGTGTGGACATGTTTTCTGCGAAGATTGCTTGAAGAGAGCGCTGGGTATACTCAACATCTGCCCCATTTGTAAAGAGCCACAGGGCATTGTTACGGGAAATCAACCTCCTGGACAGATGACTTGGTCCTCGATGCCATCTAGTCTACCAGGTCACTCTGGTAAGTCATTCTCTCTCCGTTTTGACTCTGGTTTTGCTAATATGATTAAATCTTAGGCTTCACAAGTTCGAGCCCATCGCCTTCCTGAGTTACTGTTGGAAGGTTCTGGGAACTAAGCTATGAAATCGCCTGGAATAGAATGTCGGAGTTTAACTGATATCTGACAACTGGTCTAAAATTTAATTGTCTGCTGAGAAATAACGCTTTTTAACCGATTGGTGAGATCTCAATCTGCAAAATTTACCGATAGCCGTTAGAAATGGGCTGAAATCTCCGGGAATTGAACTAATAACTAAGATTGTTGGCAGGAATACCTGACCAGGTTAAATGTGGTAATTCCTAGATAATGACCAAGTAATACAATTTTTCATGTCGTTCATCGCCAGGGTGTGGTACAATCTGCATTCAATATTCCTTTCCATCTGGAATTCAAGGTCCAGAACATCCGAATCCCGGTCAACATTACAGTGGCACACGTCGTACTGCTTATCTCCCTGATAACAACGAGGGCAGAGAAGTCCTGCAGCTATTACACAGAGCTTTTAATGCACGCCTGGTGTTTACTGTTGGGACCTCGATAACAACAGGACTTTCGAATCAAATAACGTGGAATGATATACATCATAAGACCAACATGCACGGAGGAGCCCATGGGTATGAAGTCTTACTACTTTATTGCTCATTCATTTTGGTGTGTAATTCTATTTTCAACTGTGATTTGAATGATGTGGTCCTTGATTTCTTTGTCTTTTAATTCCTTTGTTCACGCTATTTTCGTTTGTTGTTGCTTTAAATTGAAATACTAAATTGCTATTGGGGATTACACATGCACTCTTCTAACCCCAGGTCAACGACAATAAAATGATAAATAAAGAAGAGCACTTACTAGCTTCCCTACATTTATTATTGTGTTGATTAATGTAACAATCTTCGTTTACCTCCTACAGCTTTGGTTACCCCGACCCACATTATCTTCGACGAGTCAAAGAAGATCTCGCTGCAAAGGGAATCCGTTGATTCTGGTTCCTACGGGCCACAGACAAGGAGACGAAAAACATTTCGTCGAGGATGTAGTTTTTTAGGCATATTGGTTCACTAAGAGGGTAACCACCACGTTATTGAAAATACTTTGCGTCTAGAAGAGGATTATTTCATCGCCGTTGTTTTTACGACTGTTATTTAACGGCCTGTATACGCGGTAAAATGAGTTATATTTTGTTATAGGTATTACTGTAAAATATTAAAACAGCAGCATTTTTCATGTTTCCATGTGCATAGCTATTTTGAACTAGATCTCAGGAGAGGAACTTATGGGAAGGAACGTCGCAACGCGGCTCATATTATGACTTGCGCACTTAAGCCGGACTGCATTTGACGACCACTATAAAATTTGATAAAACAAAGGAAACTTGACTACTGCTTAACTACTTACTGCGGCGCCCCAGACATCACAGACCTGACTAGGCTACTCATTAAGTATAGGACTGTACGTAGTATAGTACTCTTGTCCGAACCTTGGCGATTTTTCCACGATAAGCGACAATCTCATTTCGTCCAAAAGCAATGCCATGCAAAAAACAAACAAAACAAACAAATCTACAAGACTGAAATTATATGCACTGGAGCTTGTTATATGGGGAAACCTTTTTAAATGCAAATTAAGCTATTTTTATAATATTAGCACGAGTTATACATATATTTCTATTGCAAGCTATATACGTGCAGTACTTCCAAGTCCAATACCCGGAAAACTAATATAGCCTACTGCATTGGGCAACTACTTTGAAAGGACACGACCTCTTTCTTGTACTTTTAAGGGAGAACCTAAACTGAATTAATCTTCCCAAACAACGAGCTCAAAAGAAGAAAATGGTTTCCTTTTAAACTGTTCAGGGAGCAACCTTGACAAACTCTAGATAACGCTTGGTTGTCACTGGAAGGTGATTAGGTATTCGGGATAACACTGTGGGTCTTGAAATACGACGAAGATCTCAGGATTAGGAATCTGGTCAACCACGCTATCATAGGTATCTGTTAGATCCGTTCGGTGTTTGGCTGGCGGTTCAAGGATGTCCGGCCTCCCCACTGTATACTCACCGACCAGGACCCTGGCGAGGTACATGTGTCGGTGTCCAGTTGGACCTGGTGGCGAAAATTGAGATCTTGCAGAGTAGTCAGCTTGTGCCGCAAAATACACGCCTTTTCCATAAAGGTTATCTAGGGTCAAGAAAAAATTCGTTCATAAACACATCTCAGAAAGCTTCAATGTCTGACTGCAGGAGTCGATATGTATGAGCTCCTCATTACAATCAATAAGTAGACCGTGATTTGAGCCCGCATCAAGAGCTCGCATATTACGTTAAGTTGTTAACTTACTCTTCTGCCAGCCATAACTTCTGTTGAAGCCTTTGTGGTTGATTGCGTTACAGTTATCCTCTGCTGTTCCGTGAAAAAGGAACTTTTCGTTGCTTCCTAAACCGTTAACTTCGTCCATCTTTTGCCGCTGAATTGCGTACAGACCATATAGAGCAGGGTTTTGAATTCGCTCTAACTTTAGAATGCGGTTGGAACAGGTTCCACTGAACAGATCGCTGACCTTCTTGTACTCCTGCGCATGTGTGGAAGGTTTAAGTTCCACAATATGCATCTTCTTGTCTTGTGGCTGAAGATCCCAATAGTCAGGGGGCTGAAGGCCTATTGAGACGTAAAACAGAGTAAAAGAGCATTAAACCAGACTGTCCCAACCGCTGGAGTTAACCCCAGCTTCGGTAGCATTATATTTCTTCTCCATCCCCCAGATGGGATTCCCGTCTAGCGTAGGGGCTCCTCTCAGTATATACGATTCACTGGTGGAGAAAAGCACTGCGAAAGCTAAGTGTCTCGCGGGCGAACACAAAACGATTCGGTTCCTGGTGAGTGTTCGCGGACGAAACTCTACCAAAGTTCCATGGAACCTGGACTGGACTGTCCAGGTCACTGGCGCGCCCTGTAATGAAACAAATTTTAACGGTTTCCCAACAGAAATCACTCATGGACTGGGACTTTGAGCGTAAAAAATACCATATTATACCACTATAAAATGCTGTAATTACTGTCAGACTTTTACGATCAGACGTTGACCGGACAAAAACGTAGATGCAATGATTTTATTATCATTGAAATTCTACTCGTAGTTCTGCTCGGGCGCGATCAATATTAGCCCTCCTTCTTTTAAGAAAACAAAAAAACCGCCTTTTCGCTGCCACAAAAAATTTCTGTTATTCGTGTTTTTGTACCTTTTAAGATGCAAAGCTACCACAGTCGGTTATTGCAAGTCACCGGTGATTCGAGTTAGATTGGTTTCCTTTCTTATATGAAATAAGTAATTATGTCACAACGATCCAAAAGTCTGCTTTTCCGCCCTCATAATTTGAAGTCTTTTTCACTAGTTCCAACAAGTTAACTACCTACCTTTGCGAGAATCAATTCTTTTGATGTCTGTTCTTTGACCATTTTCGTCCTCCTCAGTCATGTCAACGAAAGATATTTTGTACTGCTCTCCATCCTGATGGATCGTCATCGTCTTTCTCCTTTGGTGATAGGCAAGTTCAATTTGTGCATTTAGGTGACTTTCGTATTCTACGAACGTATCTCCGATTTTGTACTTCCACTGGATATCTTTCGACACCACTTGAGCTCGGATCCGTTCGTGTTCATCTGTCTTTATTTTATCCAGAAGTTCGTGAATGTCTCCCATGACGCTGAGAATATCCTCTGGTTGGCCACGTAACTCGATTCGGTCCACCTCTTTCTCCACAGTTGCCTCCACAGCGTAGCGTAGCTCAAGAGTGTGAATTTTTCTCATGTCTTCTTTGCTCAAATTTCTGATTACCTCATTTTTTATAATCCGCTGACTGAAATTATCTGCCATCACCTCCTTGACTGCCTCTGTAGCGTGATGAAGATCTCTTTCACAACCAGCAAATATAACGAGGTCTAACTTTCTGCTGTCAGCTTCTGGAGTTTCTGGGGTAGTGCTGCTTTCTCCCGTTCCTCCGAGACCAATGCGACGTGCCACACGTTTGGCAAATTTTTGCAACATTCCCGGTTCTGTAGGAATTTTTTGGCCTGATACTTCATACATCGCTGAGCGGACATCTTTGATCATGTCTACTTGGAAAATCGTCATCTTAATAAGCTGTATGTGGGCAGGTTGCTGGTCAGAAAAAGTGCGAACAGCGGACAACATTGTGTTTGCAGCTGATTTTGCCGACATACCAAGGATCCCTGTCCCAATAGCAGGAAATGAAATGGATGTTACTCTTTTTTTTTCAGCCTCTTGGAGACATGTCAACAGGCAGGCTTTCATGCTTTTAGCGGTGAGGGGTTCCACCGGGACGATATGGAAGAGATAGTTTGCGTTTAATCTTCCAGCCTTTGTGACAACAATGGATCCTGGAGCTTGAGGACCGTACAAGGTGCACTCGTCCCTTATGGAATCACCTCCTCTTTGAAGGATTGCAGCTCCGGCTCCCTGACCTACTGAGAGATCTAAAGAATTATTGGAGATAATTGCTATGGCCTCTGTGGACTCTTCGGTGATATCACCAGGTTGAACTTGAAAGCACAGGGGTCCTACATTTGTTTCCAAGTGATCTGGCTTTCGCTCAACTACCGGAGAGAATGTTGTAGTACCAGGTGATGATGTGCGGACAGTACCTTTTAATCTCTTCTGTAACTCCACATTGAAGGCTTGGACAGTTAAACTGTCCTTGTCGTGCAACACAAACCTTACATCTTTCATTTTCGTCGAGGGGTTCTTTTGGCTGTAAGCTATTACCTCATCAAAGTAGATCTCGGCAACTTGATCTCGAGGAAAGCGAAGTGTACCCGTACCAATGGCGGCAAAAGCAATGGAAGTCATGTTCCGTTTCTCTCCTTCTTTTAGACACTTCGTCAAGAGATCCTTTAGAGTCTGAAATTGTTTGAAATCAATCATGTGATTCAAGAGTAATTAAACCTTAACTTGGTTTTGAATATGTTAATTATATTAGCAACTTACTTTCCAATATAATGGGAATATTTTCTTTTCTAATCCATCAAATATTTTCGCTCGCGCGCTATTTGACCAAACGCGTCACATGACTGAATATGCCCCAGCATATTTTCAAAACTGCGCGTGTTTCAAAAAATATTTCAAGGATATTAAACACAATAGCCGCCATTTGGCGCGAGAATATGCTGAGATATTTGTCCTTGGACATTATCTGTTTCTCAAAACTCACAGTTTTCCTTGAGCTTCGCTCTCGGAAAATTGTTCGCTTCACGTGTCAGATGATGTCCGCGGACAAATATTCGATCTTATTTTTTTTATCAAGCATCTGAGCGGGCCAGATTCCTAAATCCTCGAACTTGATTGGCTAATCATGCGCACGTGACCGGTCCAGCTTTTTACGATACGGCCCACGGGCCGGATTTTTTCTTCGCTGCCTAAATTTCGCTTCTAAAAGTTAGCGGTAATCGTCAATCTTTTGCCTTTTTTACACGTCCATCGACGATTAGTCACCGCCAGTTTATCTCTGTTCACTTTAGAATGGCAAGGAAAGTCACTGTAAGTAAATTCAATTGAGTGTTTTGAAGTTGTGAGAGTTTGCTTGGTTGTTTGTAGCTTAGCGCTGTAATGACGCGTAATTCTGTGTTTCTCTCGCCGTAAAATTTGAGTCAATTTCAGGCGAGTTTACCTCTCTGATCGTTGCTGTATTTAGGAGAATTTCTGTGGACTACACTTAACGAGTTTCCCCGCTTTCTGCTATTCAATTTACGGTAGAAAAGTCTGATTTCAAGTGATTTTAAAAGCAACGACTGACAAAAATTGTTTTTGTAGTAAAACTTTTAAACTTCGCACGAAATTTCACACCGCAAAAACAATTTTGGAGAACTTAACTGGTGAAATAAATGCAACTAACACAAAGTAGTTCGAAGACAAGCTGTTTTTTAATACATCTTTCTTTGTCTACTATCTGAGTTACTCGCTCGTTGCCGAGATTTTTTGCAAATCGTTAGTGGACGGCGCGCAAGCCGATTCAATGACAAGAGTTGCATAAACAAACCCATTTGTAATCTTTAAAACCAATTTACTGCAGGAAAAAAAAAAATAAACATGTTATTTGCCGGCTTTCGGTCGGTCCGTATGGCGAAAAACTGTGACCTCGGTCACAGTTTTTCACCATACGGACCTCCCAGCCGGCAAATAACATATATATATTCTGGCGGCAAATGGAGGATATTCGTCTATATATGGCCCAAAATAAGAACGTCTAATGAAAAACTTGTGATTAACAACACCACTACACAAATTACTACTACAGATGCTTTAATCACCCGCGTGGTATTTTAATTTTGGTCTAATGATTGGAATAACCGATTCAAACACATCTGTCTTCTCTTTATTTCCTTGCTCAGACGTTAAATTTTCTTAAACAAAAAGTTGTTTTAGTTCTTGCAAGGATTGTCTTCATCGAGATACCTTTCTTCCTTGACCATTGTTCCAATCGCAACAGATTGCAAAGATGACAACCTGGCAGTTCAATCTTCCTGTTTGGCTTAACACAGCGATATCACCTACAGCGACTGGTTGTTTTGTACTGCATTCCCTCTGCATGCCTTGGCCAGCAGCCCTGCTAAGAGCCATTGCACAAGGATTCTGGTCTAGGTTGAGGTTCCCTGATGCTGTTCCAACTAGAATGTTGGCCTAGCATAAAGAAAAAAACACTATACAAGGGTGTTTCTCTCGTCGGTGTAAAAGAAAATAAAAACGACAAGACGGCAAGACTGCATAGCATAGAACTAAAAATAGCCAATGCTTGTGGAAGGAAAATAATCAGGCACACAAAAGCTACTCATCAAAATGAGATGCAGATGCAAATGATCAAGTTAACTGGAGCTGTATTCGCGTTGCAAAATAGTCTTTGATAAAAGACAAAAGTTTCATCGAACGTAGAAGCTGTTGAAATATATCAGGTCACTGATATAGTCAAGTTATATCTCTTCAAACAAACGACGCTCTGAAATGATTTTTTAAGACCATAGTGTTCCAAATTACCTTCGGCTCATTGCTAACTTGTTTGTCTGTTAACTTTGATCAGACCAGAGGCTAATTCGATGTCCTTAGTTTATTTTCTCAACTAGCACGCACAGAAATTGAATACAATAATGAGATTCTACTCCTATTTGTAAATTCCTACCTGTTCTTGGGCAAGGTCGCCAACCTTCACTGCGATATGAATGCCCTCTGGTGTTTTAAAAGAACTTGATGCTTGATGCAACTGTCGTGGATTGCTCGCAACGTCAACCCCAAAACCCATTGGAGCGGGGTTTTCCTTGTGGATGAAGTTCGTTTCCTTGGCAAATCGATTCCTCATCTCGTGCACGAACACCTTCACAGTTGGTGAATCATGGTTGACAAGATGAATTTCCGATAAATTGCAAGATGGATTTGTCTTGCAAAAATCAACAACAGCATCTAAGATGACTTTTGCACAAAGGTCACGTGGAAAGCCAAACTGGCCAGAACTGACAGCTGGAATAGCTATGGACCTCAAACTTGCTGCTTCTTTGAGACTGTTTCTGATTGCCATCGCAAGAAGACGTTCTTTCAGTGTTTTCGTGCCATTTTTGCGAGTTATTTCTGCTGCTGTGTCCCATTTAGGTCCAACCGTGTGAATTACTCGGTCACATGGTAACATTCCTGCCGGGGTAACAAATGTTCGACCTTCTAGGAGTAAGCCGTGCTTTTCGATAAACCTCTTGCAATGATCCTGGATCTCTGTTCCACCTACTTTAACTATGGCTGCGGCGAGACCTCCAATGTGTTTTAATTCTTCATTAGCCGGATTTACTATAGCATCTACACGATGTTTCGTTATGTCACCTTTGAAGACAGAAATCTTCTTCCTCTCTACAGTGAGGTAGCTGCATATGAATGCTCCAGTTGATGTCTCCATTTCTTTTACACCTGCTTCATCTGTTGGAGATGCTGCGTTCCAATTTCGCTCACTTGTGATGATGATACAGTTATTGTTGTCTTCTATTGTCTTCAGAGATTTGGGTCCTTTACCCTGAGAAAAGAACTTTGTCATCCCTGGCTTGTCAATTGGAACAGAGACTTTCTGAATATTTTTTGTTAGATCAACAAGTCTTGGAAGGCATTTATCAATCCCTTCAGTGGTACCAGAAATGTCTATGCCTTTACAGCTGGAGGACATTGTCACATCAATAGAACAAGAGGCGAGATCTCTTTTAATTTTTTCAATCTCCGAGCTCAGTCTTTCGAAGACAAACCGTGTAGACCCATGATCCAACGGGACGGTATCACGTAGAATGGTGTTCTTTTGTAAGAAGTCTATAACTTGATCATAGCATTGCTTTACGTCCTTCGCAATTCCGCTTACCCAAACGGTGTTTGATGGGATTTGGACGAGAATGTCAACTTTAAACTTGGAAGTCAATGATGTTTGGAAATCTTTCCATGGGCGACTGTCCAGCACTTGAGCATTCTCTTTAGTTAGGCGGATGCTATTTTCCTGGATAGCACCCAGCAAAACTTTTTCTGCTTCTTTTGCGTTATGTGAGTCAGCGCTGACAACTTGAACTTCATTTGAACTGCTGCATTGATCGCGCACAAAAATCGCCTGTACGCCACTCTGTTTTAAGAGATCTTGGATGACACTTGACACCGATGGCATTTTCAAAACTCTTGTAATGTTCGTCGGAAGTTCGATGGTCTTTTCAATCATCTTTGACATAAATGTAAATAGTTCAGCTTGCACCTCGTTAAGAAGGTTTCTGGGACCATCCAAACACAGCGTTTCGTTGTCTAGATCGATAGATATATTCAATTGTTGCTGCTCTCTTTGAAGCTTTTGACAAATGCCGGTCATTTCCAGCAAACGCAGTCGAGACCTTGGAGTGCCCTCTCTGATCACTTTGACTTTTGAATTCATAAGTTCCGCGTCTTCTTCGACGGCAAGGATTAAGTCCTGCAGTTTGCGCACATCTTCATTCACGCGGTCCTCCTTGCCAAGAATCTGGACTAATAGGTCATGTCTACTGAAATTTATAACATCAGTGGAGGACTCTTTTCTGGGACGATCCTTCTGCCACCGCTCTGATACTTCATCAAACAGTTCAGGAGAAAGTGGAATTTCAATTTTCCTGAAGCTCAGTAAAAAATTTTCCAAACTTCCAGGCCTGTCTTGCCATGACTTTTGAGAGATCTTTGTTTTATCAGACGGCGAAATGATGAGAAAAGATTTGTTTACATCCATGAACAGTTCGACTTTGTTTTCGTTGGTTAGTATTTGGAGCTCATGTCCATGATTCCTTTTAATGTGCTCAAAGAGATGGGCATCAAACGGTATTTCCTCTTTGTTGGTGACTGCATTCTCAAGGAAATGATAAAATGGCTGTACTTCTAGTTCAATTCCTTCAAGGGTGTGTTTCCTTTGGAGGACGTTATGAACGCCTGTAATTAAATGACACAGAAGTGACTTCAGGGGGAATCATTTATTTTGATAAAACTTGTCATGTTGTGCCTGCAATGCATCAATAACCATGTTTATTACATCTCTCGGACACTAAACTTTTAAGGCAATGAAAGAAACGTCATCTGTAGTTGATTCGTGTTTTGCCTTCTGAAGGTGTTGTTTGACCCATTCAAAGCCTAATCGGTTTGTCAGTGTTCTCAAGCGAGCTTATAGCATGGGAAGATAAACGATAAAAAAAAACTTCAAGTTTTCTTACTTGATGGATCCTCGAAATAAACCAAGGCACTGTTTTTCGTCTCACGTTCTACTTTGCTGACAACATTACCGCCACTCCTCTTATTTTCAAAATACAGTTGTATGGTATCCTCTGTAGTGTCGTCCTTCAGTCCGCTGACTAGAACACAAGAGCATACAGGCGCATGCTCCAAACGAAGTTTACATCCTTCTAGGCCTCTATCATCACCGTGAACGTTGTCGAAAAGCGATTTAAAGTCTGGAATAAATATAACACATGTTGAGCATGAATCAACTTGCTATAATTTGCGCGTGTTATTTCTACTTCAGGTGGTTACAATCAGGCTGTTGCCGAGAATTTCTTATAGCTTTAGGCCGTCTGTTGACCGGAGGTATCATTCTGGAGTAACGGTTTTTTTCTCATCTGCGCACATCGTAATTAAATACGAGTATCCGTTCTTGAGAAGTCACTAGCAAAAACACAACAGCATCATTTAGAACAAACTGGATTTAAGAATACTGTCTTTAAGAGTGTGGAATTCTGCAAAAATTGATAGATATACAGTTTGGAATGTGATCAGCGGGCAAATGGTGTGTGGGTTCTGCATTTATTGCCACGCCGGACAATAAGTGGGCGGACAATGAGAGCGGCCTTACCGCTCCACCTCCCCCCACCCTTTGCGCCTCCACATTTTAGTCCTCTGGAAGGGTAAAGTTATACCTGTATTGGGGGAAATGTTACCCAATACAAGTATTATTGTCCAGACCCAAGATTGCTGGACGATAGTTATACTACTACTTCATTTAAGTTAATAAGACAGCGACAAATAAGGAGAAAGGTCGCTACTGAACCACTTGTGCTTTATATGCTTTATAACCATTCATAAACTGAATTCGATGTTCAGCTGCTGATGAAAATAATTAAGTAGAAAGAGAACTCGCCAGTCATTACCTGGTTCAGCGGCAAATATAGCCATCGCTTTGCCATCGCAACCGCGAATCACCTCTTTAACCTCTACATTACTAAATTTCTCCAAGTAAAACAGCAGGCAGTCTTCTGTTGTTTTCTCATTAAGGCCTCGAACGTAGACTCGAAAGGGGTCTGGCGGTAATTTTTTCTTTGGTGGTAGCCTTTCCACTGAAATAGCCTTTCCATTTATGAAATGCGATGCTTGAAGGAGCTTTTGTAAATCTGTTGGGAGATAAGCGCAATACAAAAATTAACAACAACAACAACATGGAAACTGAATCAATCTATTACATTACTTTTACTTCTAAATTTACAATTTTGTTGTGGGTGGGTTTATTCTAAACGTACAAGCCATTGACCATTTTTCCTGCAATTTCTTCGTGGAATACTTTAATCCGTGTAACTTGCAGTCAAAGATGCATTTTTGATAGCTTGAATATCCAAGTACCTCATATTCAGTAGTAAAACAGAATTTCAAAAAGGTTCGTTGTTTCAACTTTATGAGCGAGCCATGTACATGATTAATTTGTAAAAGAAAGGATTATTAAGGATATTTGTATGTCTTGTTGTTCAGCAGTGGGCCTATTGCATTTTGACTGTCAAGTTTATATTGAGAATCGTATCAAAATGATATCATCGACCATTTGTTTGCGAGGACGGTAAGTATACATACTTTCCACGGCAGTAAAAGTAATAACAGCTTTCCCGTCATGAGTGAGATCAATGTCGCAGACTTCACCTCCCCCTGATCTCCTTGAATTCTCAAAGTAATACCGCACAGCGTCCTCGCTGCTAGAAAGTGGAATACCGCTAGCAATTATTGTAATTTCAGCGCCAGCCTCTTCTTCCGAGCCGCTAGCTTCCTCATGATCATCCGCAATCACATTCTCCTGCTCCTCAAGTAGAGAGACATGAAGCCGCAGGCCAGCCACACTATGTGGGGAGTTCTCCGCTGTTCTTTTCGCGTCTGCAAGTGATGCATATTCGACATGGTAAAGTACTGTTATTTTATTTTATTGTTTTTTATTTTTACCGAGGAAACTGTTGGCTATAAGAACGTTGCTGGCATGGCGTTTTTGCTGTTTCTCGGTCAAATTTCAAGCGTGATCCTTGTGAGATAAAACTGTTTCCTTTGTTATTCTATTAACGAATTTTGTGCAGAGAATGGTAGGGATGCAATGCGTCTTAACTTTCCGCTTTCCGTACGCGAGTCATTCCGGTTCGCGTCCCTTCTTTAGTGGTTTCCACTCCTTGGTACTTTTCACTTTGCAAATAAGTAATATTATAATTCCTCCAACTTTACCGGCTCCCGGGACTTTGGAATCCCTCTTCCAACCCCTGTTTCCCCTCGAAGGGTTTCCGCCACGTTTTCTCCTGGGTTCCGCTCCTCCCTGCCCCTTTCACTTAACCTTATCATTCAAAACGGGCTTTTCTTGATCCTCTGGAGCCAGGAGAGGAAGCTTATAAGACCATCACCCTGTAATTGGTTAACCTATGACAATGAAACTACCGTCTGGTAATTAAACATACCCTCAGGAAGTTCAAAAGTGATCAGGCATATTTGAAGGTCAGGTTTCATGTCAATACCAGTCACTGGACCGCCGTTTGATCGTCTGGGGTTTTCGAAGTAGTACATCAAAAGGTCCTGTGACGTACCGGCCGGCACCCCTGCTACTTTGATAGTGCACTGTTGGGACGCGCATGTTTCACGTTGGCGTCTCTTCCGAGTAATACTAGAAAGTTCAAATGTTGCTGGCAGTTTGCTGCATGGTCTGTTTTTCCAATCCATTGGGGGATTGTCTAAACCCTGCAATTAAAGAATAGCGAGGTGTCACTTTGGTCTAACGTAAAAAATTTGTCATCTAGAAATGCATCATTATGATAAAACCTAGATTTGTACAGACAATTGACAATTTTTATCAATTGAAGGTTTCGATGGATTACCTACTTTGATCATTGTAGGATTGCAGGAAAAAGGGCGCTTTTTTCTCCTGCTTAAAGCACGGAAGGAGAAGGGCAGAATTGATAGCTTGTTAGTTTGCTATACGAATTATCAGTCACCATATCAAGAAGCAATTTATATTGGATAAGTTTACTGCGATATCTACATTGATCAGGGGTGAGCCAAACCACCAGAAAGACGTCATCTACTAATCATTTTGTTACATAGGAAATCACTCTAAAAATAACATTATTTAGTTGTGAGAAATTCAACTTAGTGTTTCATTTTTAACGCATTCTTCGATGAAAATTTAATTCTGTGTGAGGTGTTCTAAAACTTGTTTGCCTACAATACATGTATTTCTTATTTTTCTGGTTTTTGTTCGTCTTTTTTCTTGTTTGTTTGGTTTGATTGCTGCCGGCATTTACTGAAGTGATGCGCGCTCTAAGTCAACTTGTCATTAACAAATTGTGTAGTTCATTTAATTAACAGTGGACATGTACCATAATTGTGACAATTATACTTACATTGTTGGGTCCGTCCTCATCTTCTGTGTTTGGGGACTCTGGATCAAGTAGGAGTTGTACACGAAGTGAGGAATTCTGGAGACGATGGTTACGTCGACGAACGACCCGTTTGGCGGCTATAACAGAAAAAGGACAAAATGAGCCTTTTGAAAATCAACAAGAAGTGGATACGAGCTGAAGGACACAATTCATACTTTCACTGAAAAGGATGACCAGGACATCGGTATAATTGTAATCCAGAGGTCCCTCAGCCCAGTCCTCCGCCCTGCCACTAATTGTTTGTTCTTGGCACTCACGGTAATCCTCGTTCAAATCCACGGCCACACCTTGTAAGTAGCCAATCGCTTATTTTTTCTTCGTTTAAGATTCTCCATTTGGGATTCCTCGAGTTACTGTTCGACTGCACTTTGTGGCTCGTGTCACTGATTTATCCATTTAACGTAAATCCCGAAATTAGTGCCCGGGGAGCTTATTTCAAATTTAAGAGAAGACGAAGTGGCGCTTATTCGGTCGCGAGAGGGGCGCTTAATCGAGGGGGCGCTTATTTAATTTTTCCCAAATCGTGGCCTGAACCGTGTTCAAAAATTGAAAAAAGAAATTGTAGGATGCAACTTAGAAAAAAGAAACATGTTTACTGTATTATAAAGATGTAAATTGCTAATGACAGTATAAAAACGGCTGGACGAGAGTGATTAAACAAGGCAAAAACTCTACATCCTTTGTTGCTTAATTACTCGTCCACAAGATGGGGGGAGGGGAGGAGGCGTTTATTCGAGTGGAGGGAGTGACGCTAATATTAAATTTTGGCTGATAGGAGGGGCGCTTATTCGAAGGGGGCACTTATTCGAGGGGGAGGGGGGGACTGATTCGAGGATTTACGGTACCTCTCCCCCAATTCTCCCTTTCCCCATTTTCGTCGAAGGGAAGTGGGGGATAGAGTTTTAGGGTTAGGGGCAGAGGTCAGCACTGTTTCACATTTTAGGAATGGGCATGGGATGAAAAAGACTTCGGGTTTTGTTTGATTTATAATTCGTTGAACAATTTCACTCTGCTCAGAACGTATGTTTCCATGACAATCGTATTTTGAGAGACGTGGTTTTCCAAATTTGGAATTTTGATGTCTTTAACATCAAATTTTAAGAATTTTTTTTCTCTCAAGAAAGAACTTGAGGCATAATTTGACTGGTTGTGATTAATTTTGAGTAGCTTCAGAGATGTCGGCTGCCTGGATGCCAGGCGATTTGACTTCAAAATGGCATGTTGCTAGCCTCATGAAATATTTTGGACGTACTGTATACCCTTTAAATTTCACTATCATTGCTTTTAAACATATTAAAGTGACGGCCATGATGGAGGGGTTGGGTGATTCACCCTCTCCCCACTACCGACCTCTTCAACCCCCCCCCCCCCCCCCTTCCTCGCGTCCGTCCGCTCGGTCTTAAAAAATTAAAAAATAGGGCAGCGTGAATAGGATTAACTATCAGACATAAAGGTCAGTATAATGCTTGCGTTGTTTTTCATGTTTTTGCCGAACTCAAATCAGGACTGTATGAGATCGATGCAAGCATGATGTAAAAAAATAAACCGCACATGTGTACTTTCGCTTTCATATTTAGTTCAGTTTCAATTTCATTGAAGTCATCGATCAGTAATAATTCACAACGGTGAAGACTCCTTATTTCCATGATCCTCAGTCACGTTCCAACCTAGAAATGACCCGAGTTGTTGCGATGAAATTACTCAGCTCTGTCTTTTTTTTTAGCTCTGATTAGCCATTCTCCCTCAGCTCCGCCTGGCTATCTGGGTTGTGGAGCGGAAAGAGTATCGAAGGAAAGTTGCAATAGCCGCTCCGGCATACTACTTCCAGAGTTTTACTCTGAATTTATGAGGATTCGTAGTAGTTATATTTTCCATGCAATCGATGCGCTTTGAAGTTTAAATGAAGACAAAAATGTTCACTATTACTTTCGCCACCGAAACCAAAGCGGAAGTCTCAGGACGAAAGAGTTTCAAGGTGTTTATACATGTACTACTCGGTTTTCTTGTATAGTCAGTCCTCTTTGCTGAATTACAAAGTTTAAAATGCAATAAATATGACCATTTAACCCTTACAAAACAAATTTGACCAAGTACCTTCCAAATCTTCGAAAGTGACAAAGGCTCGTCCTCTATCGATTTCGATGCTCTCTACGTCGCCACCACCAGACTCTCTTTCTGACTGAAAATAAATCATAAGCTGACTTTTGGTCGTTCCCTCTGGAAATCCAGAGACCACAATCTGCGCGCTTTCCATGCCGATCTCCTGCACTGCGCCAAGCTCACAGAATGACTGAAAACATGATTCTTTGCAATATATAGTGATCCTTACAGAAACGCGGAAATGTAAATTGGTTCAAGGACGGGGGTTTCTGTAAAATGGACAGGTTTCACTTTCGTTGGAGGCTGATTGGTTACCCGGAGTGACGTTCAGTCGCTGCACCTTGATCGACTGGTTCTGAAATGTCGTCAAACGCGGGTCTGCTTTTCCTTTCCCAGTTTAGACTATTAAAAGATATCTGTAAAATTCCGCATCCATGTTATGTTTGTGCACCCTTTCTTTTCCATTTGTAACTATTTTACCGTGGATGGCATGAGGTCAGGCTTCTTAATTTACCTTGTCTACGGGGATTCCCCGAATCGTGATATCTGCGTGTCCGTGTGATATGCAGTCAAGTGTTTAAATTTAGCTTATCATGGCGCTTTGGTTTGAATAACACGTCACTAAAGGATTTCAACGATTATCAACACAATTCAACTTTCATCAGGGTACTGAATGTGCCGAAGCCCTTTACTCCGATTTTCAGTTGAATATTAGGTACCAACTGTTGAATTTTCATCATATCAAAGTTGTGCATGTGACATCATCATTGACAATAAATTTGCTTGTGAAAAGGGAATTTTATTTCCACGGTCTAGTGGCTAGATTATATTACTGGGTGTTTTCTAAGAAATGTAATCAAACATTCTCGGAAAGATAGGTCAACATCCGCAACGACAGCAGTGTCTGCATGATATTTTAAAGACGGGTCTATTTTAGGCCTGTGTGTAAAAGCGGGAGATCCGTCTGCGTTCTTAGGCAAGGGGAAATAGGTGTAGTGAATAAGGATTTTAAGTTCTTAGGGACTGTGCAATAATTGCCTGAAGGGGAGGGGGGGGGGGGTGGGGTGGGGTGGGACTGGGAAATGGGTGAAATATGCCCCAAAACTAAGTCATACCCCCTTTCATTAAGCAAAAATTAATTTCAACCCCCCTCACATAATGATAATACTAAGGCAAAACCTGCTCCCCACCCTTTCCTTTGGAAAAAGTCTCCTTTCATTGATTCCCTCATACCTAGTTTACTTGTTGGATTTTTTTTCTCCGGTACAAACATCACTTCAAATGACTCTTTGAAGTATGTCAAAGAGTCATTTGAGGACTCAATTTTATTAATCACACTGTTTGTCTTTACCATACTTTAATATGAGATCGTTTGAATTCCAGAAGCTTATAGTTAGAGAAACTGAAAATATTATTCAGGAATTCCTGTCTGATTGAGCCTTTTTTTGAAGTTCGATTTAATCATGCTGTGCTTTATTTACCATACTTTAAATTTGTATTGCTATGAAAATTTCAACAGTTGGGTTTTTCATTCTGCTAAATTATGATGCCATGTGTGCTAACATTGGCATCTTTCTTTTTCATTGAATATAGTGCTACTTCTGCAACTTTTAATTTAAGTTTCCTGTTTTCTTGAATCCTAGTGCAAATAAAGTAGCACTGTTTTAACATATATAACAGAGGCTTTCATTTCCTACTGCATGACAGATAGGAAAACAACAGTTCATAGATCAGAACACCTTAGAGTTGATAAATTTGTCAGTTTTATTCCAATGTTAGTATTTATATTTGAACTCTAATAACTCTTCCACTACTTTTCCAGTTTCCCCCTCTCTCTTGTTGTCATTTTCTCCTCTGCCCCCTCTAATTTTCCACCCCCTCACCCCACCCCCAGGTAATTATTGCACAGTCCCTTATAACGTGGAACATTTTTGACCAGAAACAAAATGATCCATTTAATTTAAATGAAGTTCACTTCAAGTACGGTACATAACAAAAACAAGACATTTTCACTTACGCGTACGATCGACACTGACAGTTGTATAAGACTTTTATAGTAAGGAAAGACTTACGTATACTTGAAGTAAGAAAGAAATGGAAAGCATGGAACCTTTCGAAGCTTTAAATATAGTGGTCGAAAACAGAGGACTTAATTAAGGAGAAAGGAAGACACATAAAGAACATAAAGTAGAGAACTTCCGCTGATTTTTAAAAAGGTGTCCTCTACGATTTAAAAGCAATATAATAAATTATGTTGGTATCTTCAAAACCGAAGCAACTGGAGTGCAGTGACTATTTGGGCAGCACAATTCTAAGTGTGCGTTAAGGAGAGGAGGGAAGGGAAGGGGTGTGACCTAAACGTCCAGTGGACATTACGTTGCTGGGAGCAAGTGAATATGTCGACGGCTACCAATTCACTTGTCTTTTTAGAGTTTGAAGTTTGCGATTTGAGGACTTCTTGGGAGTTGTCTTGGCATTTTCTAGGATAAAATATGTTGATAAAGATGTTTTGGGGGTTCACAAATGTTCTCATTCTCAAACGTGAGTAACATTTATACAACACGAAAATGCCCAATCACCTTCATAGCACAATGGGTTACCATAGCAACGACAACCAGGTAACTCTAGCTTCACGTGCTTATAATTCTATAACCAGCTTTTTATTATCGATTTGTGATAAGACACAAACTATCTTCAGCGTCACCTTACCTACCCTACTTTGAACAAGAACTTAGAACTATGGCTAAAGCTCAAGATAATTTTGAACGTTAAAGCACTATAAAATTCTGTCCGTTAGGCCCTACCTTAGAACCAAAAAGAAAACTTGACTACAATCTACACTAAGCAGTTAATTACTCATTCCACTTCTTTTCGGTGTAATTAACTATAAGCTAATTATATAACTGATCATCGACAATTAAGAGAATATGAATATGTTCATTAATATTCTGCTTTCCTGGATGTTTATTGCTTGAAAGAGGCTGTGTCCCATCATTCCTTGATTATCGTGCCTTCAGTTGAAATGAAATATGCGTTAGCCACTGAGAAGCCAAAGGATAGGTGGAGAAATAATTGTGATTAAGAAAAATAAAACGTACAAATATAAGAAAACAAATATATCCAAAAAAAAAAAACAACAATAGCCAACAACTAAATAAAAAACAAACAAATAAACAAGCACAATAAAAACTGCTGTTTCTGTAGCGAAATTGAAGTGGTATCAAAAGAGAAACGTGAGCCGGTGTCTTAATTGTTGGTTCAGTATCCGTCTCTTCCCCTCTCTGTTGTCATAAACGAACGTAACTTAGGACAACAGATAGTTGTCACTTAAGTCTTGGGCGTGGGAAGATCTGATCTGCACATATGTAGGTGCTCATTGTGGCTTTGAATGAAATACATCAAATTGTGCAGTGGAAGGTACAGTGAGAGTACCCATTAGGACGCAACACGAGGCCAGGAAAGCTTTTGTATGACAGGGCTTGAACCTGAAACGCTCGGTCCAGAGACACTCCACAATGACACCATGCTGGAGGTGTTTCTAACTGAGCCAAATTATTGGTTACCCACGGTGCGTGACACAGCCCCTTCGATCGACTCCAACAAATGTATATTGTAAAATTCCTTCGTTAATGGAGCGTATGCACATGACGTCGAGGCAGCCAAATTGGTGTTCCAAAACAATGAAACGGCGGCCATGTTGATGTACCAAACCAATCCTGTGGAAGTTCAACTCTTTTCTTATGTAAACACTTTCTTTTGTTCCGATAAACTTGCATGGCTGCTGGAGACGTGAGTGAATACGCTCTATACCCATTAGCGGATACAATAGAGTTGCAGTTCTACCAATGTGCACACATATATAGCTAGCTAATTCAGTATTCTTAGCTTTTGTACGTGTTGACCTATAAGTATCACTAGAACTAATGGTAGGTTTTGAAAACCAGGTACTATGCACAGCAAATGCGTAATTGTACCTGGACAGTTGCATTAGGGTACTGTACATGCAGGTGCCAGAACGACTATTTCATCTAGCCTTTTACGGTACAGTGTTTTCTTTTGCTCTTCCTTTGCGGTTTTCTTAACATAACGTAGCTGTCTGAGTAATGACCAAGGTTTACAGGAAAGTGTAAATACAAATTCCAAATTTAGATTGAGAACTACAAATAATCCATTACGTTACCTCAAGTTGTGTCTATCAACATTGTAATTGACAACTGAACACACTCCTATTTGGGAAGTGGGGCAAAATAGATCGCAAGCTCACTCCTTACTTTGATGTCAAAAGCTAAAAATTCTTGTGCGTGTCTTACCATGACTATAATTTAATGATTATAGATAGCCCAGTTTTTGCAAATTTCACTCGTTCAAAAAAATATTTCCTTGATAACATGTTTTAGACTGCAATCACTTTGATCTAAGCCCGCATTGAAATCACTTTAAAGTGATTTAGGGCTTACATTGAAATAGCATCTGCAGCCCTTATTATGGCTTAGAGAGAAAATCAAAATTGCTTTAATCACGAACTTGCATAGACTTTTCATAGCCAACACGAAAACAAAAGTCTTGGTCTTCGTTTGCTTTGATTCTTTTGTCATTGTTTTGTTGATGGAAATAAAATCCATCTCGTGGATCACCAAGATACACACTTAAAAGATATATGGCTTTTCCAAAACAGAATTACTCCGTCTTTACAAGGCAAACGTTAGAGAAAGTAGCCTACAAGCCTGGCCTTGTCAATCTTTTAGAATGTTTTCTCCCGAGTACTTGCGCTTTGCCCGAAAAATTCGGAGCCTGCAGCTCCAACCCCCAAACCCACCCTCCCCCCCCCCCCCCCGCCGCGTACGCCTATGCGTATTTGAATAAAACCTAAAATACCAAACACTTTTTTTGAACCCCACCTCTATATAGGTCTAGTGTAGGCGTTCCCATGACTATATTAATCATTGGCCGTTGCCAAGTTTAAGTAATTTATTTAATGTTTGGTTGTTTCTTATTGCACCCTAAATCTAAGTTTAGGTATGTCTGTCTGGAAACACAGATTAAAAATAACTGTCTGCAAAATGGTTACAACAAAATGCTGTTGGAGAAGTACAGTGACGCACTCCCTCCAATGTCTAAAGTTTTTAAATTTTCAAGCAAGAGCATTTTACTGATAGTGGTATCATCACTGAAAAGTGATTAGGTACTCGGGATAACATTGCCAGTCGTAAAACACGACAAAGATTCGCGGGTTAGGATTCTGATCCACCACGCTATCAAAGATGTCTGTGGGATCGCTGGGGTTCTTTGCAGGAGGCGTAAGAAGGCCCTGTCTTCCAACTGTGTACTCACCAGCCAGGACTCTAGTGAAGTACATGTATCGCCATCCGTTAGCATCTGGCGGTGAGTACGTGGACCTGGCAGAGTAGGAGGCATCCAATGCAAAGTAAACTCCATTTCCATACATGGTCGCTAAAAGAAACAAACTAACGGTCAGTGGAATACTTAGAGTCGATCCCAATCTCGTCACAGTTGTGGCAAAGGTAGTTTGCTTACAAAACTTAATCGCAGGTCTGCAAGACTGCTGAGACCATCGCGATACAGGAGGAATGAAGGAAGCGAACTGGTTAAAGCCTGAACAACACTCAACCCAAACAAAAGATCATTGCTTAAGATTGCATCCAGTCAGTAACTGGACCGTACAACACATATTGCTTTCGGCCTCAACACACACGGTCTTCACGTGCTTAGGACTTCTCTGTGATTAAATTTGATTAAAATCTACGCCGCTGTATGAATATCAATACAGTAAACAACGTTGTTTTCCATATAACGCGAACTCCAAATAACTCGATTTTTTTTTAATTTCCCATGTCATTAGCTATAAGTTAATTGGCTAGTCATCTCTTACCGTTTTTTCCATGAAAGCTTCTGTTGAAACCTGTATGATTTATAAGTTGACAGTTACTGCCTGGAGTTCCGTGAAAAAGCCATTGCTCATTGCTGCCTTTTCCCTCGTCCATTTTCTGCTTTCGAATTGCATACGTTCTATACAGAACTGGATTTTGCACTCGCTCAATCTTTACAATTTGGTTACTGCACGTATTCTGGAATCTAGCCTGGACGTTTTGGTATTCTTGCACATCTCTTGAAGGATCCAGTTGACAAAGATGTACGGTCGTTTCATTACCTTGTGGATCCTTTGGTTGAGGAGTCCAGTGATCTGGTACTTGAACACCTGGAAAAGAATGAACAAAAAGGTTGTTTTTTCAGCTTTGGTTTTACGCCAAAAACAAAGTGTTTAGCTCAACACTTAAAAAAAGGATGCCTTGTTGCAAGAGCCCAAAACCAGGGCAAAGGGAGGCTGGGTTTCCTAAAAGGATCGTATTCCTTACCAATGTATTTAAGTGTAGTCTTAACAAAACTTAACATGATTGCTCAAAAATCTAAGAGGTTTTAAATGCTTGGAAGAGACAAGATCGCTAGAATATGATGTTGATAGTTGTCTTAGTTACAAAAATAAACCAGGGAAGTCTTACACAAGGCTTAGCAGAAAGCAATGAGGTTCAAAAACAAGGTCAACTTTAATCTGACCGGGGTAAGTTATAAACAGTCTGTGAAAGACACGCACTCCATCTGTAAGAGCAGCTAGGAAAGAGGCACTATAAGCTACAAAAACAGGAGTTAAGGTTCTTATTTATTTCATTAATTATCTTACTTTTTCGATCAACTCTTTTAACTTCGGTGATGATGGTGCCATATGGGTCTTTCACCCGCATTGTGGTTAAGTCAACTATGTAATCGTCTCCCTCCTCTGAAGTAAGTATCACTGTGTTTTTCTTATCGTGATGGGCCAGCTCAATCTTGGCGTTTACGTGGCTTTCGTAACGAACGAAGTTAGTGCCATCATGATACATCCACTGGATATCTTTCGAAAGCGCCTCTGCTCGCTTACGTTCGTGCTCTTCTTCTCGTATTTGATGCAACATTTCGTGGATCTCTCCCACGACGTTAAGGATATCGTCACTTTGTCCTTGCACTACAATGCGTTCCACCATTTTCTCCACCGATACTGAAACATCGTATCGTTGTTCAAGTGTGTTTATTTTTCGAAAATGTCCTTTCGAAAATAATTTGATTGCTTCGTTTTCAATAACCCGCTTTGTTGACTTCTCTTTCATAACTTCATTGATTTCGTTCATCGCTCCTTGTAGGTCTCCTCTACTACCAGCAAAGATCACAAGGTCAAGATCTTTGTTGTAACCATTTACGGGGATTTTTCCAGTTGAGGCATCTTTATCTGAATCTCCTAAACCAAGAAAACCTCCAAACGTTGAAAAAACTCGGCGGAAGATTCCACGTTTCTCAGTGGTCGTTTCCCCAGACGCTTCTTTTATTGCCAAACGGACTTCTTTAATCATGTCTGTTTGGAAAACAATCATCTTAATAAGCTGCAAGGACGTGGGTTGCTTGTCACTGAAGCCACGAATCGCGGAGAGCATTGTGTCGGCGCATGACTTCGCAGAAACTCCAAGGTTTCCAGTTCCAATGGCAGGGAATGAAATGGATGTAAAGCGCCTTTTCTCGGCTTCCTGAAGACACTTCATTACCGAGGCTTTGATGCTTCTAGTGTCAGTGGAAGCTGAAGGGACTATATGGAAAATGTATCCTGCTCTCAAATGACCTGCTCTTGTAACAACGACAGATCCTGGAGGTTGAGGGCCTTGTTTAGAGCACTCTCTCTGAATGGAATCGCCTCCTGACCTTAAAATCGCTGCACCTGCACCTCCCCTCCTCAGATCTAGCTCAGGGTTAGATATGATGACGATGGCGTCTGTGTCCTCTTTTGTGATGTCGCCAGGTTGGACTTTGAAGCACAGTGTTCCCACGTTTGTTTCAAGGTGATCTGGGTTTCGCTCTCGTACTGGAGAAAAGGTGGCGGTCTGAGATGAAGATGCCTTGGAACGCTCTGTAGTGGCCCTTAGATGCGGTTTTTTAACTGAATGTGCTTTCTTTCCAACCAGAATGGGGGTGTTTTTCTCGTTCCTTTGTTTCAACTCTGCTTCGAAAGCCTGGACCGTCGGATGATCTTGATCGTATAGAACAAACCTGACTTCTTTGAGTGAAGTAGCAGGATTCTTCTGGTTGAACGATATAACCTCGTCAAAATAAATCGCGGCAACATCAGCACGAGGAAATTGAAGCGTGCCAGTCCCAATTGCAGGAAATGCAATGGTAGTCATTCCCCTGCTCGTAGCTTCTTGAAGGCATTTTGTGACTAACCTCTTCAAAACCTGTGGACGCAGAACATTACCATTGAATATTTATAAACTACCATTAACTATTTATTACCTATTATTTAACAACTGAGATACTACGCGCGCTCGGATTGGTCAAAAGAGTTGCTAAACCTATGTTCTGTTGTACCGGTAAACCACGGTTCACGATCTATGGCAGCTCTACGAGGGAACTAGAGAACTCGGAACTCTAGCGATAACAAATGTAATAAACAGTTCTTCCTTTCACTGGCTGAGATATCAATAACACGAATATCTTTTCATTCAAGGAAAAAAAGGACCAGAAGTTGGTCGTCATATAGCTTAATTCTTTGAATACCAACCACGCATATATGCGTAATTAATGGTCGTGCTCTTTGTACCACTTGTGACGTCATCAATTTAAATGTCATCAGATATTCTTGATAAGCAGATAGTAGTACTAGGCTAGCCCTTTCCGCACAATGGTCAGGTTTAGATATCGACGACATTCCGACGTCGCAAATCGAAAAACAAGGTTATCAGTTTTGGTGCAAAAACGGTGGTAAAATGGTCCACAACGCCTATGATTAATCAAGGTCCATTTCTAGGCTTCGCCCTTAATTAACATCCAACTTTTCACTGCAGCCAGAAAGAACATACAATGCAAAAGGTAGCCAGTGGAAAAGGGCAGAGAAAAACAGGAAGGAAAGGGCCAACAAACGAAATTGAGAATGGTTAATGGCAAAAAAAAAAGTCCAAATTTTGGCTTATGTGCATGTCCGTAATTGAAGTTTTGCTCAAGTTTGTACCTAACCCTCGAAAAATCTCTCCTTTTAGTAAAAAAAATGCTTTTTAAGCAAAACTTAGGCTTAGTTAGCGTCATGGCAGCTAAAAAACCTGATTAAACGGTTAAAAACGGTATTTTTTGGCGAAAGTTTGGTATTCAAAGGGTTAAGGCTTTATCTTTTTTTTTCTCACAGCAAAAATTTTACGCCAACTCCGGTTACACTTGAGATTAAAATTAAGGAAGTTTTAAACCCTTTTTTCGCTGCTTTGCACGGATCTGTGAAGGACGAAGTCAGGTGGGCTTGACTGATAAATTTGGGTTGTCAAAACAAAAAGGGGGAAAGATTTATTTCTATCAGAAATGTTGAGCTTAAACTCACTGCATGCATACATGCATAACACGATAAATGAATTTGGTTTCTATAAGCTTAGCTTTCAAGCTATAGTTTTCTTTTAGCAAAATACAGAGAAATATGGACTTCATAGCTTTCAGCATAAGAAAATAAATTCTGAATAAATTTTGGAAGCAGCGTTTCTTTAACTAACCTTTATTTCACTCGCAAAACTTTGGAAAGTTGTCGTTAAACACTGCGATGAATTACTTCGCAAAGCACATGAAGTTAGGTCGACAGTTTGGACTACTTGCACACTTTTCGTACAGCCTTTTACTTTCGTCATAACCAATTCCACCGTCAGAATAGAGACTTTTGAGTTAATTAATATATTTTTTGCCTTTCACCGATAGCCTTTTCCTTTCCTTTCTTAAAACTTTCTTAGCGTGAAATGTTTTCGTCGCTTTGTTCTGCGGATTTCGTGTCCGGCGCGGAGTCTGCGCTTTCATTTTTTCAGTCGCTGTGATTGGTTTGTCGCGTCATCTCGATCTCGCAATTTGATCACGAAAGTACAATAAATCTTCCTCTCATTGACAAACTTTTTCTATAGTTATTTCATAAAAGCGATAGACCACTCTTTCTATGAGTTTACCGGCGCAATAAACCACTTGGGATGTTGGGAGAACATCGCTTTTCTCGTGTTCTCCCAACATCCCGCGTGGTTTATTGCGCCGGTAAACCCATAGAAAGAGTGGTCTATTACTTAACCTAAATATGAGTACCGGATCAATTACGAGAACATTGTATCAGTTGAGTTCAGCGCTGTCAGCCGTGAAGGGCTATCCTGCATAAATATTCCAGTTTGCTTGCACTTTCGATGGGCAAAGGAGCTTTCATTGTTTTGTCTCTTTTTATCGTAAAGTGCAAATTATCTTGATAACCAATGAACCTCAAGAGGACGATATTCTAACGGAAGAACAACGCTTAAGGAGCAATAAAAACCGGAAGAAACAAGGAAAGGTCGTCTGGAAATAAATCAAAGGTGACATAACTAGCCAGTCTCCGAAAACGGATTAAGCTAGTGATTTTGAGACGGACAATTATTAAGTATCACACAAATAATACAGTCTGATGCAGTCAAACTGAATCATCATGACGACCTTTGAAAGCTCGAAATAAACTAATTAGTTGTTACTTACTAGCTGAGAACCAAGGTAACTAAGATAAAAGGTGAAGGAAAATTGTTGGCTAAATGTACATGGCACCTGATTTGATATAAAATTTACAAAAACTTGATTGGAACTTTCGGAAAGTTTGCATTGATTGGACGGCAAAGTAGTTAAGCCTGTTCACAGCCGTTATTGTTAGAGCCCTTTGAGTCCGCGCTCGTTCAACTCCCGATCGTTCACAGCTCGCTTTTACTTTATCAGCGCCCTCTACAATATCAACTATCAATTGATCATGATAATTCTACTTTACTTTTTTGCCCTTTCCATTGTCCCACTCAGAGCAGATGGCAAAGATGACTGCCTTGCACTGGAGATTTCCCGGCTGGGTGTTTACAGCAATGTCGCCGACAGCCACATGGCCTATATTGGTACATTCCTGTTGTAAGCTTGGTCCAGCAGCTTGGCTTAGGGCCCTTGCACAAGGATTCTGCGTCAAGTTAAGATTCGATGCCGCTGTACCAACTAAAATGTCCGCCTGGAAGAGAAAACGGAAGTGACTGTTGGCTACAGGACCAAATACTAAAAGCGAAGTCCTTTCTTAGTCACGGCATCAAATAATGTCTATCTAACCCGTTAAGTTAATGATACCATCGAGTCATGGTACGATCGAGAAATGCTGAGAGGACAGAAACCGCATACTGACAGGAAAGTATTGAACAAAAGCCTTCTGAGAGGACATGTGGTTACTGGATAGTGAAAAATCACAACGGTACAAAAAAAAAAGAGTTGCAGAAATTTATTAGTTTTATTGCAAATTTTTGCTTTGAAATTTAAATGCTTGACACATATGTTCTCTGCATCATTGTGTACAGCATTAGGTAGCTGTTTACGATGCGTGGATGGGAAGGCCAGGACCGGAACGTCAGTGGACGCGGGAAACTCTCGCTAGTCCCGTCGTGTCGTCAAGGCCAAAATGCTATTTCGTATAAGACGGCGACGTCAATTACTCGAGCTATACATAAAACCTTTTGGATCGTGTGTACTAACGTCATCCGCTATCGACTGTTGATCGATACCCTCAATCGATACCCTCGATCGACATCTTGATCGGTAGTCGATCGACATCCCGATCGATATTCGGTCGACACTCGATCGACACTTAATCAACCATCGGTCGATAATCGGCCGAGTGTAGATCGAGTGTCGACCGAGGTGTAGATGGAGTGTCTCTCGACCGCTGATGCCTTTAGTACACATGATCCAAGCTTTTCGCAGAACCATTGACATCCTTAGAGATGGTACCCTGCGAGCAGTTGTTTTCTCCTACGCCGAATGAGAGAGAAACCACTGCGAGCAACCTTTTGCTTTTCCATCGAGCATACGCGAGTTCGTCTCGCCCCATGTGATGGATTTATCTTCAGTTCCATTTGTTCGCTAGAGGTGTTTGTACAACGGCGAAGTATTATCGTGTTTGTGGTCTAAATCTAAAGCCTAAATTTTAGGCTTTCTTGCCTTTTCGCGTACGGGATTGCTGAGCTCGTTGAACACAATACTCTAAACATCAATACGAATCTAACAGGGAGAATACGATCGAAGGCGGGTTTGTAAAAGCTGTCTCAAGCGACTAGACGTCATCAAAAGTAAACACAGAGGCTCCCTCAAAGCACTAGAACAGGAACTTCCAGCGATGTAGAGCACAATCTCGAATGAACGTCTTTCAACAACATAACCCAGATCGTAACCTTTCGCAGTGGAGTTGGACTTTGATCACTTCACGGTGGACACGGTAAAACGCAGCAGTTATGTTGGTGTCCGCATGTGTGCGAGACTAAACCAGCTTTTAAAACTCGTTTTACCAGTTCAAAGTTGATTTATTCGTTCATGGCGCAGGACTGGGGTTAACGCAAAGGAACGAGCAGTTGCTCGCAGCGGTTTCTCTCTCGTTCGGCGTAAGAGAAACCAACCTCTCGCAGGGTGCAGAGATGGTAGAGATCGTATCCTATTAAGCTTAAACGATGGTGAACAGACGCTGAAATTATCTTTAAACACGTTTGCATGAAGCAAACATTCCTGCTCTGTCAGTATTTTAAAATAAAGAATCCAGAATTTCCTTATGAAGAGATCTTATCGACTTGGTGAAGAAGGCTTTTTGCCAGCAGAGCTTAAAGCGAATATTTCAAATTCCATCTATAATTGAAACAAATGAAACAAACACTAATATAATTCCGGGTGGTATAAGAAAATGAAATAAACATCAATTTGAGAATGTGCATTTATTTGCTCGATGGATGCTCTCAAGGCACGTAACAATCGTATTTTCAATCAAAACCTTTCGGAAACCGCTCAAAATCCTGCAGGATTCTTCGAGAAAAATACTTTGGCACTTTGGCATACCTCGATGAAAGCTGTGCCTGAGTATATGAGAAAAAGAAAAATGTATAGAAAACTAAGAAAATATTGCGGCTACTCACCAACATAGCTCTGGGCTTATATAACTTCATAAGGGGTTTGGGTGGGCTTATAAACGGGGAGGCTTATATCCGGTGGGGGGGGGGGGGGGAGTGGGGAGGCATATAAGCGGAGTAAAAAAACAAAAAAAGCATTTCGTAACGACGAGATAAAACGTATCTGAGAAACGATTTAAGGTTAACATACTATTGTATTTAGAGCTATTACCCTACATGTATTGCCCTATCCATTAGCCTATAACTTTCGATAAAAAATTTAATATTTGTTCTGAGAAACGCGAAAGGAACGAACTTATTCAAAAGATGGCCTTATATCCCGGCGGGAGGGCGTATATCCGGAATACTATCTTTGTTAGCAAATAGAAGGGATTATATCCGGGGGGTCTTATAACCTGGGGGGCTTTAACGCGGGATGTTATGGTATGTGATTATCCAAGCGATGTCCCGTCATGTCGAAGAGTGTGGGAGAACGAATCTGCAATGTCCTACATTTTGACTTCGCAGAGGTCAGCGGTAAGAGATCGTAGAGGTTCGTAGCGCCATGTTTCCGCTAAACTCGACGCTAAACTCGAAATTGTATTACTTAAAATCTGATATTCAATGAAAGGGTAATACTTTTAAGCTGTAAAAGCAGTTATTTTCATTGAAACTCGCGTTTAAAAGGTATAATCAATTACTAAATCTCGAAGTGTTTTCTGTCTCAACTCGTGAAATTCATTGTTCCGAAAGCTTCCGAAAAGTCACGGACTATCTTTCTTTACTGACTGACTTACTCACTTACTCCCGGACTTAGTGACGTATTGGTGACTGTCTAAGGCAGTAACCACAAAAATCACTGACTTGTCGGAATTGTCAAAATGTACTGAATTATCTTTGCTACCCCAATATATTCATCGATAGTCTTTTGAAATTTCTGCCCCATTTCGGCAAAGTAAATCAAAATTTTGTCCCGAATAGTTCCGTATTTAAAATTTTATTTGCATTACTTTTGCTCTGCACCTTAGTTCTTGCATTGAGCAGAAATGCGATTTTAGCGCTTTCTTAAGGCTCGGCCTTACGAGCGCAACATTTAAACGCAACACATCACAACATTATTGGGCGCAACATGTAGCGAGCGTTTGGCCAACCTGTTGCGACGTGTTGCGACATGTTGGGTGTTGCTGGCTCAAGTTTGAAAATGGTCAAATTTCAGCCAACACACCCAACTTGTCGCCATATAGTCGCAACAGGGTGGCCAATCGCGTGCAACATGTTGCGCACAACAGTGTTACGATATGTTGCATTCACATGTTGTGATCGTTGGGCCGGGGCTTCACGGTGTTTTGTAAATTGACATAATATTATATAAACATTTTAGCCATGAATACCTGTTCTTTGGCCAGATCGCTGCTTTTCACTGTGATACGAATTCCTTGAGTTATCAAGGATCTCGGAGGCCCCATCATTGCCATTCCCTTTGTTTTACTAACAATTCCAGCCATAGAGGTTGTAGGTCTACCTCTCTTTAGATCGGTAAAATTCCTCTCTGTTCCAAATCTCCTTCTCAATTCATCCGCGAACACCTTCACTGTTGCGTCATCGTTGTTGATGAGGTGGATCTCTGATAGCTTGCAATGTGGGTGTTCTTTGTAGAATTCGCGGACAGTATTCAAAATGACTTTAGCGCAAAGGTCAAGAGGAAAGTTGAAGACACCAGAACTGACTGCTGGAATGGCAATTGATGTCAGGTCTTTTGCCTTTTTGAGAGAACTTGCGACTGCATACCTCAGGTAACGTTCCTGCTTCGTTTCTTCTTCATTTCTTCTTGTTCTGTCCGCGTCGGAATCCCATCTAGGTCCATAAGCATGGATAACGTGTTTGCAAGGCAACATTCCGGCGGTGGTAATATGTGTTTGACCTTCAAGTAGAGGACCATTCTCTATCACAAAAGCGTCACACTCGTCTTGAATCTTTTTACCACCTGCTTTAACAATTGCTGCTGCAAGGCCTCCAACGTGTCTTAATTCACCATTAGCGGCATTAACAATGACATCTACGCGATCTTTCGTTATGTCTCCTTTCATGACTGAAATGGTTTTTCCCTCTTTTGTCGAGTAGCTACAAAACAATTCTGCGGCCGACAGTACTTCTTCTTTTTCTTCTTCTTCTTCTTCTTCTTCTTCTTCTTCTTCCTCCTCCGCCTCTACATCTACAACGGCTTCGTCTTCACCACATTCAGTGGTCAAGATAACGCACTTATTCTTTTCCTCTACTGTTTTCAGGAAACTAGGCCCTTTGTCTCCTAAGAAAAATTTCTTCATCCCAGGCTTGTCAACTGAAACAGAGTCTTTCTTAACAGCATCAATGACTTCGTTAAGCTGTGGCAAGCACCTCTGTAGTCCTTCGGCGGTGCCTGAAACTTTGATCCCTTTATAATCGGTGGTAACTCTCATGTCAATTGAACAACTGGAAAGTTCTCTTTTAATGCCATCAAGCTTTTCTTTCCACACTGTGAAAATGAATTTTGCGGATCCTGCCTCTGTTGGGACTGTGGCATGTAAAATTGTGTTGAAGTCCAAAAACATTTTAACTTCATGGTAACTTTCCTCAATATCTTTGGCAATTCCACTGACCCATATGGTGCTGGCATGATTATCAACTGTTATTCCAACTTTAAATTTTGATGTCAGTGAAGACTGAAGATCTTTCCACTCGCGGGTCCCAAGCACTTGGGCATTCTCAGGTGTCAAATGATGACTCTTCTCACCAATGGCATTCTGCAACTCATTTTCGGCTGCTTTTGTGCTCCTTGAATCAACACCAACCACCTGAACCTCGTTGGCACTTTGACTTTGATCGAAAAGGACTACCGCTTGTATGGACGTCTTTCCTAACAGGTCCTGTATGTATCTGGAAACGTCTGGTCTTTTTAAAACATTAATGACGTTGGTCGGTAGCTCAGTTGTCTGCTCGACTACTTTGGAAATAAAAGTGAATACGTCAACTTTGACCTCCTGAAGAAGTTTTCGAGGACCTTTTAAACACAGGTTTTGACCGTCGCTATCGACGCTGATGCTCAAATGGCGGTGCTTTTGCATAAGTGTTTGACACAGACCTGACATTTCTAACAGAATAAGCCTGGACTTGGGGATGTTGGTTTCGGTGACTTGTACCACAGTCTTCATGAGCTCCGTATCTTCTTTAACTTCGTCAATCAGCCCTTGCAACTTTTTTCTTACTTGTTCCACGAATGCCTCTTTACCAACGAGCAGGGCTATTCGCTTGTGATTATCAAAAGAGACCTCAAAATTAGATGGTCCTTGACTGGGACTGTACTTCTGCCAACGTTGTGCTATCTCGTCGAAGATTTCTGAACCAATGGAAATTTCATCTTTTTTAAAGCTATGCAAGAAACGTTCCAAGATCTCTGTCTTTTCTTTCCACGACTGCTCAGTGTCTCTCTTGCCTTTTTCTGAAGGAGAGATAGTGATGATCGAGTTCTGAGAGTCCCTTGAGAGTTCAACTTCGTGCTCTTTGAGCAAAGTTTGCAGTTCAGGGTCATGGCTCATCCGAATATATTCAAAGACTTTTGAATCAAACGGGATTTTCGTTTTTTTCGTTGAAGTATCTTCAAGGAAAGGATAGTGTGGCTTCACATCCAAGTTTTGTCCTTCAAGGGTATGGCCTTGAGATTGACTCTTGGCCGTGACATTTTGAACACCTGTGAAGAAAAAAGATGATAAGATGATAAGATTGGATGATATTCTTGAGAATTAACTTCACTATTATACTCCGCAAATTGACTGGGGTTGAAATCTGGCCCCTAATTTCGTGATGTTTCAGTTGTACTTTTAATGTGAAGTAAAAGACGTTTTCGGATGTTGTCCTTCAGTAGCATTTTCAAGAACAATACAAAAGTTCAAAACCAATTACCCATTACCATCACCATTAATTATAAAGGTTAATTCGAGTAACTGCATTGTGACTGATAGATAGATAAAAGATGCAAGGAAAATTAGCGATGTTATAGTTATTTAGGTATTATTCTATACCATCTTCAGACCCCTGTCTCCTACCTGAAGATGGTATCGAATAATACCGAGATTTATTATCGCTAATCTTCCTCGCATCTGTTGTCTATATAGTAGTCATCATGCAGTCACTCACAGTGGCGGATCCAGACCTTGAGCTAAGGGGGGGGGGGGGAAAGGGGGTAGGTGGGTGGGTGGGGGGGGGTTGTTTTGCTTGCCCTGCCGGCTTTCTTCCTTATGTGATATTTTCTTTTTTTTATTCAAAATAAGAAGGGGGCGGGGTCCGGGCCCCTCCCCTAGATCCGCCACTGACTCAGATTAACCTTTATCATTTATGTACAAACGTTAAAATGAGGCCTGAAACCACAGTGAAAATTGAGGGCTCAATTTTAACAGTAGTTTCAGGCGGTGTCTGAACTTTTGTACTGTTAATGGAAGTTTGTTTAGCTTTAATTCTCATGCTGCCTGGCTTGTGCTACGAAAACAAAACATAGATAACTGTGAGTGCAAACAACTGTAATCTATATCATTGAGTGGTTTGTAATTGTGTTACAAACAGTTTGCCACCTGTCTATGTGTTGATAGGAAATCAAACAAGTTGGGGTAGCTTTAGCCTGCCTATCGTTGCTTATTGTTAATCAGCTCTTGGCTTGAATAATAAATGTATCTTACTTGAAGGATCTTCGAAATAAACCAAGGCTTGGTCTTTTCCTTTTCTTTCCACTTGGCTGACGTCTTTTCCTCCACTCCGTTTTTCATTTTCGAAGTACAGTGCTATTGTGTCATCGGTTGTTTCTTTTTTCAATCCTGTTACCAGAATACATGAGCAGATAGGCACACGCTGCAAATGAGGCTTCTTTCCTTCGAGACCTTTGCTATCTTTGTTTACTTTGCGGAATAGCGATTCAAAATCTGAAAAATATAGAAAACAGCTTTCAATTTGATTTATTTCTTTTTTTTCCTTTCTAAAACACCGTGTGTTACTCTTTAGACTTATAGAGACTAGAAATTTTACTTTCTAAGTTAAGCACTCCATCGCTGAGTCCCATAATTTGATCATGCTTAAAATTTTATAATTGGCAGAAATGACGTCATACAGTCCTAAAATTCTAGTTTAATAATTCACTACAAAGTTTTAGACATTGCCCGTGAGACGACGTCATTTCCATACGAATGTAGCCCATGAAAAAAAATGTGATGAGATTGTTTGTTTGTGTTTTAGTTATTTTTACGGCAACAGCGAAATCAGTAATATCGGGCGAGCGAGTGACAGTTTGTAACTTTTCTTCTCTCAGCAGACCATATTTTCGAAAATTTAGTTTCCTATACCTTAATTGACAATCCCAAAACTTGTACGGTTTCAGTTTGTTTGGAAAGCCGCAAGACTCTCGATGAATAAGCGCGCCTTAATTGTCTCAATTATAGTAAAAATAAATGTAACTGATTCAAAATTACCTGGGTCAGATTCAAAAGTTGCAAGCGCGTCGTTGTTGCAACCAAGATACACTTCCACGACTTCAGCGTCACTGAACTTCTCCAAGTAAAACCGTAAGCAGTCTTCAGTGGTTGTTTCGCTGATTCCTTGTACGTGAACTTTAACTGGGTCAGGTGGTAACTTTTTCTTGGGAAGCTGGCGTACAACTGTTATAGCTTTTCCGTCTATTGCATGTGGCTTCTCAAGCAGTCGCTCTAAATCTGTTGATTCGGAGACAACAATATAAGGATTTCAGGCTAATACGTTCTGTTGCTTGCTTGCTTGCTAAGTACAAATTGATATCAGGTACAAGCATTTACTTGGATTGTCTGGTCCTTTGGGATTAGTTAGAGTGATTACTTTAGTTTTGGCTGTACGACACTCAATTGAAAACCTTTCTAAAGCTCCCTATAGATAACCCACAGTTATATTAGATAAACGGTCCTTAGCACACTGCACGTTTTCTATACTGTTTCCACATGTCCAGAGATCAAAAAGAAAGTTAATGCTTGATCTTATAATGTGACGCAAATGTAAAAATTCACACTACTGCAATACCCTAGATCTGTACCGCATGGGCTTCCCATAAAATAATAGTTCTTTTTATACATAAGAAATAGCAAAATAGATCGATCAAGGGATCAAGAAAGCAAGCAAACAAGTTAGCAAAGTTTATCACATTTATTAACTTCCTAAAATAGACTGATTAATTAGTTAACCATCTTCAATCAGTCAACCAACTCATCAATCAGTCAGTCAATGAACTGCACCCACTCTACTGATAGACGACATGGCGCACTCGTTAACTAGTTTTCCATCATTTCATGACTATTTTTCTACCCAGTGGGAACTCTCTTAAATTCCTTTTGACAACGCATAACATACAACACATAATAACTTCTATATGAAATACAGGAAGCGTCAACATCTCACATACCTTTGACCTCAAGAAAAGTTATTATTGCTTCCCCGTTGGCAGTATAATGGACGTTGGAAGTGTCACCTCCACCAGATCTTCTTGAATTCTCAAAGTAGTTTACCACTGCGTCCTCGCTAGTAGACGGTAAGATGCCGCTGACAATTATGATGATATCATTTTCATCAGTACAGCCTTCTTCCCCCACCGTGTTTTCGTCAAAGTCATCAGGATTTTCATCTTCGAATTCTTCATACAGCGAAACTTGGAGACTTGCACCACTTAAAGTGTGAGGGGAGTGTTCCACCGTTCTGAAGGCGTCTGAAATTGACAAATTTAAATCTGCCATGACACAGTGAACCCTTTCTAATGTCTAAAAATTAAATATTGTACTATCGTAGCAATGTATATTTATCCTAACATTTCTAAATAGCCCAAACACCGAGACCTGTACTTAGGAAGATGGGAGCAAAGAAGTAAGGTGCACAGTTTGAAATGGAGGAATAAGAAATTTTATCACAGAAGACTCTCATCTCTCTTCATCTGTAATAACAGAAACAAACAAACAAACAAGCAAGCAATCAAACACACAAACGACAGTAATAAACAATAGTAAACAAAAATATAAAAAAAAGGAGCAAAGTCTATTATTTGATTGAAATTTAATTGATGAGGATAAACACGGCACGTCTTTTTAGGCTTTTAGGGCGTTCCAATCCCTGGCAGACAAAAGGAGTTACAGTTTCACCGTGGCCACTTACACCCTGTATGGCAAGCCGTTTGTGGCAAAATTTAATCCTTGCAATATATGTTTAATCCTTTAAATAACGGGTTTATTTATAGATAGAAAAAGGCATTCAATCCAATGGTAAATAAAATTTTTGGTTCAATTCAATCTTTTAATTTCATGATTCAATCCAATACCTGGAATATTGATTCAATCCAATACCTAAAATATTGATTCAATCCAATACCTGGAATATTGATTCAATCCAATACCTGAAATATTGATTCAATCCAATACCTAGAATATTGATTCAATCCAATACCTCGAATATTGATGCAATCCAATACTTTGAATATTGATTCAATCCAATACCTCAAATATTGATTCAATCCAACACCTCAAATATTGGTGCAATCTTCCTGGGCCGAGCGCGGCCAACGGGAACGAGAGTAACTGAGCACTAGAGAGCACTGAAAACATGGCAGGCGAAGGAGAACTAGATTTAGAAGTTGAGTTTCCTAAGTTTCTTGCAGACATCTTGGATAAAACGGAAATAATTTTTGAGAATTTTGACTCAGAAGTTGCAGAAGTGCACGCCGAAGTTCTTGATCAAACCATTAGTCTGCTTAGGTAAATGAGGCATTGCTACAACCGCGACACAAGGGACACGGAGAATTTAGATTCCATTACTGCCGCTTTTGTAGATGTAAGTTAACCAATTTTTATGTGACAAACATATTTGTTTATTAAAAGCTGTGTGTGCTAGCTTTTTGTGGGAAATAACATAAACTGTGGCAAATTTTGTTACCACATTGGTCTTTGGTATTGTGCATATTTCTGCTGTCCAATCATTACGGCACACTAAACTTTGAACTGTAAACAAAATTTTTGCTGTGCCCTGTGCACAGTCAAACATGTTTCTCACAAAAACTGCTTGTGTAAACCTGGCTTTAAGTTATTTTTGAAATAAGAACCTTTACATTTTACAAGAGCAATCATTGAACATTGGGGTGTGTTTTAAGTTTTTCAATGTTGTTGTCTCATGTTTTGCATTATTTAACACACATGTGGTACTTCTTTCCTAAAAACGATGTTTTTCTTGATATTCTATGACAAACATGGCACCAATTTTTTGTGAATATTATCAGGTACCCAGGGCTCAAGGCTAACACTACTGCCAACTAGCCATACATTTCAGTTTTGAACAGTAGATTTTGCACTTTCACTAGCCATTGTGACAATCATGATGGAATGGAGTACTGGTCTACTGGATGAAAACAAAATTGAGAATTATCCTGACAAAGTAAAACTGAAGAGAATAGAAACAAATGAAAACAGGGAAACTATGAGTGGATTTCATGGAAATAATTGCCTTAATAAGCATATGATAAATATTTAACTATTAAAGGGAGATAAAAGAAAATGGCAACACTGATAAAAGTACATCAGAGATTGAACATAAGCATATTCAAGAAAAGCAGGGTTCGTGTTTGTGGGAGTGAAATTTTCTTAGTGATTATTATTAACATTTTAGATGCAACAAGAAATGTCCAAGATTGACCACTCTTATAAAAAAGTCAGTGAAGCTGTGTATGAAAAAGGCTGGCTGGTGCAAAGTTAGTTTTGGCTAGTGACATGAGTCCTGTTAGTAGCCATTACGCCAGTGCACCAAGAGGTTAGTCTTGTGTCCTGGGTACTTTTGAAAATAAGATAACAAATTAACCTTGCAACATTTTAACATCTGTTTTGATAAGCACCTGAAAAATCTACAAGGCAGAGTAGTGCACATGGCAGTTATCAAATGCCTTGATTTCTCTTCGGTTTAGTTGTGTTGCTAGAAGTTAGGCATTCTGTAATTCAAGCAGTTTCTGAGTTTTGTATATCAATGAAAAGGAAGATGAGAAAATAATTTACTTGATACAGGGTGAGGTTTTCTGTTGTGAATTGAGTTGCAAAAATACTTTAAGGGCCATAATCTCCTTTACCCAGCCCACACACATGTAGTATTATGCAATTGTCAGTTGCCCAAGTTTAACTGTCACTAGTTCTATATGGAACGCCAGAACTGTCTTATGATACTTTTTTTTGTTATATTGGGTGGTTATGTCATTATATTGAGTAGTTATGTTATTATATTCGGTGATTAACTCATTATACTCGGTGCTTATGTCTTTATATGCGGTGCTGTCTTCATTATATTCGGTGCTTATTCCATTATATTCGGTGCTTTTTTCATTATATTCGGTGCTTTCTTCGTTATATTCGGTGCTTTTTTCATTATATTCGGTGCTGTCTTTATTATATTCGGTGCTTACTTCATTATATTCGGTGCTTACTTCATTATATTCGGTGCTTACTTCATTATATTCGGTGCTTACTTCATTATATTCGGTGCTTACTTCATTATATTCGGTGCTTACTTCATTATATTCGGTGCTTACTTCATTATATTCGGTGCTTGCTTCATTATATTCGGTGCTTACTTCATTATATTCGGTGCTTGCTTCATTATATTCGGTGCTTACTTCATTATATTCGGTGCTTTCTTCGATATGATCGTCACCAGTCTTCGCAAGGGGTCGTACAATTTGGAGGTAGTCTAGGGAAAGCCGGGAAAAACGGGTGTCACGAAAACTCAGACCCCGAAACAGACCCCGAAAACTCAGACCCCTCGAAATTAAAAACTCAATTGTTATCACCCGAATTGCTCTATGGCCACAATGGGGCGAGATGTTTATCTTCTCCGGTTTATGTTGTCGCGTCGATCGAACGGTGAAACACAAATACTTAACTTCTCAGGTTTATCGCTGTCGCGTCGGTCAAACAGTGAAGAACTAACAAGGTTTAGAACAGCAGCCGACACTGCTTTTCAAAACAGACCTTTTTTATGCAATCGTATGCAGCAAAAAAATGTGTTGTTCTCTGAAACATACTCGTTTGATCGCAATCTGCTTTTTGACTTTATGTGCGTTGCGTGACTGTCGGCACGTAAAAAGTCAACACGTAAAAAGCACGTGAAGGTCGAACCGATTGAACCGCCATGTCTGGTCTCGAAATGTGAGTGAGCGAAAATTGAAATGAAGAATACAAAAGCAAAAACCGACACAACGTAGAATGATTTTTTGAAGGTGTACTATATTTTGGCTGGCCAAACCAGCCTTCTTCAGGTACAATGGAAGACTTTACATTGGTGCGTGTTTTTATGTAGCCGATATTTACGTAATACCGGACTACGCAAAAGTAATTGATCGTGTAAATTGAAGATAAGCATACGGTAAAATAAAATAACATGATAAAAGAACATAATAAAAGAAAACAAATGGAAACAATTAATATGTTTCTTCGCGGATGTTCAGACCATTAGGATCAATTGTTCTGCCTTTTTGAATTAAAAAAGCTTCCCTGACCGTACGGATAGAGTCTCGGTTAGAAACGATTTTTTCGATGGGGATTAATTGCATGTCGTTAGCAGTATGGTTAGGAGAGGACAGGAAATGTTCGGCGGCTGTAGTAGGTTTAGATTTGTTGTTAGGGTTATCTATGGTACGGCGGTGTTCATTAAATCGGTCTTTTAATCGTCGTTTCGTCTCTCCTATGTATTGTAAATTACAGCGGTTACATTGAATCATGTAGATGAGGTTTTTAGTGTCACAGGTCAGGTTGGATTTTATGGCGCGCGTTTCCCCGGTAGAAAAGAAGGTATATGTAGTAAGTTCGTGAGAAATGTAGGGACAAGTAGCACAGTTTTTGCCACAACGGAAAGAACCAGAAGTTGTGTCGGTTTTTGCTTTTGTATTCTTCATTTTATATGTAAAGCCGATTAGATCACTATTGTTGATCCAACGTATACCAGCAGGATCATCGTTCCGGTTGCTTGCTTAAACATTTTATAGAAAATTGAAAACTGGCGCGAAGGCCCCGCCACGAGGCAGATTTAATAATTAACTAATCCAAGCGGTATGAAAAAAAAAAAAAAAAAAAAAAGAAATAGAAGTGTTTGGTTTGAAACTTACTGTTTCCTGTAAGAAATATTCACTATTCCCGTTATAAGTTGGAACGCAAACATGGTTATCTCTATGTACTCTTTTTTTCTTTTTTCTAAATTTTGTTAATTTCTGCGGGTTACGTGCCGACAGTCACGTAACGCACATAAAGTCAAAAGCAGATTGCGATCAAACGAGTATGTTTCAGAGAACAACACATTTTTTTGCTGCATACGATTGCATAAAAAAGGTCTGTTTTGAAAAACAGTGTCCGCTGCTGTTCTAAACCTTGTTAGTTCTTCACTGTTTGACCGACGCGACAGCGATAAACCTGAGAAGTTAAATATTTGTGTTTCACCGTTTGATCGACGCGACAACATAAACCGGAGAAGATAAACATCTCGCCCCATTGTGGCCATAGAGCAATTCAGGTGATAACAATTGAGTTTTTAATTTCGAGGGGTCTGAGTTTTCGGGGTCTGTTTCGGGGTCTGAGTTTTCGTGACACCCGTTTTTCCCGGCTTTCCCTAGACTACCTCCAAATTGTACGACCCCTTGCGAAGACTGGTGACGATCATATCGAAGAAAGCACCGAATATAATGAAGTAAGCACCGAATATAATGAAGTAAGCACCGAATATAATGAAGTAAGCACCGAATATAATGAAGTAAGCACCGAATATAATGAAGTAAGCACCGAATATAATGAAGTAAGCACCGAATATAATGAAGTAAGCACCGAATATAATGAAGTAAGCACCGAATATAATAAAGACAGCACCGAATATAATGAAAAAAGCACCGAATATAACGAAGAAAGCACCGAATATAACGAGGGAAGCACCGAATATAATGGAATAAGCACCGAATATAATGAAGACAGCACCGCATATAAAGACATAAGCACCGAGTATAATGGAATCAGCACCGAGTATAATGAGTTAATCACCGAATATAATAACATAACTACTCAATATAATGACATAACCACCCAATATAATAAAAAAAGTATCATAAGACAGTTCTGGCGTTCCATAGTTCTAGAGCCTCTTGGAAGATGTCCACTCCCATTTGACTTGATTTTCTTAAGGGATCTAGCGTTTCCAATACAAATGACTGCACTGAATCATGTTGTCCCAGGTCAATTTCTTCAACTACAACATTGTTATCACTGTCCAATGGAGTTGGACCATCAGGATCATCACCATAGTATTCAAAATCATATGACTTTCCATTTGAAAGGGGGTTTTCAGGCTGCATCATATGATTAAGCCACATTTGGTATGGCAACCAGTTTTTTTTCTGTTCTTACATTTAGGTGGTTGAAAACTTCAGTGAACTGGCAAAGAGCAAGGTTTATCCTTGGTTGAAAAACTAAGTGTAAGGTGGAAAGATGCACTGAATTATAAGTGTCCAGGATGCCTGACAATTCCATACTACAAAAAGTGTAAAAGTACAAGTGGGAAGCACAACGGAAACATCCCTCCACAATCTTTCAATTCGTTGGTTGTGTTGATGGCCCTGCAGTGAAGCTGCCCCTCTCCTCTCTTCTAACCTGCTCCATTGTATCGCACACACAAACGCTTTCAACACCATGATCTACTCGTACTATCGAGGGCCAAAATTGTCCGTCTCTCTTAACGGCATCCAGAAACAAGAACTGTTTCTGCTTTATTGTTGGCACTACATTTCAAAAACATTATTCTCCGAGAAAATCCGTCTATACAGCCGAATTAGTATTTTCCATCGGATCAGAGAGTGATGTCCATCCAGATGCCAAAGCGAATTTACACACCCCATCTCAAGACAGTATTTTTGGGATCTAATTTTGCTAACCTTTCTCTTATTCTTCTCCGTTGAACCCGTAACCCAATGGACTTAAAGAAACCTGCAATGATATTAAATCCATACTCTTGAATGATTTCGGTTCCTTATCAGGTAAGCTGTTGAAACCCCTCATATCTTCTCAGCCATACTCTGTCAATCTTCTTGAATTGTCCATCTCCAAACTCCAATCACCTTTGTTATCGTTGTCCAGATGAATCCTAGTCCTCAAAGTTCCTCGAGCACCTCAACAGGAATTTTAAGAAATGGTCTTCCATGATTCCAACTTCTGAGTCAAAATTCTCAAAAATTATTTCCGTGTTATTCAAGATGTCTGCAAGAGACTTAGGAAACTCAACTTCTAATTCTAGTTCTCCTTCGCCCGCCATGTTTTCAGTGCTCTCTAGTGCTCAGTTACTCTCGTTCCTGTTGGCCGCGCTCGGCCCAGGAAGATTGCATCAATATTTGAGGTATTGGATTGAATCAATATTTGAGGTATTGGATTGCATCAATATTCGAGGTATTGGATTGAATCAATATTCCAGGTATTGGATTGAATCAATATTTTAGGTATTGGATTGAATCAATATTTTAGGTATTGGATTGAATCAATATTCCAGGTATTGGATTGAATCGTGAAAATTAAAAGATTGAATTGAACCAAAAATTTTATTTACCATTGGATTGAATGCGTTTTTCTATCTTTAAATAAAACTGTTATTTAAAGGATTAAACATATATTGCAAGGATTAAATTTTGCTACAAACGGCTTGCCATAACCCTGGCCACTTTTCCGTTTATTTGATATCTTTAATTATTTTACTCATTCGATTAAAACGTCCCGAGGATCCTATCAATTTAATAATGTAATTAGTTGGTCAAAAATGATCATATTGCATGTTAGCCGTTTCGGTAGCACGATAAGCACAACTGCTGAAAGCGTGTTAAGTCAGCTGACTTACCCTCAGCGGATTCAAAAGTCACCAGGCACTTCTGACATACAGGATTAATGACTACAGTAGACACAGGGCCTCCCTTAGATCGCTTGGCATTCTCGAAATAATTAATTACTAGATCCTCGGATGCACCTGGTGGGAGTCCAAAAACTTCCACTTTGCATTGCTCGGGGCGTGAAGATGCACTTGGAACCGTCCCAGGGCCTGTCCAGTTGAAAGCACGAGGTGTTTCAGAAAAGTCAGCACTGTTTCGTTTGTTGTCTTGATCAAATTGTTGATTTTCAAACCGCTGCTACAAAAGGAATGAGACCTCACCTTAAGGTGGCTCAAAACAGTTTCTAGCTGCTTAGATTGAGATGGGTCGTTTACAACTACTCTTTATCACTTGATTGATGCTACAATCATGGTATTGAGAAACTGCTCAATCATTGGTGAACACGTTGTTATCATTTTCGTGACACAACAGGTTACCATAGCAGCAGTATGACATGCTAAAAACACCCTTTACTACAGCTTTAGGGGCTTATTATTCAAAAGCGGCACTGTGAAATTTGTTTATATTATCAAATTTTGATAAGCATGATAAGACGCGACTTTTAGCAAAATTTTAAAAACATCTGTGCATAGGGTTCAGAGCCACCTTAAATGTACAGAAACCTTTGCCAAAAGTTGCGTCTTATCGTACCTATTAAAATTTGATAATATAAAAAAAATTTCAACGTGCCGTTTTTGAATTATAAGCCCCTAAAGCTGTAATTAAGGATGTTTTTAGCAGGTCATACTGCTGCTATGGTAACCTATTGTGTCACGAGAATGGTATCAATGTGTTAACTAATGATTGGGCTAATGATACCATGATTGTAGCATCAAATGATAAAGAGTGGTTATAATGAACCATCCAAATGTAACTGCTGGAAACTGTTTTGAGCCACCTTAAATATCTAATTAAATAAGAACCCATGCACTGACAGTTTAACGTTCTTACGTAAATTCTCGAGTCTGTTAATCAATTAGCAATGCACATACCTTCCGTGGAAATTAATTCAGTGAAGTAATAATACTGCTCAATAATACAAGAAACTCGAACGAAACATCAATCAATGAAATGGCGGAAATTAGTAAAGGAACGTTGCGTTGTGGCCTAGAGTCTAAATTCACACGCATGCAACGGATCTGATCTCATGCAACGGATCTGTTCCTTCAGATATCTGTACCTTAGCTTCGTTCTTGAATTGCAAGTTGTAGGTCTTGGGTAATGCTTCTCCCTCACAACCCTAATCCTGAGCTGTGAACTTACCATTTCCCGTGGGCTGTGCTTGTTGTCTGGCTGAAACTTGTTTGATTCTGTTTATCCCTCGAGAAGCCCCCACCCCCCCCCCTCCCGTGTGGATATGGACGTTGAAGCACACCCATCCCTTCACCCAATCCCCGGTCCCCACCACTAAACAGAAGTGTTGACAATCAGATTTAAAAAAAAGAAAGAAAAATAATTGTTCGTGTGGTCCTGTACACAGCCCATCTACCCAATTCCCCCTCTTCATGTTCTCATTGAAGCCTACATCACCGCATCACGTATTCAATGAGTGTAAACTCGACAAAAGTTTATGCTGCTGGAAAATTTTGACAAGACAATTTGCTTGCAAAGGAGAGGGTCCAGACATTTCTACACTGGTAAAAAGTAACAGCTATAAATTTGCCAGCACTAAAAAAAATTGCCTATAAAAGCTCATCTGTTGTTTACCTCTTGAGCATGGCTGTCCCCTTACGATTTCTGACAAATTATCCTGTTGTATGTCCCTCTAGAAACTTGTTTCAACAAGAGAAGAGATGTTACGTATCTGTTGTAAGTCCATCAGGCTTACATAACCATTATCTTATTAGTAAAATGATAAAATTTTCATGCCAGTTTGTTAGTTGGAATTAGCGTTTTCTGTCCTTTTGCAATAAAAAGTATACTTTGATTATCTTACTTGTTTTATATTCTTGTTGTTGAGGTTTATTATTATCTCTATTTCGTCCCCGCACAATGAGTCAACTTTTCACTGTGTTCAAACTAAGTGGATAAAGACTTACCCTGTTTGATGGTGCATTGCCGTTATTCCACTGTCGAGACTGATTTGGGTTACTGCCACTCTTCAGAGTTGAACCTTCCTCACCTCTCGGGTCTGATGATGCATCAGGGAAGAGGACCACTTGAAGGGGACAGTTTTGAAAACGATGGTTCTGCCGACGAGATACCCGTTCTGCAGCTGTCAATTACAAAGAGAAACGGCTTATAAGGGTTATAAGACGCGAAGTCGGTTTCTAGTATGTGTTTTCAACGCACGCCAAAGGGGTTTAATCTTGAGATGAGGGGAAGATTCCTGACGACGAACATTTATCGCAGTTGACTATGTGTGTGGATACAAGTGCAACCATTCTAGCTGGTTCTCTAACAATTGGTGACGATTCCTTAAATCTGTCTTTTACATTGTGCTGCTAGTATTAGCAGGTTTTCTTCAAGCCAGAATGAAAGAATAAGGCCAAAATCATGATACCAAACTTCGGTAAGCCTTCAGCATAAGCGGAAGCTTATCTGGTTTCGGTTTTCATAGCAATTATTGCAATCTATCTTTTACTAGTACTTGTGGTATTTCTTCAAACTACAATGAAAGAACCATGTTAGTTAAGGTGAAATTTGAAGTCTTCGGCGAGATGACATTGACTCCTTGAAGCTTGATCGCGAGAAGACTGCAATTCAGTGATACTCTCTTTACAATCATTTTCTATGGACAGTGGTTGTATGGCGCTTCCATTATGGCACTGTTCATGCAGGTTTATCAGTCTAAGCCGAATGCATATGTAACGAGACTCAGAAGACTATAACGGCATCCGGTAGTGGACAGGATACTGTGCCGCGATTTGGCGGTAAGCCATCGTCTGCAAAGTAACTTCGATAAGCCTTCCGCGTACGGGGACGTTTTGGTTTCGGTTTTGATATTTTATCTTAATGATCCCGATCAAATGAATTCAGTTAAGACGCAGTATTCACTTGAAGCAAAAAAATAACGGTTCATGCTAAAACAAGAATACAGTTATTATTAATGTCGGTTAATATCGTTTACACACTGCGAACTTGAAACAAATTCCAATGAAATACCTTCCACGTCTTCAAAAGTAACAATGGCTCGTCTTCCACTGAATTCGATGCTCTCTACATCGCCACCTCCAGAATTTCGTTTAGACTGAAAGTATACTGTAAGCTCCGACTCTGTCGTGCCCTCTGGAAATCCAGAGACCAAAATACGCGAACGTTCCATGTGTATTTCTCTGGTCGATCTCAAGGAATGTCCGAGGACATGTTGATTTGAGATCTAGTGAAGCATTGTTTGCTTCTGAGAATGCAGGAAATGTAAATCATTCCAAGAAAGGGGGTTTCCGAATATTAATAAGTTTCAGTTTCACTGAGGCCTGATTGGTTACTAGTTGGTTGCTATGGCTAATGTTGGCCGTTCATTGGCTGGCCACAACTGCACCCTGTTTCTATTGAAACTTTCTGAGAAATGTTGTCATGAGCTTGTTCCCTTTCCACGAAACGGGCACTAGAAACCGAAAATAGAACAACTCGAAAGCATTCAGTTGTCCATGGAGTAACACATTTCATGGTGGTTGGTAGCGTCTTAATCTCGTCCTGCTTCAAAAAGTAACTTTCGGTATCTAGTCGGTCTATTTCCCTTCGAAGCTACGTAATTTGTGCGGGGATTCCCCGAATCTGATCCCTGTTATTTATGCCAACAAGTCTGACTTTGCTTTACGCTTTGTTGTTGAATTCGACAGGCTTCTTCTAGAAACTTCGAAATAGGTAATAGCATTCTTTCTGTCACAAACGGCAAGCAATGGCTTCAGAACATTCAATTCTAAAGGCAATAAACCCAGACGACGCTCGAAGAAGCATTGTTGTGGCGAATATGGCTCCAGGGACCAAAGAAGAAGCTATTTTTATCCATTTTCAGCAGCGTAAACATGGCGGCGGAGATGTGTCGTCAGTGAGGCTCACACAAGATGGAGATAAAGCTGTTATTACATTTGAAGAAGCAGAAAGTAAGTCGATGGATATTTGCACAGATAACTTTATTGCTTATGTTTTATTTTTAGCCAGTTTCTGCACTTGACGCTTGATTGCGGACGACCTAAACCTTGCTGTCATCAGTCTGCTTGCAGCTATGAATGCATTTTGAGTTGTTTTCGACGAGTTAACCTTTGAAATTCATGATAAATCAAGACATTACAGACACATGTTGGCGCCGAAGCAGTTAATAAAATTAAGCGAGAGGTGTTTATACGTATTCAGACTTCAACTTCTCCAATCGCGTGCTAATCTATAACCAAGCACTGTTTTATATAAAGCATTGTTGAGTGTCTTTGTTGAAGTGTAATCAAAGTTGGGCAAAGGCCTGCATCGAAGCACTCTTGATGATGAATTAAGCTTACCCCCTTTGCGAATCGAGTTTACTCAGTATACAGGAGTTGGAGTTTATAACATTTATTTATGTAATCTATTTAGTCTTAATTTTCTTAAACTGTCAATTTTGCTTTTCTTTTCTCACCACGTGAAGCTGTAGAAACAGTTCTGAATAAAGAACATAACATCGGAGGAGTTTTACTTAAAGTTGATCGGTGTCCAGAGGAGAAAAGCCCTGATGAGGTTTGATTTATATTATGATTTGAACTGATTAATGCAATAATCATTTATGGTCACGCCACTCTTTTCTACAGGAGCATTGCGTGACGATCCAGACATCATTTCTGTTAGGCCCAGTTCGGACGTCGTGCTTCGATTCTGCCGTGCCGAACTTAAAATTTTGCAATTAGGTTCGACTGTAGCACGGGAGGAAAACAACTCTGATTCAGACGTCAAGCCAGAGTTGAACCAAATTCAGGATTTACTGATGCATCGTAACAATTCTCCCTCTAACTCTGCATGGGAACGCAATCCTAGTAAAATACACTTATAGAATTTATGAATTTTGTTTTGCGCGGCAAAAGCACGATGTCTGAATCACTGCCGTGCGAGAGTCGTGTCATGCACGGCAGAGCTTGTCGAACTTAATTGCTTGCCGAACTTAATTCAAACTTTTGATTCAGACGCCATGCTTCTGCTGTGCTTTTGTCGAACTTAATTCCTGAATTTAGTTCGGCACGGCAGAAGCACGACGTCTGAACTGAGCCTTAGTTAGCATTTCGCTTTTTCCAGCAATCTTGTACCCAGAGGCACAAAAATGCCTCTTCCAGGCATTTCGGTTGGTGGCGGAGGAGGACGAGAGGCGGCGACAAAAAAACAGTGCTGAGAAGAGTGCTGTTCCTCAACTGATTAAACGCCTGAAAAAGGCTACTTAGACAATACTCTATCTCTTCTGTACTTTTTCAGGCGATTTCTAAGACATAACTTATGAAAACGCCTGCAGATTTTTGTAGACTTAGCAGTGCCGTAGCAGGGTAAAATTAATTGGGGGGGGGGGGGCACCCGACCGAGCACCGAAGGCGCGAGCTTGTAGGGGGTCTGTGGGCATGCCCCCCCCCCCTGGAAGATTTTGAAATCTGGGCTCTCTAAAATAGCCTTTCCAGCCTTCTGAGAGCAGTTTACAACAATGTTTAACTGACTAAAGTCATTGATCGGACATGTTACATGAACGTTGTACTCTCCTAATTGAACAGGTTTATTATACAAATTGACAGTGTTGTGTAATAAATACTTAACTATTACATAGACCCCACGAACTATTTGGACATTTGTTATAAAACGTTATAAAGAAAAATTAGAGTTAACTAGAGTGTTTATTACGCTAAAAGAATCCAACAGTTTCCCAACATTATTACTTTTATATTTTTGAATATTTTTATTACGTGCTAGTCAAATTTTTTTCGGGGGCCCAAGGCCCCTCCCCCCCCCCGGCTCCTCCCCGTGCTATGGCACTGTTTAGTCCTTGTGGTATTTGCAAAAATATCTCGACGTGTGATCCAAAAATATCGTGTACATGTGATCCATATTGTCGCTTAGTAACAGCAAATAACTCTCCAGGCTGTTAACTAGAGGTTTACACATTATGTTCCTAACATCAAGCGTAATTATTACGCAGCATAGTCTGTCCTAGCAAACGGTTAATTGTGTGCCCAACTATGCTCTACGGTAGCAATTTATACGCTCGTAATAATGCGGGAATTTTTCTGTTCTTCTTATTTTGAGTTTACCCTACTACTCTCATTTCATAGTTCTTTTATAATTGTTACCACCTGACCAACTGAAAACTAATTATCTCTAGGTATTCTCTCAAGTCACTGCCATGCTGGATCCCTTTGATTTTAACATTCAACTCCAAGAGGCTGAGCAGATTTTGCAGAAGATTAAAGCGGAGGTTGGTATTTCGTTTGAATACAATGACAAATGCCTTATGATATATGGCACATTGAGCCAGATCAATGAATGTCACGGTCTTGTGAAGAGCTGCTTTATCAAGGACGAAAGCATTGCAAATGAGCTGTGCAAGCTTTCCGTGGAGGCCAAAGCACAAACAAATATGGGAGCGTCCGAGATGGGAGGAGCAGCAGAGGCGAGCTCAGCTGTTGAAACCTCTGGCGTAATCATAGCCACACCGTTGGATGAAAACCCAGAAGGGAAGGTTCTTCTGGAAGCTTGCGAGACTAAAAGGAGCGTGCTTTCTACAGTAATGCAGTTACAGACTTTTAACATGAATCCACTTGCCTTTCGTTTTATGTGCAAGTTTTTCAACGAAAGGTTGCAAGAGATCACTAAGGAATTTCTGGTCGAGTTCGCCACTTCAAATGGTGGTACTCAAGTTGCATTGAAGCCAAAACATGACTGTGATTTGACCAGATACAACGAAGCTTGCAGCGAGGTTTCCATGCTAATTAAGACTGTCTCCCAGGGTATGGTTACCCGGGAAATGGACCTAACAGGATGTGATGAGGGTTCAGTCAATGCCTTGTTGCAGTACGTCTCAACTAAGTACCCAGTTATAGTAGACATACCCCAAGAAAACGGCCCCTTTGTTGTGTACGGGGATGCTGCATCCGTTCAACAAGTGATGCTAATAGTACAAGGAGGAATGAGCGAACAGCCCAGGTATGAAACCGCCCTGTGCGCTGAAGGAATGGGAACAGTGCCAACAGAAGTGGTTTCCATAGAGACATTTTCTCATCGAACGGAAAAAGGCATCACCATCTCCCTTCGTTATGGTGATATCACTGGCGAGGTAGTTGATGCCATCGTCAATCCTGCAAATGAATTTTTGAGACACGCAGCTGGCCTTGCAAAGTCGATTGTTCAAAAGGGTGGAATTGAAATCCAGAGAGAATCTGAAAAGATAATAAGGGAACGCGGCTTTCAGTTTCTACACGTTGGTGACGCAGTTCACACGACCGCTGGCAGTTTACCATGCAAGTTTGTCATACATGCGGTTGGTCCAGAATGGAACAGAGAGTCCGATAAAAAGAGCATGAAGCTTCTTCAAAAGGCCTGTGTGGAGAGTCTGAAACTGGCATCGCAGCTTGGTTTATCATCTGTCGCTGTACCAGCGGTTAGTTCTGGCATCTTTCGCGCTCCTATAGACGCTTGCGCTTTTGCCATGCTAAACGCAGTGGAAGAATACCTTACAATGCCAAGTGTGGTGAAGAAAGAAGATGCGAAGAAAAAAGGGTCAAAAGCGACTGGTCAAAACAAAGAGGATGGAAAGAAAACTGGTAACAAAGAAGAGCAGAGAAAGGACAGTGAAGCTCCAACCAAAACTTCTGAAAGTGGAAAGGATCCTGTAAAGCCGGGAAGTCTAAAAGACATTCGCTTTGTCCTCATTGATGCTGATTCCATGGATGTCTTCGAGAGAGAGTTTGCCAAAAGGTTTGGCAGCGGTGATAAAGCCATCAGCGATGATGACGATAGTGATGAAGTTTAATGTAAAGAAACATTCTGTCAAACAAAACGCTTGAGGTACATATATTCATTGTGTGATATTAGGAAACAGTTGCAAGTGGTTTTTTTTTTTCCTGTCCTTGTTCTTTCTGTTATTAATTCTAGTTCCGTGCGACGTTAGACCAGCATGGCTGGAAATACATAACTTTATTTAGAGTATAAGAATGTTTTCTGTGTTTGCAGGCTTTATATTTGAACAGCGTAAATTAATATGAGGTTGAATATAACCGGAGACCTCCCTTAGTCACAGCCTATTCTGTAGCCTGAGTGCTCGTGATGTTTGTTTGGGCCCCCGAATTTGAACTTAAAAATATGTAAAGCATCCTATTGCAGAGGGCAAGATCTGCAGTAAAGAATGAGATATTGGACTAACTGTAAGATCAGCGTAAATATGTTGGTTGTCGAGTAAGCTTGCTGAATTAAGATGGCGTGATATTTCGAATATAGCCAAGTTCGTTTTTCACGCATTTATGGATCGAGAAATATGCAAAGAATAAACGAAGCCAATATGCAGGCTTCTTGAACAGTTGATCACGGCTCGCACGATTTGTTATCTTGCCTTCACCTGGTTGATTTATCAAAATTCTCAAACATGACTGTCAGACATGCTAAAAGCGCTGTTGCAGCGATTTTGTTATAAAAAAACTTACCAAAAATGGTTTTTATGTTATCATTTATCATGCAGTTTTAATCATACAGTTTTAAGATCGTTATAGATGTGTTAGCATTTCTGTATGTAAAGGCGAATTCTAAGGAAATCTGTGTAGAAATATCCTTTCCTTCATTTTTCAGAAAAATGCTGATGTCAGCATTTTTGTTGAGATTCAAGGCTAATTATCTCGAAAAAATGCGTGGCTATCCCAATTTTTCTTTGTGGATTCCAATAGCCCTTGCAAAGATCTACTTTTTCCGCCTGGTCTTAACCTGGCGCAAAAACCTTTGTATTTAGTAGGCACCGTCCTTAAATAGATCGCCGCTAACAGTAAGAAACTGAGTGACTACAGGTACAGTGGAACCCCGTTAATCCGGTCGCCAACGGAATAAGAAAGTCTGACTAAGCTCTTGTTCGGATCAGAGTAAAGTGGCCGTAATACCGAGGTGGCCGTATGAAACGGGTTCTTTAAATAAGAAAGTGACTGACTGAGCTGTTGTCCGGGCCAGAATAAAGTGGTCGTAATAATGTGGTGGCTGCATTAACGGGGTGGCCGTAAGGCGGGATTCCACTGTAGTTCTTCTCCTTTGTGGCAATTGCTCTATGATCAAAGTCAAAGCAAACCGTGAAAATCCTTGTTTATTTTAGAATAACTCAGCGGCTAATTGGTCAAGATTACAGTAGAATTAACGAACAGAACGTTTGAACAGTAGAATTTGCAACTTGTTTTTGGACAGTTTTACTTTGCTCTACTCTTTGACAGTAGTCATGCAGTTGGCTGTTGGGTCAATCAGATTGCAAGTTGTCCACAGCCATACACTGTGTTATGCTAATTAACCGCCATAATAGACCTACTTACCGACACGGCGGACATACTGAATAAATTAATTTACTAGCATATTACTCGGCATATACATGTGATATTTGTCTTTTTTTAGAACATAACATTTCCACAAGAAGCAATCAGCCCATTGGCCCTCGAGTGAACACTCTATCATTATATGTATTCGAGAGCGAATAATCTAATTCATTGTTAAATAGTGAATACTCACTCTCTCGACTGTGTTCCAGCGTTAGCATTGTAAGGTAAAGGGTGGTCGATTTGATGGTATCAGTATCTGCAGTTCATTTCTACCTGTAAACGTAAGTTTCATCTCATATGTATAAACTCAACTATGTTCCCCATTAATCAGGATATTCTATAGTTCGAATGAAAAGGAGCATTGCATTGGATAAATAGGAGGGTGTCAATGGGGCGATGACTTTTACGCTTAATATTTTGGCTTTTTACAGCGAACGGTTAATTTAGTTTCCTTACGGTTAACAGAAATCTTAGAAATTAATTAACATTTTTACAAAAGTTACGAACTAATTTTCTTTTTTTAAAAAAGGTAAAATTTATTGAATTACCGTGAAAAAAAAAAAAAAAAAAAAAAGAATATTTAAGGAACCATTCCGGGATGGAAAAGGTCTTATGACAAGAGTTGTTGCCGGATACTAAGTCTCCCAGCCTTTTCCTGTATTACCAAACAGTTAACAACACAAGACAAAAATGTCTTGACAAGGGATCTTGAGACTTTCCCTTTCGTAGCTAACACTTTTTACGTTTAACATTTTTTACTGCTAACATCCAATTTTTACGCCTGGCCGGCTAAATTCTCGTCCCGTTTTACGGCAAACGATGAACCCCACTGAGACCCTCATAAATATATATTAGTTTATAATCAGGGGCAGTTTTGTGGATGTTATGATATTCTGTGGCCGTTAAGTTGTCAGGAATCTTGTTATTATTAATGTTGTATCGTCATCTTGCACACGACATAAGAAACCAAGCGCGCCGATCTCTTCGCGATGGAGCGTCGAGCGTAACACGTCCTTGAGTACTGGTTGTGATGTAGCCCCCCGCTGGCAGAATTGATTTCATTGTCTTGCACGACGTCAAACTGCTTGAGCCGCACCTTACATCTCGCATGAAGAAACGGTGACTGTCTGTAACAGAAGCTGTATCACTAACGAACTAAAAAGAAAAAAAAAAAAACAGTGCTATTATACATTTAATGGAACATGTTTTCCACTTCTCAATAAACGCCATGGCGCACACAAACAATTTAGATAATATTATAGTCGCCAGTCGTTTCATGCTACAGAAATCGGGAAAAGCTCCAGCCCGATGGACTAGTTGGCTTGTATGCAGACTTTACCTATAGTTGCGTCATGCTGTGGAAATCGGAAATAAACACGTCATACATAAATAGAAGTTGGTTATCGTAGCGACTTTGTAAAGCTGTCCTCTCCAGCTTACGAAGTGCAAATACTCGAAACGTTATCGTCATAAACTCGCTTGGGCGGTGAAGGTACATTTATTGACTTCAGGCTGCTAACCGGCCGGCCGGTTATGCGTAATTTTAACTTAGAAATCGTATGAAATTAACAAGCAATTTTGACTCGATTCACATATCATCAACTGATCCTTGTCTTACCTCTAAAGCTATTTGACTTGACTTCACAGCCAGGGTATAACTCTGATTATGTTTCCAGTGGAACGTGGTTACTAACTTGGGTGTAGAGCCAATTTGAAGCACGCAGTGTTTCAGGTGAAAAACTGTCAAAAATACATGAACGTCGTTAATGCAGTTACAGTTAAGATCTGGTAACTGTCTGAAAAACAAGGAAAGTCTACAGTACCAAACGAATCGTTGATTTATTTATTTTTCATTGTTTTTGAAAGCGACAAGCTTTCTTCGAATTCTAGTGTCACATTGCACGTGGTTTGACCCTTTTGATAGGTTGAGTCGTTTTGGAAAGATTTTCGTACGTCCCAAGCGAGAAAAAAATTAAATAAAAACAAATTCATAAATTGAGGGAAACACAAGAGCTGATCGCTCAAGAAGACTGTTCACTTTGATTGGCAGTTTTTCCCAAAAAGTTTTATTGCCAACTACGGCTGATTTTAAGTGAATAATAAAGTTCTTAGAATAGAGCACATTTGTAGAGTGTTCTCCTGTTGTTATTGTCTCATGACTTTATATATTTTAGTTCTTTTTGTAGTTCCAAAAACGTTAACCTCGCGCCACGTGCTTAACATAAATGATATCTCCCCCGTGCTTCTGCGAACTGACGTAAAAAATTGATTCCCCGGGCAAGTAGTACAAGTATGCTAGTAGGCGTGATCTTTCCGTGTCAGCTCCTCCTGAGAATGGCTGCCTTGGTAAGCTTTGGTTTTCAAGCCATTTTTGTTTGATTTGGTCAACCAGTACTCTTCTTCGAAATTTCATTTAATATTTATAAGTCACATCTTGGCAATGAATGTTGGTAACAGACAACGACGTTTGTTGTTTGTTTGATGGTATAGTGCGCTTGGCCGTTAGCTTATTACGCACATTCTATGGTTTAGATTTACGGTCCATGAAGGCTGAGAAGATAACTCACCAGTATACTTGGACTGACTGCTTTGTCCAGTTAACGATACTCCAGTAGGAACTCCATTGTCATCCACTTCTACTCTCAACAGGGACTGTGAGCTCGTGTTGGCCTGTATGTGTAACAGGTATGAACGAATACTACATTTCACCTTGTTGCAGATGGATGCGTTCAAGGATCTCTGGAAGGAAACGGCCACCAAAGCTGCCTAAATAAGTACAAATAGCACTGAATTATGCGTGTGCGTTATTTTATTATTATAATTATTATTTTATTTATTTATTTATTTTTTGATTTGAAAACTGTTATTAGATGCTATTTCGGCTTACGAAAGAAATCGGGCCTGGTTCCTGTCTCTTTGCAGATTTCGCCCCTCAAGATTTGATACGAATGCGATTATTTCCTTGTTTAACTCTGCACTTCTGTTAGCCTTAAAGCTTTTAAAATTTAATTCGTTTTTACATGTACAAATACCTTAAACACGTATCAAGGGAAACCGGTTAAACTGCTGTGGGCATTTTTTTTTTCCCTGGAACCTTCAGAATATAGTTGCAAATATTAACAGAAGCAGTCAACCTACATATAGTAGACCTTAAAGTTAGAAATTAAAAAAAAGAAATATTGGCCACTCAGACCAAATTGAGCTCGAGAAGCACGAGTGGATAATGAAGACGGATAACATAGCCGATGCATGATTGTAAAAATTTAGACAAAAAGTATTCTATCCTTCTGTTTATATTCTACCGGATGATCACGCAAAATATATTCCTCTGTTTTATTTGGGACTTGTAGTTAGAATTACAGTTCTGTGCAAAAGTAACACATAAGAAATCCGGCAAATTTCAATTCCGCGCGAATTGCAGTTGAAATTCGCCGAACGTTCAGGACAAAAACCGGACACTTTTTCAGTGAAACGCAGCGAAAAAAACCGAATTTTTGATGACTTTAATTTGGATTATCACTTGCTTTTGTCAAAGATTGTTTCGTTAAATTTCGTCGAAATTCGTATGCAATACTTTTGCACAGTACTGTAACAGGGGCGACCACGAATGACTTCCTTTCATGAGCCTGATCGAAAAAGTTAATATCAGGTACATGTAGTAGAATTGACGTCTCGCTTATTATTATTATCTTTTTTATCAAATATCTAGCTTGCGAGCAGGTTCATGTTTGGAAACACACATGCGACCGACGAAACCCCGAGAAAAGTGAAATTCACTTTCTTGCCTCCTCTTCACCAGACTCCTCTCGCCGGATCGCGTCGCTCGCGTACTCACTCTTTGCCCCTCGCGCGAGTGACTCAATGGTGAGTCTTCTCGCAGGCTATTAAATAGACACTAACGCGCACTGCGAAATGTCCCAACTAACTTTGAAACCAGCAAGCAGAAGGATGGTTAGCTGTAGGAATTTTGTGTCACTGACATTGCTATGGTAACAAATTCTTCTGTCATGGAAATAATTGCTTTTTAACAACCACCTATCATACATGTACATTTTGGATATTTGTCTACTGAATAGCCTTTCCAAGACCGTTAAGCGAGCATACACAAATTGTAGGTCTGATCACTCTTTTCGTTGGTGTGACGAGAAATCTACATGTACAATGTATTATGCAAGGGCCCACGTACGACATCTGGGCTGCACCCTATATCTGAAACTTAGTAAGAGCCCGGCTGTATAATAATCTTAAAGCTTTGGACGGCATATTTTTTCAAGTACGTCTCATTCGAATAAGAGTAATAATAGTAAAGGTCCACCAACGCGGTGCAAAGAGTAATGGTTACTGGACCATATCTTGAGTACAATTAAATGCGAAATTGGCAAACGTAAACGGAAGGGTGGCCCGTGGAAATAAAGGTGATATTTGTCTGGCCTTTTGTATTCGTGCACGGGAAGTTTTTCTGGAGGATTGAAAGAATGTAAGATTGAAAAGAAGCCGAAAGGAACAGATAACACGCTAATAAGGTTTTGTAGGATAACATATCGAAAACATTTACGTGCATTGGCAATTCGATCATGATTTTGGTCAAGCATTAAAAAAGTTCTAACCAAATCACGTGCACATTAGTACTGTCCGTCGCTAGTAATCAAATTGTACCATTTTCATTTAGTTCAGCTGATATGACAAGAGCATTTAATTGTCATGACTATCTATGGCCGGAGAATTTGTGATGGTTCAAATGGACAGCTTATTTTCCCGACTTCTAGTCTGTTCTATTTAATAACATTAGCATTAAAATAAAAGAATAAATAAGAATACGCGGTCATTGCATTAAGCAACATTCTCGCTAATCTCCCTGAGTCATGTAATCTAAATACTCGTGCCTTCGATCAGTTAATTGCAGCATCTCAATTATGACTGTCACTTATATTTAAGAACCTCAGCCCAAAACCCTCCGTAAAATTTGTTTGAACAATCACTTTAAACTGTATTGTCAAAGCATAGTTCCGAGCGAGTGGAATTAAACGCAAAAATGATCATTGAAATTAAACGACCGTAAAACCAACATATTGGTACTTGATGTTAAGCTTTCTTCTGAGTGGTCGGCTATGTGTCGACCTTTCTTTAACAAGGAGGGTATATGATACCCCTCTATTATCGAGTTGAATTCATGCCTTGTATTCTGTTAAAACAACTCATAACAAAAAGTACTTAATGGTTTCTCTAGAAAAGAAAGTATGAAACATGCCGCGGAAGGTCTCCCACGCTTAACGGAAGCCTGAACCCAAGTGCTGATTCATTAAAGATCCCGAAAACAAATTGTGTCTCCGCATTGATCTGCACGACAGGAAGTTTTTTTATACAGACTTCTCTTGCTCTTTCTAATATGCTAACCAGGTCCACCTGAACTTCATTCATCAACTGACGTCCATCCCTCTACAATTTGGAATTTACTGGGGGGCACGATAAAGACATCATGAGTTTTTTTCTCTTCCGTTATTACTCTCTTTCTCTCTCTGAAATCTAATATTACTTAACTTTTAATAAGTCATGGCGGTAAAAATTTATTGTTTCAACGGAAACGGCTTTATTGCATTTTTCGAGACGTCGAGGATATTGTATGGTGTTTACGACAGCAACAAATTTCTATATCATTGCCAAGACAAAGATGAACAAAAGTTCATGTTTCGTTGATTTGTTTCATTACAAACTTTGACATTTTCTCAGCATTAAATCAATCCTTTTTATATGTTACATGCTCTATAATAGAGTCATTATTGGTTAAAAGTCAAAAGTCAATAAAATACTTCAACAGTCAGCATTAGCGCTCTTTCGTTGCTGTGTGTTTTGGGCAATCAATCCAGGATAATTAAAAATAGTATTATTTCAGATTTTGTTTTTCGACATCGCTAGACAGAAGTAAACAGCTCGACCCCTGATAGACTAGTCCAAGTTGTCTAAGTTTGTCTTAAAATCGCTAGAAAGGGTATTCAATTAGTTTTCTTCAGTCTCTTGTCAAAATGGACAAGATGAAAAAATCAACATACCTATCTGTTTGTAGCTACAACCCCTCTAACCTTTTCAATTAGGGTAAATCAAAATGAACTTGCTTTAAAATACGTACAAATAGAATCGATTCAATATACAGAATAAGCTACAATAAATTCAAGCTAAGTTTGTTTCGATTTGCTATTCTCTTTCAGTCGTGGCTACAGAAATCCATGCTGTGTACATCTATGTTTTTATAAAACTCAAGCATTTATTTTGACCGGCATAGTGGCTTATCGAATGGCTGCTTACTAATATAACTTGGTAACTTGGTGCCTTTGATACAGCGTAGGCATGGAAAAACAATTATCTTCCTGGAACAAAAATTCTCAAGATATATTTATTTTGTTATTTGGTCAGAATAGTTTTCTCGGCTACTCAAGTTTCGTACATCCCCTAAGTTTCAATGCATACAATATAATGGATAAAATAAATTAAAACAAAGAAAAAACTATATACGTATAAATGTTTGCAGAAATAGGAATTAAAATGACTGGTTATAAACCACCAAGTTAGTGTGTCAGTGAATATCCACCGTGAATCAAAGGGCAAAAGGTTTCATTGTCTGGCTGTAATGCAATGTGAGGGTCACTTCAGTCTGAAGGTAGGGATGCAATCAAAAAATATCACCAAGATAGGATAAATACATGTAGGGTCTACTGGAAATAGAACTGCACATCACATAAAGAGACCAACTGGTAAAGCATGTATGAGGTCGAGCAAGTAAGTGAAAGGAGTCAAATGATAACCGAGATCAAATGATGGAAGAGTAAACAACTTAATTAAAGAAAAAAAATGGAAAGACTCAGTTTTTTTGTTCCCTTCTCTAGAGAGTTGTGCTTTTTTTTACATCCAACTATAAATAGTTTTGAAGAAGCCGAGACATCTGGAAATGTCCAACTAAAGAGAAATGTCCAAGTACATGATGTAAAGTTTGCACTAACTTCACTTTTATAGTAGAGAATGAAGAAAGCGAAATTTTAGCTAAATTTCCTAAGATCTAAGATTTAGTTTTAAATTAGTCCTTTAATGTTCATTTGGTATAACTAATGAAAATTTGATCACTTCTATGTTGCACGTATTCTTTTGCGTTCTAGCAACAAAAGGCACGAGATGTCCAAGTGTACTGCATGAGATATTAACTCAAGGTAGGGAACTTATCTCGTTATCGATATCTACTCTGCAAAATCCAAAAAGACATTCCATACTTACCACAATCGCTTTAAGCATGATGTGTACTTGTTTTTAATAAATCGAAATTGTTCCAAGATACCAACAGGTGCTTCTGGTAAATGTAAACACGAAGGGTTTTCACTGCTAACAGGAAACTTCCCAACCGGTATCTTCGCGTTGTCCATGTTTAAATGTTTCGAATTACCCAACAGCGCTTGCATGGTTAAACACAAAATGTGAAATACATTTTGTTGAAATACCAGTCTGTAGTCTACCTATCCAAGAGTAACAATTACTTTCTCAAGTTGTACCAACTACTTTGATGGTAACCATTTTAACAGTATAAAGAGATTATAATTTGCGTGACACATTTTCACGCACAAACAAATTTGTTCAGTAAAATGAATTAGTAATTACAGAATAAAACTTCATAAACGAAAACATCAGAAATTATGATAGAGACTTCAGACGACCAACCGGCCACTTCCGCGTGGGCGATGTCTTCCTCTTTCCTCAAAGGCGGTAAAAATGGACAATCTAGAGGATTGTGGCCTTGGCTGTCTTGTCAGTAAGTTTTGCCAATGTATCACATGAAGATTGAAGCTTTTGTTCATGTTAGGTAGCTTTCTTTTAGTTTTCTTTTCAGCCTGTTACAACTTCACATGGTTAGGAACCTAGAAGTTCTGCTCTAACAGCAGGTGATGACCCTTTGGTGGGGTCATATCATTACTGTTATTTTCTATTCATCTAATTTTAAAAAAATCGTAAACCTTCGCGTGGAGCCAGGACTTAAAAACAAAGAACTAGGAAGCGAATTTTAAGCTTTTACTTTAAGGTTTTCAAGTAGAGGCAATTTTTTTCAAGGAAAGTTCCTATCAAGTATGTGGTTCAGGAACCGGCATATTTGGGCTTATTGTAATTGCTGTTATTTTTTCACTCATCTAATTACTATGTACCCATACTCTTAGCACGGAATCACGACTTCATAAGGTTAGTCTTAAATTGGGAAATTTTACTGCCTTCTGGTTTTAAGTTAATTTTATTTCATCACAACAGTTTGTCCGGTTACGAAAATCAGATTCGTATGTCAAATTGTGTAACATATCTGTTAAAAGGGCATCTCATATATTGCTGCGAGTATGGTGAGGATATCAGACTTATCAGCAATAGTATAGAAATACGTACTAAAAGGGATTTCTTAAAACTTAAAACGGTAAAAACGAACGATAAAATCCGACGTTTCGGAGTAGTCATGACCGCATTATCAATGAAAAATGTATGTTAGATCACGCAAATAACAGCATTTAAGGCGATTTTGGCGCATGAAAGGGTGCGAAGATTATGAAAATGCTTTCGCACGAATGGAATCTGATTACACGTTAAGATTTGGCTTTAAAGCTCTTATAAAAAGCATTTCGCGCACCAAACAGTCAAATTTGCTTCTGCATTTCTTAAACACTTCGAAACACTTTAGCAGGTCCTGAGGCATCGTCCAGTGCACATTCCTGTAGTGTTTGGTAATGGCGGAGGATTGTTGTTTATGTTCTTTTACACGATTATGTAAATGTCCGCGTGTGTAACCTACATAACCCGCATCACACAGTTCGCATCGAAAACTATAAACAACACACTGCTGATTTACAATTGGTAGCTTTGTTTCTTTCACAACTCAGGTCTACTCTTGCACTATCAGAGTCATGTTGACAATCGGTACAAAAATGGCTTACTGTGAACTATGCTTGATCGAGCACATCGTTCATCTTCATCTTGGTCACATTTTTCCGACGAATTTGACCGTCTGAAGACAGTATTCTCCCGTTTGAAGTACCCCAAACACCTCGTTAACTCTACCATAAAAAGTTTCGTTGACTCAGAGGTTTGTGACCAGCAGCAGCTTTCATCACCATCTCAAGAGACGGATGACACGATTCGAGTAACTTTACCATTTAAAAACCAAATCTTAGCAGATATTGTGAGGAAACAACTCAAGGATCTCAGCCTAAAAGTACACACCATCATCCAGCGTGTGGTTGTGAGCCGAAAAATTGAACGAGAACTTAAATGTGGCTTTAGTCTAGCTCGAATATAAAACCTTTTCACCCGATATTCAGTGAGAATTTTTCTTGTCTATAAACTGCAACGTTTTGTTTGGTTTAATTGCATATTACCCAAGAAATGAGCAATTATGTTGAACGTGCCTGTACATGCTCTGTAATTAAACAAATTGTCCGTGTAGGTTGAAAATTAAAGCTTATATGCATCTGAAATTGACGCAGGAGTGATTTGTCCTACTTATTAGGGTCACTGGTTCAAATCTGGTGTGAGTGATTTTTTTTCCTTTTCCTTTTACCTTTTATTTTTGCTGAGGATGAAAAGCGGCTGGGTATATTTTTTTCATAGCTTTTTTAGCAATTTCCTCTGCGCGAGGAAATCATGCAAAGAAATCCTCCTGGCTGGAATTTGTGTCTGTACAGCGCAGACGAATTTTTTCCCCTTTGACAAGAAATCTCGGCTGAATTATAACCAGGACTAATGTCCTGACAAAAAGCTAATTCTAACAGCTAGTCAAAAACGGGATCGCTCAAGTCGCTATGCAATTGAATGCTTTGTTAAACCTACCGACCATCCTCTGACCAAACAGAAAAGCTGTCTTGTGTCATGTTCGTTATTTTTCTATCGAGTTATAGAAACACTCCTAACTCCCACTCCATGGAAGCACGAAATAAACTAATTCTAACAGCCAGTCAGAAGCGGAATCCCTCCAGCCGACCAATCGAATGAAGTTTGAAACCTACCGACCATCCTCTAAACTGCAGTCGATCTGTTGATCCGCCCTCTCGAGCGTGAAACTTGAGTAACTCTCGTTCATCTTAAACGTTTATACCTCAAAGCAATATGAATACAGTGTTGCTTCTGCTAGGGACTGGGGCGTATCTAGGGGGATTCGGGGGTTCGGTAAAATCCCCTAAATTAAAAAGAATGAGCCATTATAACACGCTGACTTGGCCTCAGAATGCCGGAAATCCCATTTCTCAGATCCTCAGTGTTGAAAATTCCCCTCCCCTCCCCCCCTACAGGGAACAGCCTTCATGCACGGTCCGTATCTCGTTTCCCCTGTGTATCCGCCACAGAGGGATGCATATCAACGATATGCTCAAATTTCGTCAAGATCAAATACGCTCCAAAGTTTGTGTACACAGTCGGTTTTTAAAATTGCAGTGAAAGTTAGGTTTGCTGAATAAGTATAAACTCCGCTAATAAAAGGTCGTACAGATACATAAGGAGCAAAATCGACGACGTCTCAACAATCAAGGAGTTGAACTCCGACGTACTTAGGATATATATCAAGATAGCGGTAGGGTGGAGGATTTGAGCAAGTAGATTTTTTAAAACAACCCCCCAAAACAAGATGTAACATACATTATTTGCAACGAGCCGGGCGCCGCTCAATGCGGAGGACGAGCCAGAAGAGCCCAACTGGTGCAACTGAGATCAAAATCCATCTCAAACAGGGATGGACAAGACCGGCTTAATACAAATCATCAATGGCGGGTTCAGAAAAGAATGCTTTCTTTTAAAAACTTCTGTCGCCGGAAGCCGTCTACCATTTTAAATGTGCTTATATAAAAACACCACTGACCACTGACCACTGACAAGATAGTAAAAACTAAACAAACCATTTCCACACACGGGAAAGGGTCAAAAAGGCAGTTTTCGACAAGTTTTAGTTTTCGATAAGTTTTCGTTTTTCGAAAAGTGAAACTAGTCGACGACAACTGATGAAAAACATGGTATTAAGTTGTCGACATCTTGTCTCACTAGTTTTGGTTAACGATGACATTCAGTTGTCGTTACAATTATAGTTGTCGACAACTAAATGAGAGTCCCAATGGTTGGTGGCTTTTACGGTTAATATTTTGGCTTTTTCACGTCTAACAATGGATAGTTTATTTTTCTTACGGTTATAGCCATCTTAGAATCTAATTACCATCGTTTCAAAAACCATTTAAAAAATAATAATTGTTTATACGGTAACAAATTTATTTTGAGTACTACATAAAAAATATATATTTAAGGTCTTAGGACCACTCTGGGGTGCAAAAGGTATTAGTATTGCAAGACAAGACACAACAATTTATCGTCAAGAGATCTTGAGACTTTGAAGAGTCAAATTTTAAATGCAGAGGAAAGTTGTCACATTTTTGTTTCGCTTTAGAACAGTAAAGGAATTCGGCTGATTTCGTTCTTTTGTAACTAGTAAAAGGTATTATAAAAAAAGTTTTCATATGGCCTTTTATTTAGAGGGTTTGATTGGTTGTTTTTATTTTTGTTACAATATGTAACTGTCGTTTTTTGCATGCAAAAAACAACTGCCATACTTGATGGGGACGCAAAGGCTTGATTACAAAGTCGTAGATTACAAAGTCTTAGAATGCATGACGACTGATTAATCATTTTAAATTCTATTTGTGAGCACACATTAAGACGCAGAGTGTACCTTGGCTATTCAATATATTTAAATACAGTTATATCTACTCTCTGAACTAACTTATATTCGGTTCTAATATCATTTCCCACACATATCAGGCTCCATGAAATGACAAGATTTATTAATTTCTGTAGATTTGAAGGTTCTATATTGTTCCGAACAGCTGTGAATCCCGCAAGAAAGCTGAACGCCAAGTAATGAAGTAAGGAGAGCATAATCATTTGATGGCCGGATAACAGCAGGCTGTGGCGAAAGTAAACGTGACTTATACCGCAAGAAAGCGTGCCTTCCCAGACCTAAATGATCATGAAGAGAGCATAAATCGGAAAGATGAACGTGATCTCCAGTTCCTTGATTATGAGCAATAGGCCAACAACACGATAGCAGTTGTAAAATATCTGTAGAGAAGACAATCGACTTATGAACGAAAGTGTACCAGACGTTTGTAAGAAAATAATGATCTACTAATTATCTAAAAAATATCTATAATCAAATTACAAGCTCATAAACTGGATGGATAACAATTATTAAGTTTTCTATGCGGCGTACAGAGCACAAATTGTTAGTGACTGCCTAAACTTAAAACGGCAGGATTTCGGACGCTAGAGGCCTTCAGCGACAAGTTATGTGGGAACGACGGCGGATGCTTGGCGCGGGCCTTGCAGACCGCTGAGATACGTCACTATAGTTCCACAAGAATGAGAGCAGTGAAGGAATTGATTAGACAGAGCATAATTTTGACAGAGACTTCGTGAGGCCTGACTTTAAGTTAATCATTACAGCAATTAGTCCTCTACCTCATGGATCCCTGAACACAGTAGCTCAATAGTTTTTAGGTCACCAGAGCAAAGTTCAGCAGGTTCACAGATATAACAAATATAACATCAGATTTGTCTCATATTTGTCTTAAAGCCAAATATGATCAAATCCATTATTTCATCCAGTGATTGTGGCTCCTGAAATGTTCTCTTGGAAGTAATACGCCGTAGGAATTACCTCCCGGTTTTCAGGTAGCGGCGATGCCACATTCGTTTTGTCGGCTATTTTGTTTTACTTTTCCAGGACGTTAGGCCTCCCCTTTCCTCTCTCCACCCGTCTTAATAGGGCGAAAAGGTGGAACTAGCACAATACCAACTTAAAATAAATAAATAAATAAATAAATAAATACATAAATAAAAAAAGTAAATAATCAATAAATAGATTTAAACTTTGATAGAAACACAGAGCTAGCACGAGCTGTTGACGTAATGATAGCGCGAGCAAAGAGAATTTACATTTTGATAATCAAGGTAAACAAGTTGTTTTCTTTCCTTCTCCTCGGAATTTTCTAAAAAAAAAAAAAAAAAATAGAAAACATGTTCACCGTGTTTTTATCGAGTTGTAGCAACACTTGTGAAAGCTTAGGAGAACTCGAAAAAGCTGTGAAAACACTCGCCTGTCGGCTCGTGTTCCCACGACATTTCTACCAAACTTCCACTCGTGTTTCAATCAAACAATTAGATTATGTGCTCAAAATTTCTATCACGCATATAAATCGAGAGCGAATAATCTAGTTGTTTTAGTATAAATCTACTAGTTATTCAAAGTTTTATCTAAATTCTCTTCGCAGACACTTCAAAAACGCCAAGAAGCGGCCGTCATTTCGTTAACAAGGGCACACTGCTACGTTACTTCTTATCTATCACAGAATAAATAGTGAGAAACGTAGCCAATCAGAGAACGGCATTCGTGATAGAACGCTAGTAGATTTATCCTAAAACTCGATAGAAACACGATTCACGCTTTTCATTTCTTAAGTAATAATAACAATAATAATGTTATATGTAAAAAAAAAAAAAAAAAAAAAAATTAATCAATAAGGGGACAGATGTCTTGAGTGTACAACAGTGTCAAATAATTTCGCTAGCATTTGTGAACCTCATACGAAATAAGTACGTGACAACCCGTGGAACTTGTTAGTTAAAGAAGGAATGATAAAATAGTTCATCTGCTCTGTGGTATGAGAGTCTTGATATACAACTCAAGTGGAACATGGATGAAACGGTACCGCCGGATACACATCACGCCTCCTTTCAATCGTGCTGATTTGCGGATACTCCTTTAGTTCGAGTGCTTTTCAGTGTTGCCCACCACATGTTTTTCCACTACTTGATGGAGCGAAACGATTGTATTTTACGCACATGTGGGACCAAAACAATACGCGAAAGCAACCACTTTGAAAAAAAGAGAGCTTTTTGGAATAGAAAAATCTGAATATGCTCTTTTTTTCACATTCAAATCCTAACCGTGGAGTCAAACTCCTCAGATTTACAGTGCAGGTTTACCGCCTGCTTTTCGTGGCTTTTGAATTTGTAATCAAGTACAATGAAATGGACAGATAACGATTAAGCATCCACAGGGGGGTACTCCCATAGAGAAGGTATATGGGTATGTGCCACTGTGAATGGTATGGATTTCATGCAGTTTAGTCTGGGGTAGGGTATAGAAATCAGACAATTTGGGTCTAGAATAGGGTATAATTTACCGGAAGTGGATTCTTTGCAAAGGGTTCTATAACTCTGAAGTGACTTGTAAAATACTGGTTTAGTTAGCGTACGTTGGACTGCAACCGTAAAAACGTTGTTGTATTCAAACTACAACCTTGGTCACAAGGGTTGGAAAAATTCATTTTATACGCATTTCGCCCCTCCCCTCCCCTGTTGCCAAAACACTTTCATCTAACACAAGTTTTCATTTTACTATTTCTCAACATTGATAGGGGAATGGGGGTGCTGGCACTTATTCTGTAGCTATTACGGTTATGAGTTTATGTTTTTGGCATTTTCCAACACAATTTGTCCACTGTTGTAGCTACTCTGGGTTTGTGGTGCCTACTCTAAAATAGGACTGCAAGAGAGCGCAGATCAAGTTGATCATGGTCTAGTATAGGGTGAGGGCTACAGTGTCCTACACATCTACCCAAAGATTTACAAATTACACCCCCAGGGACAGTTAGAACTGATCTTCGCATAATGGACAACACATCAACTCCCTTAGGGCGCAAGAGTCACGTCGCACGTTTATGAGTAGATAGGCTACCTCACTTCAGTCTTTTGATGAACTTACTCAGCGCTGAATATTTCAAATGAAATCCAGCTAGGTTGTTACAATCCAACAAAACGGTATTTCGTAAAATAAAAAAGAAAACGAAACCGAAATATTTATTTTACGGACGAAGTAAAAAACAATAGTGGGTTTCCGATTTGCGGCTAGCACATGCCAACATATACATTTGAAGGCAGTCTAAAGTGTACGTCTATGGACACAGCTCAGCCTCATCTGTTTCTACTAGAACTCCGTCCTAAGAGACTTCAACTCGACACTCTCCCAAGGCATGGCGACCAAGTTACTAGTAAGTGTAACAAATATGTTTGGTAATGGCATTAAGGTGGCATATGGATTTTTTTTTTTTAATAGAAAAGCATGCATATGGTTTCATTTTAAGCGCATTGATTGTCAAGTCAACATGCATCAGCAAACTAAGAAAAGAAGTTTAACGAAATTAAAAGTTACAGGTTAAACATTCGCGATTCATTGTTTATCAAGTCTAATTATGAAGAAATGCTCGAGTGTTACCTGGTTGTGGTGCGTTAATCATTTTTGCGAATGATCATTCTTGAGGATACCTCTTGACATCACACTTAAATGTGTCTCACTTAATAAGGGCTAAATAATTATGGAAGACCAACAAGCCTCCAACAAGCCTCTATTTACGGCATGCAAACCTTCAGCACCGGAATTCAGCAAAGCATAAGTTCACTTCAGTATAATTTATCAATTGCAGGGATAATGTGGTAGGTATTAAGTGATGTGGTTTCTGCTTGAACGGACAAGAAAAAAGTGTGAGGGGTGGCTTAAGTGGGCAACACGGACCTATGCGGAACACCTAACACTGCGGCCATACTAACGTCATTCCCAGTTAAACTAATTAGTACGCTGGACAAAACTGTTCTGGATCGACGTTTTACCACGACAAATTAAAACGCGCAAAGCGATGCAAATAATATTTTGATTGTCTCAAACTTTATTAAATTCCATACATGGAAAGTTATTTTCATATAGATCACGCGAGGAAGACTAAAATAGTGGATCTAAATTTGCGGACTGAATCACAAAAATACGGAAAATTGCGTGGTTTCTGAGAAAAAGTAGTCATGGTTTACATCAACATCGTGGAGTTAGACTAGATTTGTTGTGCGAAGAACATTGTTACGTGTTTGTGGATATTTTTGATGAATTCGGCGACGAAATGGCATGAAGGAGAGATTATCCATCTAAACAGCAGTTATAATCCTGTGAAACATCAGCGGTTTAGAGAATCAAAGATTCACCTTGTAGTGCTATCACTGAAGGACCAGAAGGAAAACCAAACAACATTTCAAGCTGTTATGCAAGAAGATGCGAGAAAATGGCAAGCTCCTGGTAGATGAGCACAGGAAGAGGTCCGAACACTTTCCTAAAAGCACAAATACGCAGTGTCTAGAGTTCTTGACCGACAATATTTTGTGCACTGTTGGCTTGTACGAAGCGCGAGCTAAAGGCAGCCATCTTTAAAACAGGTGGCAACAACAGTTTAAAGACTCTAAAGAATATCAGATCGTATTTCAGTGGTCAAATAAGTTGTAAGTCTTTCTCACGCTTTCTTGTCAAAATTTTGACAAATAAATCCACCAGCACGTAAGGAGTATCTTCGCAAAACGACACCCCAAATGTGACTCTTTATTTTTCTCCGAAATAGCGTGATTTTGTATACTTTTGTGACTCAGCTACCAAAGTCGGACACAAGTCTTTATTGCGTGATCCACATAAAAACAAGATGCTCCAAGTAGCCTATACTCATGCGCAGGAGGTTACAACTTGTATAAAATAGGTACAGACAAGCAATTTAAAAACCTTTGCCATCCGGCTGACAACTAGAAATAATACGGGAGAAATGCTAATTCGAAAAAAGTGCATCATAGATCTCAGATATAGATAATGAAGATACAGCAGGATATGTCATCTTTATTACAAGGATATCGTCAGGTGAATAACAAAGCGAGCCGATGTCGAAAAATTATAGATAGAGAATTAACAAAGGATCAGAATTGCGAATTGGATGAAATATCTTTTTTCATAGGAATTCTGGACTGAATATATTTAGGCATTTTCTGTTTAAGTGTTAAACTTGTTGGCTGTTAGGATATAATCCAGTACTGGGCCATTGTATCAAATATCATCTTTGCCTTATTTCCATTGCATTTGTAATTTGATCTTAAAGTACACTTGAAACTTGATTAAATAACATTACTTCTCAGTAGGCACCTGGTGTTTTTTATATGTTGTTTCATGGAATGCCATATTTTCGAAAAATATTATCATATATATCCCAACACATGTTGCTAAAAACTTTAATTTTCAATAATTGATACAAAATACAAGGTGCACAAGACTAACCAAGAAGCAGAAAAAGAAAAAGGAAAAAAAAAAATAAATAAACACACAAGCGGACAGTATTCAGGCAAAAGTGTTTAACTAGCTGACATTGCTCCTCACATTCTAGACTCCTTAAGACGAAATCCGATAGGAAATCAAGCAATTTCAGTTTTTAATGGACAAACACCTTGTACCAAAATAACTTTAAGTATATTACAATCCTTTTTGCATTTTTGAAAAGCTAAAGATACAAACAGTTGTCTGAAATAACACCAAAAACACTTTCTCATGGGAACTCGAGAAGGTAAATTTCAAAGTTCAGAGAAATTGTGAGGTACATGTAAAACACAGGTAAAATTTCATCATCAGTTTCATTTCACAAGTACTTTCAAATGTTTCATATATTACTTCAAAATTTGTTTTCGACATTTGGTGTTGTCAGAAATGATTTCTTTTGAGAAGATATTTAAAACAATCACACAGAACTTTCCAATACAATGTAAATAATCTCTTGTCCGCTTGTTACTCGAATTTTTGGTGGATTCCTTCTTAACACCTAAGCTAGTATATATATCGGAACTGAACGACTTTAACCTGCATTTGATCATAGCGACAAGATAACGCCGAAACGTCATGTTATAAAATTTATTTTTCTTTTATGAGCTAGAGCTAGAATATTGGTACATGTATATCGAACGCGGCTCATTACCTGCCCGTTTTGTTGAACACGTCCATTTACACGAACAGGAAGCATTGTTTGAGTAAAAGATAAAGTATACAGAGCACGTTCTTTGCAAATGATTCTTCTTAATATATCCTTGAATCCCCAAAACCCTAATAGATTTGAGACTGGTCATATTGTCAGATGGCGCTCGACATAAACAATGGCTTACCTCTCCTGAAACACTTTCTTGCTGTTCATGAATGCTCACAGGCCAGTTCAGAATCTTTACAACGAACTAAAGTACTGATAGGTACTTTCATACCGTATCAAACTGGAGAAAAAGCACAACGTTTGCAAAAAAGCGGCACCTTCTTGAAGAATCCAATATGGCGGCCGGAGCTCCAAAGAGCGTGATAAATGCATGCATGCATAAATTTGCATGCGCAAATGTGACACCAAAGCGGAGAAACGGAGGCCATTTTATAACTCATTCGCCATACTGAGCATGAGTAATAAGTTTCCATGCGTGGAATTTAGTAAAATTTAAGACAACCACAAAATTATTTGTGTCACTTTGTTTGTTTTAATGTTTTGTTGTAAAACGTTGATCCAGTACAATTTTGTCCAGCGTACTATATGACGTTATTTACCCAAATGCAGCTGTAAGCCACACGTCTGCTCACGGCTAAGTTAAATTAATCCAGGTAACCACAAAACAGTACACAATTATTTACTTAAAGATCATTGAAAAATATATTGTTCTTAACTATGACTTTTATGTTAAGGACGGAACATATTTTTGTTACTGCGCATACGTTCCACGCACACCTAAGACATTGTGAACAGACCACCCAATCTCGTTCCAAGAGACTTCGTTCCCCTTGACCAACGGTCGGAAAACGAAAGCTCGGGGAGCAACCATTTTGAAATAACCGAATTCTGGTGATTCTGCCCATCCAGTTTCACTGCGCAGTCTGCATCTATGGCGCATGCCTGAAATGGTTGCTCCCAGAGCTCTCGTTTTCCGACCGCTGGTCAACGGGAACGAAGACTCTGAAAACGAGATTGCACACCACCCGAACACAAGGGTTGAAAATTGACGAAATCAACTGGGCGACTAAAATGAAAGCAGCATGTTCCTACTGTGACGAAATCAATTAATGAAACTGAATTAAAGCGAGGAGTGCCAGAATAACAGCATATTACCAACCACAAACTGTTAATGAAAACTAGCTTCTATCCGTAGAAAATTATTCTGAGATCAAATTGTTAACCTGTACTGTACTTGAGGATGGCGTAATGCGCATGCTAGACAGGTATGCGACAAGCAAATATTTGACCCATTGAGGTGGTGGCGCAAAAATAAATAAATAAATAAATAAATAAAATAAAACAAAAATTGTAACGGGCTGCAAACCAAAAACGATTTCAAAAAAGAAGGAAAATAAAAACGCCCAGTAGCTCCCACTTTTATTTCTTAAAATGGAGTGTCAAGCCTATTTAGCACCTGATTAAACTCTGGCCTTAGCTACTGGGCGTTTTTATTTTCCTTCTTTTTTGAAATCGTTTTTGACTAGGAAGAAAAGGTTAGGAAGGGCTATTGGAATCCAAAGAAAAAAACGATAGAGGCAATTTTCAAAAGATCCTTAGCCTATCGTTTTTTTCTTTGGATTCCAATAGCCCTTCCTAACCTTTTCTTCCTAGTCCTAGTCTGGGGAAAAGTCCTTTGCATTCAGTGGGCACCGTCCTTTATAGGGATATAATCTTCTGTTTTCTGTTCACAAAGTTGAAACTCAAGGTGCTTTTCTTTGGGAAGATCCGACTTTATATACTCCAAGATCCCTTGGATCATTAATTTTACATCGAAGGAATCGATGAATACTTTTCCAGAGTGGATTCATCACTTCGTTTCATGTACCATGATCCGTGTGATCCCGAATCAAAAATCCCGAGCCGTATCATTTTACAGGAACACACCCTTAGATAAATGATTCAGTTACCCAAGCTAAGTTAGTCAACACTGAAAAACATGAAACATTTGTGGACGAGCTACCAATGCCTAGAGGAAATAACGGAACGATCATCAGCCTGCCTAGCTCACTTTGTGCCCGAGTGCTTTATTCCGGCGACGGAAACCACGGACGCTAAAGGCAAGCCCTCCAGGAAAGCATCCGCAAGCGAAATACTAAAAACTACGCAGGATCAGGGATCATGGGGCAGAGTTATGACAAAGAACTTGTCACAAATCACGTGCCTGGAATATATAGATTACATTTGACTAACCAGCGTCATCGGTTTGTGATCTAACGAGTCCAAGAAAAGCCCTTAGCCAATGTTTCTTTAGTTAAACCGAAGAAGAATGATGGAATGGGCCCGACCTGCTCCCGGTCATCTCTTATCAAACGACTGGACCTTTCTCCCAGTTGGGCACTCCCCGAGACGTACCCTGGAACAATTAAGATAATTGGAATCCATGATTGCCAGATATATGTATGAATTGAGGCCACTGCCGAAGTCAGATCATAAGTAATTATCGAAGCAGTGCCGGCTACCAAGGAAAATTGGGAATTGCAGAAGAGCGAATGATCGCCAGAACGTCATGATTTTACAACCAAAACGAGCCAGATTCCAATTTTAGTTTGATCTATTTACAGTGTAAATCGTTATTTCAAGCAACCACAGGTGTGCATCATCGCGAAAGAATCGGTAAAATCCCACAAATCTGCTTAATTTAGTAGATCAATTATAACCACACACTTCCGATGTACACACATTTACCATTCAAATAAATCCGTTATCTTACGTGGCGCAACACACAAAGTTCCGGATATTTGCAAGAATGCCATAAATTGCATGTACATGTCAGTCTACGTGTTGGCTTGCTGTTTAGTCAACCTGCAGAAGAGTATCTTGAGATAGACACCGATCTTTGGTTTCAACTGTGAGATTTTGCCAAGATCAAAAACTTCCTCCTGACTGATTTAAGCTTTTCGATTTCTAAAGTGGGATACTTTCCTGGCTCATAGCTAAATAAACTGAAGTAATTTTCTTTTGATCGTGAGTCCAAGAGTACTCTGGTGACTTCATATGTAGAATATATATAATTATTACCAGTTTACAAGTTCTGAGATGCCTTGCGGATTTTGGGATAGAGGATGACAGCGCGAGAATTAGTCCGAGCATTTTACTGGGCTTCTCAGCAAAACCTACAGCTGAAAGGTTTCCCAGAATTCCTGGCGCTTACTGTCTTGCTATGGTGTGAAAATCATTTAATGCCATTTATCTCACCGCTTACATTCTGATGCCTCGTGTAGGGAAATGGATGTCATCACTTCGAATGATCCCATGATACGTTATCTTAAGTCGTGTTCGTGTGTGGTACATCCTAAGTTTTCAGGGAGTCGAGAGCTTTCTTGTCACTGTTACATGGAATTTTCCCATCTTAAAGGACCCTAGTCAGCTTCCGCCAGTTTCGATGCCATCGAAATTATCGATATTGCATGGTGAAGCGAAATCTTATTGCTTTGCTGTAAGTTGTGTTCCTGAAAGTAGATTCAATTATCTTTAGCAGTTTCACAGTGATAACCTTCGCTCCGAATAAAACATAATAGCTAAACTCTCGCATGTAAACAAAAACAACGGTGTGTCTGTCTAGGGCCCTATAACTACAGTTAAAACTGTTAAATACACTCCTGGCTCAAACAAAAAGTGACAGCATTAACGTCAAGATACAGTTTTCACAAACCGGAAGGTACAATGCAGTCGTTGTTTTTTTGGCTCGGTATAAAGGTCATCCTCTTATAATAACAGGATAGCCACGCGGCATAAAGTGTTTGAATTAATTAATTACCGCATTTTTAGGAATGTATCCCACGCTAATAATGTTGAAATACCTGTTCACGCGTTGGCCACGTGTCAGGGATAAAACGTTTTCCACAGCGGTGATGCTTTAAGTAAACAGAAAAGACATCCGCTCGTCTTATATCACATCCGGAGTCTAAGTCTAATTAATAGATTGCAGATTGGGGTTGAACAATTAATTGCACTATAAAATTGCTTGGACTCCGATCATTGATTGATGTGGTCAGACAACCACGAAGTATGGGCTTTTGTCGTCGCTATCCGTCCAATCACGCATTTTGGTTTCATTAATAAGTCTTATTAATCCATGTTGCTCCGGTTTGTAACTCACCAAGAGATCCATCCGTCCATCGCCGGACACATGCTCCAAGTTTTACAATATTTGGGCGGGATTCGAAACAGCTGGCCACCCTTCTCAAGAGACCGTGCAAAACCCACGTCAGTTTGTTTAGATATGAAAGCCCAGGAAATCGCGCAAGGTTCAAATTGAGAAGCGGAAACCATCCTTACTCCTAATTATAAGTTTTTGAGAAACTATTGTGACACTTCCTAGATAGATATAGGAATCATTCTTTATTCTCAGAATTAAAACTCAAGCTTATTTCAACGATCCATGTTTATTGCTCAGTAGTCCCAGGGTATTTCCCTTGAAATTTGGAAGGGGGAAAGGCCCTTGGAACGAAATTGATGAAATGCGCTTGATAAGAACTTTGAAAGTGAGATGTGCATCACTTGATGAAGCAGTTTCACTTCATGGGAAACGTGATAATTTTCGTACGATTGTTCAATACCAGCAAGAGACGATAAGGATCGTCGTCTCTTAGTACCAGTCAATCGTGAATGTGCCTGCAGTTCTCGTCCATATATGTATACATGCGTCCTCAATGTGTTAATCAGATCCAGATCAAGAGATTTCGTGACTTCATAAGGTAAGTATTTATAAAATGTAACTGCTACTTAAATATGACCCAAGCCGGTGATCTGTATGCAGAAATATTACTTTGACTTGAAATCTTTTCCTGGATGTCATTCAGTTGGATTAGGAAATATGGTTGGTCAAATTTGACTAATACTTGTGTTCAGGTTCTATGTGATATTGGTACGGATGTGTAAAAAAGGAATCTATGCACAAACAAGAAAGTTCAAACTTTAAGATAGAACCTTTAAGATAGCCTATAAACATTATTACTCGATTCAAAATGGAGGATCGTCCTGTATTACCAGAAAAACACGAGTAAAACGTCCACTAATCAAGGCTGAGCTTTTGACGTTGTAAAGTTTTTAACTTCCAGTCTAAAACGTTTTAAATAATTAAAATTTAAAGGCGCACTTTCATTTTTCACAGTTGGTAACCGAAGGCTTTGACGTTATTAAATTATTAATCGGAGAACACTTATACTCAGGAAGATTATTGCTCAAGTTGATGAGCGATCAACAGTTAAAGTAGATTCCATATCATTTTTTTTTCCATTTAAGAGAAAGAATAACTAGCGAGGCTAATGGTGTATTTTTCGTCGAACACCTGTTCATGCAGTGTTTGCCCCGAAACACAGACATCTATTTAAAGTAAATGTTTACCTTTACATTTACGTGCTCAAGATTGGACGTAGAGATAAAGAGGCAAGAGAGTTCATGACTAATGTATTCAGTATTAATAGGATCGGGAAGTACAGTCCGGTGGGAAAAATACAGAAACACACAAAACTATTGCGGAAGCAAGGGAAGATTCGCCTACGCTTTTCACTAGTTAAGAGTTACTTTAAAAATATACAAACTTTCAAAACCAAAATCCTCTAGACTACTCGATAAAGACATAGAGAACTAAACAAACCCGAGACTGACAGCTTTTAGAGTTTTTGTTTGAGACAATCTGATCAAACGCCATTTCACTATGATTTTTGGAGATTTGCCTGGCTCCTTTTAATCGCACAAATATTTTTCTTGTGTAGAATGCAAACCTTAGTTATTGATTGCGTGAAAACGTGAGACCTTGCATGGGTGGTACGACCACTCACTCGAGGGCGTAAATCATTCTTGATAACTTCTCCAAAAAAATTATCACGAGTGAATAATAACTTCATTTGTTCTCCTGCCTTCGTCATGTACGGCGGTGATCAATAACTATCGGTATCAACGAATTGATAGTTAACTTTGTCAGGCCGCCGGATGCACGGCACACAGTTATTCAATTGACTTCGTGTGTGATATATTCTAAGTCCGTAAGCTTTCATCGTTATGCAGCAAAGTTGTCAGTCACCTGTTCTTGAGTTCGGCGATTTGACAAGCGTAATACTCACACCTAGAGTAGCTAAAATATAAATAAGGAAAGAATACTGACCTATAAGTTTCGATGTACTCGCTTGTTAACCTAAAAGAACAAGCCAATTGATTTGTGGCTCGGCATCCGTAGAATCTGAATTATGCCACAATTTTGAAGATTTTCCGCAAGACCATCTGTCAAGGTTGAGTTCTTTTATTCGCCGATTGAAAAATAAACACCGTAACCAGAGGAAATTAACATTGTTTCTTTATTACCTACTTTGTTTACTCTGCAGGCTGCAGAGGACTGAAGACGGTTGCATGGTGCGACTCGGTTTGCATTCCACAATGGGAGTTTGGAACAAGACTTCCTTGAGCGCTACAAGAGAACTATGTAGCATTTGTTTGTTTAAATTACATAACTTTAAAACAACTTGTTTAAAACACCTCCACTTATAATCTGATTACATTACTTGATAAAAAAAATGAAATGCAAGACTCTTCGTCGGATGGAAATCCTGCCACCCTACATAGGGTACAAAGTTTTACGTCAAATAGACACGCCTGTTGGTGAAAGCCCTCCATTCGGTAGCCTCTTTAAAGTCCTCGCGGCCCATTAAATGTGGTTAAATAGACTGCATTGCTCAAAGTTTGAACATAATTAGTGAAAATATTACTAGTATCAACTCGTAAGAGTCCCGCTCGAAGTATTTTTCTGGCCTCCCAGTAAAACATAATTCAGCTCAAGCCGACCTATAACAAAAAGCCTTTCGTAGAAAAACAAAACCGACATAAAATTGGAACCTAATTGCTACTATTTCCGTCTTGCGGCAAGCACGTTCTAGTATAAAACAGCAAGGCTTTGAAATGTACGACACACACATTTTGTTGGCTTTCTCCCCGCTGGAACTCTGTTCTATCATTTTGATCATGGTGGCAAAGTGGCTGGTGAGTACGTCTTATAAGTAGAACAAAATTGCTTGTTGAGTGGAAATTAAGAGGCTATATAATTGAATATTTCTGGAACGAATGCAAAATGCAAAGTCTAACATGTCTACGTATTGAAATTGATGTTTGAGAGTGAAAGAAAAGAAAGAGATTTTAGGGTCCGTTTCTATACCAAACGGCATAGAAGGCGGAAGAACCAGTTATGTATTGAGACTGTGCATAAAACCTAAAATCATCACTAAAAAATAAAATCATCGTCTTAAGGATTGCTTAAATTGAATTGACAAACGAACGGAGAAGACATGGCAAATATAAGAAATTTAGTCTTTTGACTTATATGAAGACGCACTCTCAAGGCGGATAAACATGACAACTGTTTAGTCGGGTTTTTTTTTTAACCTTATTATTATTATTATCTTTATTTTATTTTTTCTATTATTATTACCTCTACTAAAAGTTACTTTCAAGTGAACTGTGTTGCTATGAGTCTTAACCGCGTCACGCCTAGCTGGATTACACGAGCTAACCACCTTAATTACACTGATCATGAACTAAGCCGGTGTTGTTACATGCAGTTGTTATGAATCTCAAGCAGTTGTTGTGCCTATTGCATTATCAACCTCAAGATGATTTGCCCTTTTGGTTCTTTCGTGCCATTCCTCTCTTAAAGGCGGTAACAATTAATTACGCGTTAATGACATCTATCGCCGACTTCAATAACTCCGCCGACCTACTAACGATCTTAGGACGACTGTTTTAGCGTAGATCAGAGGGTTATCAATTTGTCCCAAGCGTGGTTATAAAGATAACTCTCTCTAGTCACGTTTTTCTTTAATAAATACATTAATTCAGCTAAAGAAATCAGTGCAAACCAGCAAGGGCCAAAGTAACTACCACGAAAGCTAATCCTTTCTCCGGAAGTCGTTGAAAAACGTGTTTTTTCCGCAGATTAATTTACCATCACATCTAAGTAGGTCTGAGGAAACCTGATCGAAGTGATTTTATTTTAGCATTTCTATATTTGCGACGACCATTTGTCCGAGATGCGTTCAAACTTACACCTCCCTAGATCTCACAGTGTTTTTTGTTGTTGTTATTGTTGTTGTTGTTGTTGTTTTTGTTTTTCAATGAGCATTAATTTTGGAAAGACAGTCACAGATGACGAGCAAAAGGATACTGTTACGTGCGGAAAATATCAGTTAAAAACTATTCTTTTTTAAACGCAATTTGATATATATATCTAGTTTCCGATGACAGGTTTCTTACGAACCTACTCTCGGTTTACTTGCGGCTATTTCTGTCTTGTTTACGACCTATACATTTAAGGACATTCATGTGATCCAATTTAGCAGAGCATTTAAACTTCTGACCTTAATCTCCGCCTTCTCTTATTAAAACAATGCCGCTTACCTAAACAACACTTTTACCGCATACACGCTTGCGAACGGCTTTGTTTACTTTGTTTTTTTTTTTTTTTATCTTGAAACAACTTAAATTTTAACGGCTGAAGTATTTTAAGGAAATATATTATTTCATCGAGATTGTATTTTAAAGAAAAACAAATCAAAACTTTGGCAGTTTGCCGATTCCAGAACATGAACGTGAAACAATTTCTAGTAAGACTCTACACGTGGCTACAATTTGCATTTCCCAGTGAAACAACATTGCGTAAACTCATATTGATCGTTTGTCCCAAGGTTCATAGGGTGTGGTTACGTCTTCCGCAGCGGCTACCCACGTTTGGATGGGTGTGGTCCCATAAACTCCTGGTTTCGCATCGATCAGTAAGGGCAACTTTCATCGACTATGTTTACTCCAGTGATGCATTTTTCGTTACTTTTTGGGAATTGCAATTAACAAATAGTCAGACCCGACATATTTAATACATCTGGAGCAAAGTATTGATCACCATGCTTGAAATGGAGCAAAGTTTTTCCAAGTTTATCCAAGATAAACGAAACTATTCAAGGCATCTGCATCACTCACTCGCCATCATCCACATAACTTTAAATTTTCATTGCTTTTATTTCCAACCATCAACTCTCTTCATTTTCTTTATGTTTATTTTTGTTTCATAATGATTTACGGCAACCTTACGATGCCATAACTGACAAATTATTTTTTCCGAAATGTCAGTCAGAAGATGGATCGAGTCATCTCTGTTCCTTTTCCCCTCGAGTTAAACTCCTCTAAATCGCTGCTTATAACGCTGCGGTAATTTTGTTTCAGTCATGAATGTCACTCAGAAAAGGGTGTGATGTTCGTAGTGGCAGCATGATTTTGTTAATAGCTGCCCTACGACATTGACCTTCAAAATAAAGCAAAAAAAGCGGAGCAATTAAGTTAAAAATAGCCAATCAAAACTTAGTACCATTGAACACGCTAATAAACCCAAGACACTGAACTTATAGCTTCCAGTATTTTTTCCTCTTTTCTTCTATCGAATGATTATTAGCGCAGAGGAATTTCGAAGTAATGTAAGCTTTGAATGAGCGTCGATAAAATGAAACAAAGCAATCACTCTTGCCAACAAAATACGAATAACCTCTTGCAAGCCAATAACGTTAAACTATGCATGCACCAATCGTAAGTGGAGAGGAAATTACTCTGGGCTTTTGCCAACGACGGAAAAACTCGAGGAAGCACTGGATTGCTGACGAGGTCTCGTTTGCAAGTACACGAGTTCAGAGCGACTCCGTAACACAAAGCCAAAGTATTCAGCAAACTAAGACTAACACAGAAAATTAGTTTTGGATAATCAAAATTAATTTATGCACAGCAATAGTTCTAAAACCAGTGATCAATTACCCTAAAGGCGCACGACTCTACTACCTGTGTAAGTCTGAGGATTAGGTGTCGTTAACAAGGCATTTGAACTTTATATTTTTCAGAGTCTTATCATTGCTGGGATGCTTTGGACTCCAATACGAAACCAGCCATGCCTGAGGGAATTCAGCAGCAAATGTAGTTTGCGCTCAATTTACCGTTACACGAGAAGCACCTCACAAGCTCTCCTGAAGGTTGAAGCTCACAGTGATGGCAACGTAAGTGGAATAGCCTTTACAGGGAAACGGAGCGAGCCTCTATACACTGGTAAGGAAGATAGCGACAATATATCATTGTTGTTGTTTCGTTATTTTTTAATAACACATGTAAGAGAACGTCTCGAAATACATTTGATAATGAATATTAAAATGATAAAACTACGACGTTTCGAGGTCATCTTGACTTCATTATCAAGTAGAGGTGTTAGCTGTAGTTTCGAGATTAAATACAAATAAAGGTGATAGAAACACTTATTATGCTAACGTACTCTATCACCTTTATTTGTATTTTTAAATCTCGAAACTACAGCTAACAACTCTAATTGATAATGGAGTCAAGATGACTTGGAAACGTCGTAGTTTTCTTCTTTTAATATTTGTTATTTTCATAACAAAAAAATATAACTTTATATATTAAGAGAGCTTTAGTCTACGTTCAACTTAGTATCTTGCATTTTTGTCTAAGCAGAGACTAAGATGTCGAAACCCTAAGTTCATCACCAGCCGGTGTGATTACGTGGTTTGACAATAGGTTTTCAGGGAAACACTCCAACGCAACACAGTGCACTGATTAATCTAAACGAAAATCCTTTTCTGCACTGAGCTAAGATCTAGACTTTTAGAGTTCACTGGTTAGCTAGAGGGTTGAGAAAACACAATAACACTGGCACGCTGACAACGATTGTCGGGCGAAAAAGAAGAAAATAACATCATCAATGACGACGAATCAAATAAGAAAACACCCTGCCCTGTAAAAAGCGCGTGCTAAAATGAAAGCCGTACTTCTAAAATTAGAAACCCACAAGTGTTTTTGATATAACTTGATAGCAACATAGTTAGCTTGTTGATGTAATGATGACGCGAACAAAAATAATTGACATGTTGATGTTTGAAATAAAAAAAAGAGTGAATTTTCTTCCTTTTTCTCCAGTGTTTTCTGTAAGAAATAGAAAAAAAAAAAAAAAAAAAAAAAAAAAAAAAAAAAAACTATCCCTGTGTATATCTGAACTCAAAAAAGTTGCTGAAATTCAAGCCGGAGGTCTCTAACGCGCGATAGCAACTCGGAAAAAAAAACACACACACACACATTTATTCAACCACAGCAGCTCTGATGATACTCCCATAAACCACTAAATATTTTATTTTTGGTATGGCTTTACAGAATTCCTAATCAAGCGTTGTCTCGTAACCTCATCTGGTCCTATTTACGCTGTCATGCATTGGAACCATGATTCCAATTATAAGCTGGCCGTTCGCTCCGGACAGGTAGAACTCGAGGTAAGAATAAAGAGGAGCACTGTAGTAATTTGCTTGTCTTTAAGTGGTCTAGGTATATTAAGCCTTCTCTGTCCATATTTTAAAAAAGCCAACCTAATCTTATAAGCTTCAAAAAATGCATTTTAAACATTTTATGAGCAGTTATAAGGATCTGGGCCATTTTATCATTTAAATTTTTAATTTTCTTGTTTCAATTGTTAGACTTGATCCAATGCTGTGCTTTTTAATATTTCAGTGTGTCTCATATTTTAGTTTTATATATATATATATATATATATATATATATATATATATATATATATATTATCGTTGCATATTTGCGAATCTTTCTATATTGTTAATGTTTAATAGTTCATCTTTTTATTCTGTAAATATTTATATGAGGGCCACTGGTTTTTCAGTTATTACTGTTCTGTTTTACCCTCGATAAATAAAGTTGATTCTTCTTCTTCTTCTTCCTCTTCGTCTTCTTCTTCTTATTATTATTAACATTATTATTATTATTATTATTATTATTATTGTTATTATTATTATTATCATCATCATCATCATCATCACAAGGCAAATATTTACCGGAGGAAGAATCAGCGGGATAGTTTACCAAGGGAAAAGGGGAAACAGTCCCCTATTCTCTCTTTTTTTTATTAAATAGTAGCACCAAATTAGCAATTGGGCAAGTAAAAGAATCCCGTGAGGTCTAAACGATTAAGCCAATGGAATGGGTGGGATTCACTGGTTTTATATATGCTAAAAGATTATAAATTGTTTTATTTAAAAGAGCTAAATGTTTATTTCGAAGTTTATTGAGTGGTTAAGTGTTTGATTTCACTGTTAGTGAGTGATCATTTTTATGACCATATTTTCTGTCAATATAAGCAAACCAAAACACAGGCAATGAAGTTGATCTACCTTTAATCATTGATTAAGTATTGATTGGTTTTCGATCAACAAGCTCATAGGTATAAGGAGCCTTGCGATGAGTCAACATCCTATCGAAGGGGTGGAGATAAAATGAGCGCTTCAAACAATTTTACTCCCCGCACCCGGCATCGTGAACGATCCTTTTATTGTTTTTTTCTTTCCTTCCAGAGAACCTCATCGACGAGCGATGCTCATCGCTTCCGACTGGGCAGCTCCTCAAACTTCCTATACATAACCTTAAAATCCAAATCAACAGGTCAGCTCTTGGAGTCAAGCCAAGAAGGTCAGGTGCAACTGGCTGTCATTTCCTCAAACAGTGACAGAAAGACTTGGTTCCAAATGAAGTACTGCAAGTAAAAACAAACGTATATAATGTCACAAAAACATTAGGAACATTATGCAATCGAATTGATTGAAAATAATAATGTGGATAGTTTTATTTGTACTAAAAAAAATGCAGAAAAGTTAATTTTCCAAGAATATATTTATGAAATTATATTGAATTATTTACTAGGATTAATAGTGAGTAATTGCAACAGCGCGCTGTTTACAAAAGCCATTAACTGGGCTTTCTTGTTCTTTTGGAACCGGGGGAGAGGTGGGGGGGGGGGGAGTGAGGGACTGCTTTTAAGGCACTCACCCTGTAACACTTAGAGTTGAAAATAAAAGTTGAAGCATTTATAGCAGGCTGAAAAAGATTTCTTTTTGAGGTCCGACTGACACAATCCATATTGGGTCTAGCCAACATCTTGCATTTTATGATTTTTATAAACAGTTAGGAAACCATCAAAAGAAACTCAAAAATAGTCATAACTGCTAAACAATGCTAAAAAAGGAGGAAAACCGAGGAAACAGCAAGATCTTTGACGAATGAAGTATTACACCCAAATAATACCATTGCTTTATTTCTTTAAAAACTTCATAGTGTTATAAGTTAGTTGATGAAGGCCTCTAAAGTACCCCTCCTCCTGGTCCGAACTGATAGTGTAAATTATTGAAAAAAACGTTTCAATAAAAAAGGTACCGGTGTAGTTGAGGCTAATTTGTAGTTAGTAATGACTTACCGATATTTCAATTGTAACCAGCAATTTTTTTCTATCAGTTCTCTGTTCAGCTTTTTTTTTTATTATTTTACCTAAGCTCATCGATTTTAATAAGATATAACGTGTTCACCAAATCAAGCGAGGCTGATCCAAGAGAAAGATTATCACGATCATAACGATTATCACGATTCCAGTATCATGATATCGGAAATTCCTTTTCTTTTCTTTTTTCCTTTTTTTTTTCAAATAACTTGGAACACCTTCTGTTGAAAGGAAAAAAATATATATGCATTAGCTTGCCTAATTAAGTACGACCAATGCACATCACTTCTACTGATATTTGCATGGCATATAGCTGTTTTTATTTGTTTCATAGAAATTTAAAATTGTAACTGAAAATATTAGGGCTGCCATGTCACCTATTTATTTAATGTTGTAATATTTATGAAATCAGACAGAATAAATAAAGTTTTAATTTTTTATGCTCATTTATTTATTAAGAACCCCTTAGTTTGGTATTAAAGATTTAAGTAATAAAACTCAGATAGTTTATTAACAAGTAGAGCGCCTTTTTTTTGCTAAATAAAAGAACGTTGTACAGTATTTGGTTTCACACGATAAACTCCTTTTTTTCACACGGTTTTCTTAATGTAACCTCATGTGGTATCTTATTTTTTTCATTCGTAAGTCACCCCACCCTGTAATTGTTCAAATGATTCCATCAATGCTTAGTGACAATCGCCTGTTTATTTTGATAGTAAACATCTTAAATCTACTCCCTTAGATTTCAAAATTTAAATTAAAAAATCTCAGAAGAGCTCCAAAACTGATAAAAAAAATCAGAACAAGATAGACACAAAGAATGTATCAGTCACGTAACCAAACAATTGACACGCCAGATTGTCTCCTGATTAATGAGACCCTGCTGGTGTGCAATTTAGTATAAATTGTTAAAGCCACACCCACACAGGGGAAGGGGCAGATCTAACAGTACCAGCAAGGATATTTCTATGGGTAACAACATTGCAACCCCCCCTCCCCTTTGCTGGGTGGATACAGGAAACAGAAACAAAACACTGATTATGGTGGCAAAACAGCGGTGTCTCTAGGGGAACCTAAGTTACTAACGGGACCAGAAGAGGGGTGCCCTTCTGGGTGGACAATAGGTCAGATGGTACGATGGCACCATCCTGGAGAGATCCGGACCTATTTCCTTGGAAGTAACATAGGATGGACCAGAAGAGGGGTGCCCCTCTGGGAGGACAATAGGTCAGATGGTACGATGACACCATCCTGGAGAGATTCGGACCTATTTCCAAGGGTGGCCATAGCACTTACTGTGGGGCAAAGTGCAGCCTAGGTTGCACTTCCCTGCCACCAAAAAACCTTTATTGACTAAGCAGCTATAGTTTACACACAATATAACAAATAGAATGTGGCAATGAAGAAACCGAGAAGGTTCAGCAGGAGAAAGCCACCCTCTCATGAAAGGTAATTACAACCACATAGAGGAAAAAGATGGGAAAGGACAAAGCTACCAATACAGGGAGGGAGGGAGGGGAAAGGGGAGAACAGCCTAGCTTGAATACTAGCTCACAACTGGGACAGGGTCAGAAAACAATGGGATTTTACTAACTGGGGATTGAGGGAGTTGGAAGGGGTATAGCACGCTGAAATCACATGAGAGCATGGTGGAAAATCACTGGGAGCTTTGTCGTATGATTTCCCATATGGTAAAACTATTGGGTTGCATTGGACATATACCTAAGGTTCTTGCACAATGGCTAATAGGGGAAAGATAACAGAACTGGTGACAACCTTAGATGACAGCTATGATGTAGACTACAGAGCTCATTAACCACAGTTTAAATGCTTAAACTTCTAATAAAGTTAAGGAAAAGTCAGAAACTTTAACGTACTGTGGTTTTAATTTTGTGAGTTTCAAAAGTTTGAAACAATTGCAGCCCATTCCTCCTTATGAGGTTGAAAAGAAATAATTATCTTAACAAAGCAAGTTGAAGGGAAAAGACAGATAGATAGATCATCCATGGTCTGAGCATTCGGCGAATTGCAATTCCCTAATTCCTACTACGTGGGGCAAAACTGTTCTGGATCGACTTTACAACAAAAAAATGAAACAATCTAAGCGATTAAGCGATTTATTTCCACTATGGAAAGTTATTTGTATACGGATCACGCAAGAAAGGCTTTCGTTACAACGTGTTCAAATTTGGTATCTGAATCACAAAAGCATGCAAAATCACGTGATTTTTGAGAAAAGTGAGTCATATTGAAGTGTTGTTTTGCAAAGAACATCGTTACGTGTTGGTGGAATTTCTGTCAAGAATTTGACAAGAAAGTATGAGAAAGACTTACAACTTATTTGGCCACTGAAATGCGATAATGTTTTCAGAAACTGATCTTCTTTCAAGTCTTTAAACTGTTCTCGCTACCAGATCGATCTTCCATCTGTTTTGAAGATGGCTGCCTTCAGCTCGCACAATTTTACAAAATACTGCTGGTTTAAAGCGTTTTAGGTCAAGAACTGCAAACACTACAGTTTGTGCTTTCAGGAAAGTTTCCGGACGTGTTTCTGGGTCCATCTACCAGGAGCTTGCCATTTCTCATTTTCTTGCATGACAGCTTGAAATAACTTTGTTTGGTTTACCTGGTAGCACCACAACCGTGAATTTCTGATTCCCTAAACCGCTGATGTATCACAGGATTATAGCGCTGTTTAGATGGATTATTGCTCCTTCCTCGTGCCATCTCGTCGAATTCATGAAAAGTATTTCACAAACCGTAACGATGTTCTTCGCACAACAGGATTGGTCTAACACTAGGATGTCTCAGAAATGGCGCAATTTTCCCTACTTTTGTGATTCAGTCTGCAAATTTAGATACGCTGTAATGCAAGTCTTCTTTCCGTGATCCGTGTGAAAATAAATTCCCACGTGTGGAAGTTAATAAGGTTTAAGATAATCATAATATTATTTGACTCTTTTTGCTTGCTTCAAATTTTTGTCGTAAAACGTCGATCCAGAACAGTTTTATCCAGCGTACTAATTGTCTCCTAAAAGAAACGTCAAAAACTGACAACCACCTGCTTTGAAATTTTCACAGACAACCGACGAGTTCTTTTTACAATCATCCACCGAAGAATCGAAGACATCAATATAGCAGAAAAAATCCAATACCACTTCGTTGCAATCCACCACGCCTTTTTCAAAGGATCAACGTACGCAATTACGTGATCTTCGAAACCGTCTATCACAACTTCTTCCTCATAGTCCATATATCTATCCCGATGTCTATTGCGTGCTTGAAAAGCATGAGAGAGATTCTTAAATAGATTTTTCGTTGGCTCATCAGCAAAGTGGAATCCCTTCTTCATTTCCATTCTGGTCAAACTGTAATTTTCTAATCCTTCTGGGAGTTCAGTAATGTCAGCCCATCCTGTGAAACTTGAAGGCGAGAAATAACCAACGTAAAAAAAAAAAAGAAAGAAAGAAAAGAAAGAAAAAAAAATCGCATGTGCTATGCCCGGGAAGATTATCTGAAGCTCTGGGCAAAGATGTGCTATCAATTAAAAGCCCAAATCGTAGCTTGACTGCTTTCAAGCCCAACCCCGCCCCCGCCCCCCCTCCCACCCTAACGGGAGGGATAGGTGGTACTTTTTGTAATGGTCTAAACGTGAAGGCTCCACCCGTAAGGAGTGCCTTCTTCTTCAGGCTTCAGGCATATAAAATAGCAGGGATTTCACAGGTTTTGGTGTAGGGTAGAAAAATCTCATTTGGTTATTTTCAAGGGTCTTTCATTAAAATTTTCGAACTGTCGCACCTTATGGCTGTATCATTTATAAATGAAATAAAATTTATTAGACACTTCAGTGAAAGTGACAAGACTTCCTTTTTTGGCGACTTATTCATAACACGGGACAGTTACGAAAAGATGTGAATGGAGTACCTTTTTTAATTGAAGGTATACGAAAGGCGCACCTTTTCTGTCAAAATGGTCTACATGAGAATAAGAGGTTGGACGGCCCTCGGAGCGGAGCCTCCCCGATTAGTTTTTACGTTTTCCACTAAGTGAGAAATTACATCGATTACGTTAGAAGCAAATGTTATTTTCAGTTTTATATGTCTTCTTAGAACAAACGTTTAGGGGAAGGCGCTTCCTCTAGGCTATTGGTGTATTCAAACAGTTTCAAGCAGTGTTGATATAAACGTTACACCACACTTTTTAACTGATTTATCGTCGCTATTTTGTAGGATATCAAAATCACTTCATCTTCGTGAATTTCGGCGTTTATATTTATTTATTTATTTATTTACTTATTTATTTATTTATTTATTACTTTTTTAAAGGGCAAGGTTTGAGTTAATAATTCTTCTTCTTTATAAAGCAGTGTGAACATTTTATGTATGTAAGTGCCTTGATAAAGTTCTGTTCAATTTATTCAAATCTCTATCAATATTATAAGGTTATGTCCTATCTCTATTCTGCTTTTTAATATCTCTTTTTTTATTTTGTCTATCCTCTATAGTTTTGGGCTTTTTTTAATGCACAATTTTCAGGAAGAGGAAGGAATTCAAATTCATAATAACCAATGTGAGATTATCTCCCAAAGAGTTTATAGTCTCTTTTTACACTCCCCCGTCACCTCTTTGTAACTATTTTTGTTTATGTTTTTTGAACTTTTTTTTCTCTTATCATTATGACTTTTCGCATAGAAAAGGAATTACAAGTAATATTGACAGTTCATTTAAAGAAATTGAGCTGTACATGCTAAGTGCAAAACAACATGAGTAATCGATCATGGCCTTTCTCTTTTATGCACAATCAAAATGTAGAGTCAGATGACATCAGGACTAAACTTATCAACTCGTTAGCATCATGCATTTCGTTCGCTGCTTAACTTCGAGAGGTTTCCCTTTGATGACCGTATACATTTTCTTGCTGCTTTAAGTCTGGCATGTTATCCTCTAAAATAAATTACATATTAACGTTTTCTAAAGCCGATAAGCTCGGCAAGACTTAAAATTGTTTTGGATTAATGTCAAAGTCTGTCTGAAAGACGACTAAACGAATCTTTGATAGAAACCGCGTTCCGGATTGTTTTCAAGTGTCATTTTATGCCCCGAGGTTATTAGCCATTTTAGATGTCGACGTGGTATCTTCGTAGGAGAAAAACAATGCTAAAAGCTAGATTTTTATCCAATGATCTTACCTAAAAGCTTCTGTTTCGTCAAAAGTAACGACTCTCTCCTGATACGTCTCGATTCGTTCCCTCAGTTTTCCTCTTCGATCTCTGTAAGGAATCGCCCTTTGCTTCTTTTCGTAATGCCAGCCAGTTGCTTTGAACAAAATCACAGGCGGCCGTCTTCTGATCGAGTCTATGAACGTCATCGCGGATTCTTTCTTAACTATACTCAAACACCGTCTCGTCGCAGAGCGGTAGCATTCCAAGAGGTAAAATGCGTACAGCAGAAGAAACAAAACGGCTGGCAGTGCCGCAATGTCGCGTGGCGCGAGGCCATCGCGTTCTGTTTTATCCCCGACGGCCCACATGGTGACAACAAAGCACGAGAAAGAGAGGATGTTAAGAAACACTGAGCAGCAGGGACACTCCTCCATCCAGTTGTCGACCATGGCTCTATCATACTAGGGATTCAACGTCAAAAATAACGTATACAATTCAGTGCGTTTCAATAATCAGGATATATATGTCATATCTGCGATGTGCGAAGCGTGATAACGCCCTAGTGAATATGCGAACCGAATAATAGCGTTGCTTGAGATCTCATTGGTGGACTTCTAGTTGTCAGTTTTCTGATATCGACATTTATTACCCAATCAATCCGAAAGCTCTTTTAGCTAGCACAATATGCTAAATGCATCACATCATTTATCGGCTCAGTCTAAACACATAGATCAACGTTGTGAGTTTAGTACTCGAGACGTCCGTTGCGGATATTTAATCAAACTTTCCACCTTTACCGCTCCAAATAACAGCTTTTCTTTAATTAATGTCAGAGTTTTCTGGAGAGTTTGCAGTGAATTTGTTTCTTTTCTGTATCCATTCTTGCAAAAAAGGTATCGCGGCATGGATCCAAGAATTGCAAAAAAAAAAAAAAAAGAGATTCAGGAAGGAGATTCAAAAGGTCAGATCTCCCGTCTTCATTTCCACCGTAAACGAATAGCCCTTGGCTGTTTTCCCGATAAACCACTGCTTAAATGTGCTGAAAGCCCCCCGAAAAATAAAGGTAAAAAATATAAGTGCCAATATCCCATGGATTGTTATTATCTTTTACTGAGTTTACATCTAAAGAGTAAGTGCTAAATTGTCGATTTTACGGGACGATAGGTTGAATTTAAATAGAGACATCCGTTTTCCCAATCCAAGGCGCTTTTATCTCATACGCTATACGGCCTTGGCCATATGTTTGGTCAGATATGCGGTTAGCAAACGAAATATTTAAAAACAGCTTTGCAAATAAAGCGAAAAAAGATAGTTGTTTAGACTAGCAATGATATCCTGATAAACAACAAATCACTGCCAATTCCAGACCCTCTTATGTTCTCTTTTTTTCCGACCTGATTTTAAACTTTTGCGTCTTATGCATGCCGTGGCTGCGATTGTATAATTTAATTGGATTCAAAAAGGCGTTTACGTTATCTACCACAAAATGCATGGTAAGAAAACAAAAATAAAAATATAATATAGTAATAATAACGCCTTGGGGATTAACAATAAACATAAGAAGTAAATGAATACACGTGTGTCTTGTTTACTTTTACATTTTTTGTCTTTTTCCGTTTTTTGTTTTGCTTCTTCTCTTTTTTTCTTGTTTTTCAAATTACATGTAAATGGATGAGCAGGAAATAAATATTTACTTTTTACAGAAGCCGGTTTGGCATACCCAGTTACCAGATATCAACACTGTCAGTCTTTTATTTTAATCATATCCGTTGCACACGAGTAGCTAGTAAATCTAGGAGTCTATAAGGATAACATAGCTATTTATTTTCCATGGCTGCAGTCAGGCCCTACAGCATACATTCTATTTGCCATGGCACCTGTCTAGTTGCTTTCACATGATTTTCTTTCTCGGTACTAAATAATAGGAAATTTGACTGTCGCAAAGTATTTGCATTAGACTTAAATAAAATCGGGAAATAATATTTCTTAATTTATGGTAAGAAAAACATTACGCATAATATAAAGTAATCTTCAGTTTAATGATTTTCATATACGTAAGCCATTACCTAAGCCTTTCATTTCAATTCCATTTTTTCCAAAAATCGACCCCAATCATTTTTAAAATTTTATCATGTGTTTATTATATTTTTTGGAGCAAGATTATACCATTTATTGTTGGGTTACCTATCACGAAACCATATAAGGTAATGTTACACTGCTCCAAATCGTATTAAATGACCATCTGTAGGTAACCTTAATAATAAGATAAATGTGAGAGCATTTCAGATACGATCTCAAAAAAAATTACCAAAGGTAAATAACTCATTGTACATTTTCCTGAGTACCAATTAGCAAAGATATTGGAAAAGAAACCTGGTTTTTAAAATGTTTTTTTTTAGACAAATTCAGAAGTAGGATAAACCACCGTTCATTTTATCCCACCACAAATTCCAAATGCGGCCTTTTATTCTCAGTGTTATTTTACTTCATAAGGCGTCTTATTTTCCAATTATAATCACTTTGAATGTTTTATTCATGAAACGAATATAAAACTACCTTTGCTTTAATTTGAATTTAGGTAATGTATGACAGCTGAAACCAAAAAGGCCTCTTCCGCTACTATCGCATCGTGCCGTCACCTTTAAAACTTTCATATCACTTTTATCTATAGATCGATTTTATTTTGATTTCGATTTATCCCAAGTTTTTTTCGTCTTGCATTGCGAGTATCAAATTAGGAAATAGGCTAGTGGATGTTTGACTGGGATTGACCAAACAAGTCCAACCGCAAACGATAGTCTGAAGTCATTTCAACCGGTAGAAAACCACAATACGATTTAGTAAACTTCTTCACTTAAGTCTAATAAGTATGCTTTTTGGTGTTCCTCTTTACATTTCAGACTCATGTTTAATCAAAACAGCTTTCGGAACTGACCATTTTTCTCTTTAATAGAAACGTGTTGTTCCTATTCATAAGTTTTAATGAAGCTGTAAAATTGTTTGCTTCTCGTGCTCACTCTGGACTTCGTTAATGAAAACATGTCATACACGCTGTCGATTGAAATTCGTGTCGAAAAAGCGACAGTTGAAATATTTTAGACACTCAGTAAAAATCTTGTATTACATGCACAACTGGCCTACATACAGCTTAATGTCAGATTGTCTGGGCAAAAAGGCATCCAAACTTTAAAATACTGTCTTTGAATACCGACGTGAACGTTTGCAATGAACATCAGTGTCCTAGCGAGGTAAACAACACTTGCTGTATATTTGAAATGCTTTTAAGTAACCCGACTCCTCTAAAAATTTTAATGGAGCCCCCAATTTGCATTGCAAAAACATATACACAGCTAGTTTGCATAACTATGTCCGTATGCGGTGATTCAAACCTGGAATTTTTTTTTTCTGGCATTTTAATTGAGTCTTCACAACATTATGCAACAGCATTGCAAAAGTCAGTGAGTATTAGCAAAGATGAGCAGAAGTTTTGAAACCTTCCTCTTTTGTTTTCAACAAAATAAAGGAATATATGTTCTAAAAATTCTGTTCTTATCTCGTGAAGGCCACATGTCTATCCAATCTACCTTGAATGAAGGTGACAGCAGTGGTTAAAACTCAAATTGGTTCTCGACAAAAAGATAAAGCCTTCCGCCGATAGCATTGTGAAAAATGACAACTCTTTAACATACATATGACACAAGAATAATCGATATTAATTGGACATCTGCTCCAGAAGTAATAACATAAAACGAACAGTCGGGCTTATTTCATTTTGAAAGGTAAGCATTCACCGAAAAACACGCCTAATTTGGGCCTGCTGTTTCAGTTTCGACAGTATTTTTGCGAGCGCCCTTTGGGCTTGCTGTTCTTTAGTTTCGAGCCAATTATCAATTTTTGAAAGAGCTGGAACCTAAATGTCCGAGCATAGCAAAGGACATCCCTCGCTGGAGAAGTATGTGACTTTCCTTGCGGAAAGACCAACTGGGGTGGTGGTCATTGAAGCGTTGGTCTGCGCTATCTTAATCCTGGCAGCTTTGGTTGGAAACTCCTTAGTCCTATGGATGGTGTGCAAAAATAAAAATCTTCGAACAATTCCCAATTTGTTCATCGTCTCGCTGGCGTTAGCTGATATCGGAATGGCTATACTTTGCCAACCGCCATGCCTTACAGTTCTCGTGGTGGGAAAGCGCACCTACGGAAATTTCGTCTGTCAGCTTCAAGGTTATGTCGTCGCCATGCTCTCCTGTGTCTCGCTTCTGACGTTAACCTTGGTTGCCGTGAATCGGTACTTCTTGATCGTACGACCAAAGCACTACCAAAAGCTTTTCACCACTAAACGCACTCGATGGATGATCTTGGGGATTTGGATTCTTTCACTGATGGAGCCGCTGCCTTATCTGTGTTCCAATCACCGTTACGTTTATCACGCAGGGAAGTTCTTTTGCTTTCAAGTCGTCGAGGTCGACTTTTTCACCTTGCTGGGGTACGTCTTCGTTGCCATTCCCACGGTCGTACTCTCATTTTGTTACTACAACGTTTTTAAGGCCCTGAAAGAGCACAAAAAGCGGCTTCATAGCATGAGACGCCGAGGCGACCAGCCGACCACGGTGAAAATCACTATTGAAGACATCAACGTCACGAAAACCTTATTCCTCACAGTATGCGGATTTCTCATCTGCTGGACACCGATTGCGATCGTGGATTTCATCGGGTTTGGTCAAGGGAGCTGGAACCTTCCTCGCGAGATGTACGTCATGTACACATTTTTGGGTCAGCTGAGCACTGTGATCAATCCTGTTATTTATGGTGTAATGAACAAGACCTTCAGAGACGAATACAAGAAACTGTTCAAGTGGAGCGATGGAGCGGATATTACCCAGGATTCCGAGGAAACTCCGCATACTCAGGAGAGTAAGTGCTCTGTCCTTTAGAATAGGTGACATTTTAAACACCTACCTTGTAATTTTGCTCTAGGCAAAATGGAGTGCTTTACTAAGGTTGGAATAAAATAATATATCAGATGCATGCAGTAGATAACTTAGCTGTAGTACGATTTAAGCGAACGCAGTTCACGCACGATCGTTTTTCGTGGCTGAGCTTGAAGTGTTTTCCCAAAATCCATGCGTACTTATTGCACACTTGTACCGCACGTCACCAGAGTAAACGTTCGTACAGAAATATCGAGTTAAGCTTCACTAAAATAGTCAAGGTTCTAGTCTTTGAATCGAAGGGAAAATAAGCAATAGATTTCAAATCTAATAGAGAAATTTTAGCTTTACTGCGAATGAAGGTGATTTCATTTTCGCCAAAAAATATTGGTAATTTAACCCATATTCTATCAAATTATTTCAAACAACCTTGCTATATTTTAGTAAAGTGTCGAATGATGTGTAGCACCTGAACTACAAAACAAAACAAAAAAAAACCTGCTCTTCTCAAACTAGCTAGAAAAGAGATCCAACATAGCTCACTGCACTCCATAGTAGGTGTTTTGAGGTCAGGCGGTCTGTAGAACATGCTGTTTAGCGAGGAAGAGCACAGATGTGATACATGCACGAGCGCGAAGCGTCAGGCCAGTGCGAGTGAAGACAAAAAGAGAAAAACTAGGCTTTCATTAGAAGAGTTTGGTAAAGTGTGTAAATGAATTTTATCATAAAATTTATAACGTAAGCAAGTTGCAGAAGGGTATATATTTGATTTTCTGTTTATGTGTTTTCCAACCGATCAAAACTCACCACAAATACAAAACGCGTGAAACGTGCGCGAGCGAGTCAGGATGAATTTTGTTTTTACAACTGATTGAATAACACAGTGGCCGTCTTTTTTAAGAATCAATCACTTACAGTGGTAATATAAAACCAGACCAAGTACGAATTACTTTCGAGGCTCAAGTGAAGACCATTCTAATAGTCAAAACTATAGCGGGATCAGATATTATTTGCCATTATTCAAGACCGGATTTGACAGAACCTGTCAGACCGCAATCAATCAAAGATTGCGCCAAATGTTTCGAGTTTGAAAAATTCACCAAACAGTGAAAGGTATCATATGTTTCAATATATGTCTAAAATTTGAAAATATCAAAGTCACAGTTGATGTGATGTTTTTACTGCAAAAAGAGGACATGTTTTTGCAGCGAAGAATTGGCACGATTGCGGCCTTAAAAAATAGTCATAATGAAAAGCAGATTAAAACAACATTTGTTTGTGTGTCGAAAAAGTGAAACCGCCACAAAAATGCATCTCCCAAAACAGACCACTTCTTTCTTTCTTTCTTTTTTTCAAAATAGAGGATAATATTATATGTTATCTGTTATTCTTCACAATTATTAGCATAACAGCTAACTCACTTCTAGATTTATAGTAAAAGGCAATAGAGTTATCAGGGTAGTGGAGCGAATTCAAAAAGGTCTATGATCCGCCAAAGCTAAATAGAATATTGTTGTGTTATCGGTCTAGTAGATGTGGTCAATTACAGTATGTAAGCTGTAACAATAAGGATTGAAGTAAAACGGATGCACTGTCACTAGGAAGTGTTCACACTAGGTGATATAATAATGATATGTTCAACAGAAAATATGTAAGAGTTATGCTCATGTTTTTTAATGCGGTTTTAAGGGGTTGCTTTTAGGCGTTATTGTTGACGCACAAGGCCAGTTTCTAACGGACGCCATTTCATTTCATGGTTTCTTTGCCAAATACTGAGTTTGAGTGTCACATTCAGGAAAAAGGTGAACTCAGCAGTAACATTTCAAACGCTGTCGTGTGAGCACTCCTTAGTACATTGCATATGTTTCTCTTACTTGCAATTGCAAGCATATATATTATTTTTACACGTAGAAAAGAGAAAGAAAGATCAACAAACCATCACTTTAAGATACTTTACTGGTGACTTCAAAAAGTATACTATTTAAAAGGTCTAGATAGCAGCAGACATGTAAAGATTCTAAGGAAAACGACCGATTTTTTTAAGTTTAAAAGACATGTTTCGACAGAACTTCTGTCATCTTCACTTAATTTACACCTTTTCACGTTCTGTTGTTACTATTTGTCTTAAATAGCATTTTTGCCTACTTATTATTCAACCTGCTTTGTAATCATTCATTCAACTGAAGATGACAGAAGTTCTGTCGAAACATGTCTTTTAAGCGTAAAAAATCGGTCGTTTTCCTTAGAATCTATACTATTTAAGAGTTTAAGTATCGTAACTGAATAATAATTACACGAATAAAACTCTCAATATCAGTATTCTCAAGTGTCATTCTTTTATGACAACATCGTTAACCATGCATTTAGTTTCAATACCGCATGCATTACAAATTTGTAGACTATATCCGTCTGTTTTGTTGTTGTTGCTGTTGTTTTACTGCTTTAAAATGACTTTCTTAATGAAAGTCGTACTTCAAGAAAAATTCTGCGACGTCGCTATTGACGAGACCTGTAACATTTGCGCAAGACTAGGAAATATGTTGAGGTAACCTCGCTCGCGTCTTTATATTATTGTCTTGCAGTTTTTTTCCTAACTAAAGAATAAGAATTTAGTATCTCCTTCTCGGTCTTTATGTAATAATAAGGATCACAAGCCACCAACAAGCCAGTTCCTGCTCTCTAGCGTAATACACGCGACACGCGGTTATATTCACAGCGACTGTGATTTAGTTCCTCATGCTCTGCCACCGAACATTGAACCAAAACTTTATTTAAGGTAATGATAATTAGAAACCCCCAAAAGATAAAGACAACTTAAAAAAACAAATAAGATAAATAGTAACTAAAACAAAAACAACTTACCGCGTTGTTGTTGTTGTTGTTGTATACGATGCATTAAAATTGTTAAAAGTTTGCAGCCTTACTCCCTATATTTATATATATCTTATACTCCATCAAATATCTCTTAATCACTGCTCGGGCAAAACTTAGAAAATTGGTTTGCAAGATTTAGAACGAAAGATATCCGTGGCGACGAGCGAGGTGGTTGGTAGAAGTTGGGTGTGACTTGCGACCTGCTATGCAACTAAGTGAAAGATTCAGAAGGCCTGAATTAATGTGATATAAATAGGTCATTAGGCCCAATTCACCGGGGCGATAAGAGAATATGTTAGCACTACATAATTACCACAGCACGAATATTTTGTCGCTGAAGCACTTTGCAATTCCTCTGTCATATAGACACAATAAATAACAATAGTACCTTCCATGCCAACATTCGTTTTCACAGCTTTCTAACTGAGACATCCCTATGGTCGTGAAGAATTGCCTGACGACGAGACAGTATTATCTACCCGCAGGCCGTATATCTCTCTCCAGTTAATAATTGTTTCACAAGTACGTCGTCCTTGTCTGTGTTTCTTTCCACTGAATTATACTGTATTTACTTTATAAAGCACGTCAAGGTTTCTATGAGCTACTGTGTAATATTCCATGGCCTGCCCTTCGAGCCTCATTAGCAAGTGCGAATTCCGTCAGCGTTCAAATGCTCTTATCCAGGTACTGGTTGTGAAATATGATTGTGGTTTCTTGGCGTAATGCTAACTCTCACTCCAGTCTTACTGCGTAAAACAAGCACTGTAAGCAGATCATCCATTGACACCAGTTTATCTTGACTCACGGTAAGCTCAAACCTGAAGCAAAAAAAAAAACAACAACAACAACAACAAAATTCATCAATTGATTTCATATCCACATTCCTTTCATAATTTTGCTTTTCGCCAGTCTACCAAGTAGCATTGTTACGCCAGAATGTGACACATATACGCAGTTCGTTAAGTTAACGTCGGTGAATTATCTAACACTTAATATTTCCGATTGTTTCTAGTGAGAGAATTTTATCATTTCAAAATGGATTTATTAATTTACCGATGAAGAATCATAGCCAGAGTTGTCTTTATTTCTGCCATTGCAAAGTTTTGTCCTATGCAGTTCCTGCAAAGTCAAATCATGGACAAAAGTTAATTAGAAAACACTGCGAAATAAAGGGAAAAAAAATGCCTACATTTTGGAGAGATGTTTCAGCGTACGAAAGACTCAATCAATGCAATTTTCGTGTCTCAGTTAGGCAACGTTTCTTATTAGTTTTCAGCATCTTTCACCCTCTTTCAGCCCGTCTACTCCGATAGATCAAAATACTGCCGCTTTTGTTCAGCAGCCGCTGCAATAACAGCATCAAGGAAATACGCAATTGGTGAACACCTTGTGGCAACAGTACAAACCGTTGAAAATGAGCCTGGTGATCTTTCCACCTTTTGTTATTATCTAGTTATACTTAAGATGTCAAGATACCTAAGCAGAATTTAAAATAATTGTGTGAGCCGCAGAGCATTTGGTGGCATTTCACGGTGTAATACAATATGGGAAGACGACAACTTTCCAAAATTAGTCGGGACACTGTCCCTCAGTTTACCTTACATGAATAGAACATGCAAACAATTAAGAACAACTCGGCCGAATATGACTATGGAACAAAACTGCGGGTCTCCCCGAAACTCTACGGAATGATGAGCTGCATTTAGTGTTAGAATGCTGCCTGAGCACTATTTGGTTAGTAATATATCTGTAATATACCTTATATGGAATGGTAGACCTTACCTCACTCCCGCAGAAAATGGCATGAACGCGTGCGGGGGTCGTCCTTTACGGTTTTCCTCACTGAATCGTAAGGGATCAAAAACCTGAAGTTGTATTGTAAGAAAAGCAACGTAGAGATTAATAAATTTTCATCCGATATATTCTATATTGATAATAATTGTCTTCAAACTCTGATCAGCTGGCCCATACGCAGACGCACTTTTTGAAAGAAGGTCTTACTTGCAGAATGCGGCTGAACGTTCTATCTTTTTATTTTTGCTCGTTTCTGTTTTTTGTGTGTTTCTATTTGAATCTAAAATTACCTTTTCCCATCGTTAACGTTTTCAGCAGTTTTGTTATAATATATCAGGAGTACCGAGTGAAAACCAAAGACAGCCACGTATACAACAAAAAACGTTCTACAATAAACATGCAATAACACAACAAGTATTATCCATTTGTCTTGATAGTTGTATAAATTAACGAAACTCGTAAAAACCATACATATAAAGCAGATACGTAGAAACAATAAAAAAAAAAAAAAAAGAAAAAAAATAGGAATAAGAAAACTAAAATAAACAATGTTGACGACAATGGAGTCGAGTCTTGGTCGGCTGCTTAGTATGTCGGTGTCTGAATCATATGTCATGATTTGATAAGTGTACAAATTATTTTCTTTCTACCTCTGGATTTTCCCAGACGTAAGGATTACGATGGAGAGCAAAGATATTGACGTACAAAAAGGTACCTGCGGCAAAATATAAGTAAATGGCATGAAATTATTAGACGCTGGACCTAATAGTACAATTATTCTTATTTACAATCTTTTTGGAATTAAGGTATACTAGAGGCGAATTTCCGAGCTGCCTTCTACCTCTGTGTCAAAACGAGTCTGCGTGAAAAACCAACTCATACGAAAACGTGTTCCGCCTACAGGTTCATTTTCATGCAAATCTAGCGAATTTTCATATGAAAGGTTTTACACGAGGACTCGTCTTTTGAAACAGAGGCACAAGGTAACTCGAAAATGGCCCATTTACCAATTATAATTTATATTACTATCACAGTTATATTTAGTCGCGTGTTGTTGAGAGGTAAACAAGTCTCTAAAGCTGGTCTTGTTTTCAATCTGTCTAAGAAACCATTGTAGGTGGCATGACGATTGACTTAAAAAAGCAAGAGGTTAGTCTTACCTGGAGGAACAGTTCTTCCTTGCAAATCGTAATGCTTGTCCGATGAGCGACAGATAATTGGAACAGGAGAGTATAGTCGCATTGATTCGTTGATGCAAAGCTTCAAGTAAGGAACATTGTACAGATCTGCTCTATGAATAAAACAGTATCGATAACAATGACTGCACTGCAGTTAGCTGGACCATTAACATGTAGACTAACTCACTGCAAGGATATATAGATGGATTCATTTTTTAATCATAACGCAACAAAATTAATTGACTTTCTAACTAGGAACAAAGCCATAATCCACTCAATGTGCAATAAGATAGGGAGAGACCAATTGTTTGATGGTTACCAATGGTTTACCGTCACGTATCTGACGATCAGTGAAGCAATTTTTGGACCGTTTGTGAAAGAGGCATGAATTAGAAAGGAAAAACCTCGGTAACGAGGGTTGGCACGCAAAATAGAAGCATTTGTGCGGGAGGGGGTGACCAAGTAGCTCTTGTTTCGATCACAGGATACAGAGTACAAGCCAAGATGACAGCACCTGTGACCGGTCATTTTAAGCAGCTCTGTTTCTCGGCGCTTCAGCTGGTTACCAAAGTAACCTGATCAATGAATGATACAAATGACAAATAACGCTAAATGAGGCTTTGAGTGCTAACTTTTGCAGGCCATTGTCTTGTTCAAGTATGGAGTCAACTTCGTCTCGACACCTTTGCTGGTGCTCAGGGTGTAATGCCAGGCAGTAAAGAATCCAACTAATCGCTGCAAATAAGAAAAATAAATGCATTTTTTTTAATGGGTGAGCGATGTCATTTTTAAGGATAACAGAAAGAAGAGACCACCATAGGGAAAAATAAAAAACGAAAACAAGAACAGTGCCTACTGCATCCTTTTTAACACAGTTCGTTTTCGTTTAACACAGTTCGTTCGTTGAAAGCTTATGTTTTCAATATATTTTTAACCAGAGAGCGTTTTTATTCTAACAGTTCGTTTTCTTTGTGAGAATGTTCATAGTGCAAACACAAGAAGAAAACGTTTTTTCTTATGGATACGTTTCTGGTTACAGTAATAATTCAAAATTTAAAGGGGCAAGAAAAGAAAAGGGGATTCACGAATTCCTCACCACTCGTCACCGTGTCCAAACCCGCAAACATGAAAGTTCTCACTTCTGCTCGAATTTCCTCGTCTGTTAAAGCTTGTCCGTTCTCACGCTGAAGGTAAAATGCGATATCAAAAAATGCGATATCAACAGAAATGCCATAAGAAAGTAACGAAAGATAAACTCAAAATCAAAATAAATTAATGATACCCATCCAGACTACTTCTTGATCATGACAAACACTTGAAACAACTCAGAGCTCTTTATCAACTTGAAAGCAAGAGGCTGACGTTTGAAACGTCATATTAAAAACTCACTATGGCGGGTTTTTATTTAATGATATTACATGCCTTGTAAATATCATAATATCATATGCCTTGTAAATATCATATGTCTTGTAAATAGCTTATATTTTTATACATATATTACTCTGGGAAGCGCCTCGCGTCCTGTTCGCGTTTTCCCTTTTGGGAATTATTATCTTCTATTTCTTCTCTCTTTTTTTTTTGTTTTCATTTTTTGTTTTTTTGTTTAACTTCATTCCCAATAAAGTTTATTATTTTATTCACCTTAATCAACTACAAGTTAACAAAAGACTTTCCCATCCACAAGGGTTTCTTTCGATACTTATAATAACTTTACCCGGACCAATTCAGCGAGCTAGAAATTTTCCTATTACTCAACAAACGGTACTATTTTAACCAAACCTGACAACACGTTTTGAGCTGCTAATTAAGTTACATGCACACTATACTTCAACAAATAAACAAAACTCACGTCACTTACGTTTATGAAACGACCACTCGAAGCTCATTTTGTTCCTTATAAACATTATATACAAACGGAACAAACATATTCTTAAAAAGTAGAAAAACTTCGTACCCTGGCTTCGAGAAGGATGTCAAGAAAGTCTAAATGCTCGTCTTTCCGTAATGCTTCCTCCATTGGCTAAAAACAATTTGTTATAATCAGTATAATATGACAACAGATAATTCTGTTAATCAAGTAATTGGAGCTTCGGGCAGTCTATAGTTGTTAAAACTATATTGGCCAACTACCCTATTAGCTGACTAGCCAAAGAAGCCAAACCAAAGAGCCAGCCTCCCAACAGACCAGGTCAGTCACTCCCACAAGTCAAATAGCCAATGAAGCTGCCTAGGCTGGAAAACATCAGATTAGAAAGATATGCGATTAAAAATTAAAGGAAGCCCAACCTAGCATGCGAGCTACCCAGCGAAAAGCCATGGCCAAGCCAATTAACATTGAGACGAAACCAACCAACAACCAGCCAACTAGGCCATCCAAACTTTCTTCCCGATCAATGCAACCATGCAGGCAACAAGCCAACCAATACAACTATTGAACCGATGCAGCCAGCCAACCAGTCAATTGAACTAAACAGCCGATCATCCAACTAGGTCAGCCAATGCGACAAGTAAATTAGCGTGGAACTGATACACGCTGATTCACCGTGCCCATCGGCTAACTAGCTAACCAACTAACCAACCTTCCAACCAATTAACCAACCAGCCAACACAACTAAGTCCAACAACCAGTAGGGAAACCAATGCAACCAACCAATAAAGCGAACCAACCCAGACAACCTGGCCACTAAGGGAACCAGCCAAAAAGGAAACCAGGCGAACATGGCAACGAGCTAACAAGGCTCTCAGCCAACAAGGCAATCAGGTCAACAGGGCAGCAAGACAACAAGGCAATGAGGCACACAAGGCAACCAGACAACAAGGCAGTCAGGAAAATAAGGCAACCAGACAACCCTTGCCTATGGCTGGCGGGCCTGAAATTTGAATTGACCAATCAGGATTCAGCAGGCGGGGAAAACTTCACTGTCCTGACGTCAATCAATTTAACAGGAAAGGCAAGGAAAGGTATTGAAATCAGGCAGCTTTTCTCACTAGAGATGGCATTAAATATTCACGAAAAGGGATCTGCAATTACAAAAACATATCAGATTGCAAAAGTGAAAAATAGAAAACATTTTGTGTCTGCAAGCTTCTCGTTTGGCGTCAAAAATAGGTTGCCGGTGTTCGGCATGGCAACTTTCTCGTAGTTCGTCGAGTGTCGCCATGTAGGATAATAGTTGTGTTATTTTAAACAAATATGCTGTTCCTCGTCAAATTAAACCCGGAATTCTCAAGTTTACTAATAGAAGGGGCACAAGCAACTTTAGCATTGTCTTTATTTCTGTTAACTGCAAAGAAAAAGGCTATCATCGTGTCGTTTTGGTGGGACAGCTCGCTATTGACTGTCGCTCGTACTGCTGGCGCAGCCACCGTATGCAAGGACAAGGCAACCAGCCAACAAGGCAATCAGGCCAACAAGGCAACCAGCGAAGAAGGTAACCAGTCAACGAGACAATCAGCCAGAAAGGCAACCAGCCAACAAGGCTACTAGCCAACACGAAAAACAGCCAACAAGGCAACTAACAACGCAACTAGCCACTAGCCACTAGCCACTCCGTCACTTTGAAGTCCTTGGAGAATTACTTCAAACAATTCGAATTACGTCGAAAGGTTCATGTCAGATGTCATCGTTGTTTTTTTCCCTGTGCTGTGGTTTCAGGAAAAGGAGACACTAATGTTGTCTTGATCATTAACGTTTACGAGACACACTTACCTGATCTATTATGGCTTGTCTTCTCTTTTTGATTATTTCATCAGCCTTCTGGGCGACAATTTCAGAATTAGTGTTAAACTTTCGTCCAGTGGGAGTCAGGTTGTAGATAAAATCTGAATGGTAAAGTGGATTTCTAAAGGGGAAAACGAGGAGGAAGAAGAAGAAGAAGAAGAAGAAGAAGAAGAAGAAGAAGAAGAAGAAGAAGAAGAAGAAGAAGAAGAAGAAGAAGAAGAAGAGGACGATAGAGAAAAAAACCAAATACATCAGCTATTGGCGCAGGTTTGCTTTTATCTTAGATCTAGAGTAAAAATAAATTAGCGACCTCATATATGTACCCAGTCCAGCTGTCAGTGTGACAGTTTCTTCCTCCATTCCGATCCTTTATTTATTTTCTCTCTAATTTTGTTTGTTTGTACTGTGTTTCTGTTATATCTTTGGCGGTACAAAGAGCCAGAATTGGTGGAAATAAGAGAGCCAGTTTCTAGACTGGAGTGGTCAGCAAAGTTGATGACAGATTTTATGTGTCAATGTGGTATTGCTCGAAGAGTTAACGTTAATCATTTGGGATGAACATCCTAAATCGACGCTATTTCACTAGCGTCCCTTCCCAGAAAATCCCTCACACCTCAAACTTTAATCATGATTTAGACACCCTCGCCTAGATAGTTTAGTTTTCCTTCTGGATGAATAGCGATTGAGTACAATCAGGAAAACCCTGTCTCTCTAGATCCCTGTCATCTACGTTTAGGCTGGCTGCAAACTATCGTCGCTGAGAATAGCACAATTACAATTATAATCCTTTTTTAGAAATTATTGTCCAGACAATAAAAAATATATTCTGTCCCTCAGTTAATATTTAAACTTAACTCACTATACTGGCTAGGGTCTTCCAATAGGAAGTGCAACGTATTGGAACATTCTTCAAACCCTCTAGGCGGTCTATCCATCCCATGTGGTTTTGGACTCGACCGCACAGAGGGATCGTACCCTACTTTGTTTAATTTAAAATATGTAAACAAATTGCATTTAATATAGTGCACAAAAACGTAGCAAACATAGCAAGAGAGTTACTTACAAAAATCTATCCATGATTGCTCGGGTATTCTCGTGAATCGCTGTCATGAAAGAATCAGGCGTGCTGGGAAAATAAAACTGAAGATAAGCATCTGCTTATTGACCACTTGCTTAAAGTAATAAATATATTTACAGTTACGGATGTAGAAGTGGGCATGATACTTCCAGAGCAAATTTACCATAGTTTAGGATATCCTAGCAGAGAAGTAAATTAAGAATTGAATCAAAAAAAGCTTGCCTGGAACAGCCTGTTCTTATCTTAAGTATCCAGACCTGGTAGGTAATTATAGTACGAAGTTTCAACGGAATGGAGAAAGTCACAGTCGATTTTAAGATATTCAGCCAAGGCTCTACGTTTATTAACTGGTTTACTGATACTCAAGTTTAATTGTAATACATAGTGAAGAATGTGTAAGAGACAAAGCAAATTATCTTTTGACTTGACAATCACTCTGGTAACTGAAGGCACACTTCAAAATTATGTCCAGCGTCAACAAGCCAATGTCGTGAAAAAGCTCCACCTCGCTATTCGTGGATAACGACCAGTTTGCCTGAAATATAACAAACACAAAATTCTTGCAAGGGCGACCCTTTGACATGTGAAAAGAAATCCTTTGCATTCATAAATAACTCCACATTTGCCGCCTTTGGCTGCACTATAGATTTCAACAGACACAAGACATAAGGGATTAACAGTACTGCTCTCGACCAATGAAAATCAAGTAATTTGGATGAGGATAATGAAGTTGATATACCATGTGAAGTGAAACTAACAATTCATTGGAATGTTACTATACGTGCCAAGTACCATGGAATATTTTTTTCCAGGAACTTTGTGGCTTCATTCACCCTCCAAAAATCATTCCTTCGTTCCCTTCGAGCTAATCTTCTGGACACCGTTCGTTTTACATCAACATCAGCGGGTGTGATTGCATCAGATTGCCAAACAACTATTTCCCCCTTTTCCTCGTGGTTTTCTTCACTGACTACACCTACTACAGCTATATAAAGGCCCAACCTGAGCATCAGGCCTTATCTTAGAAAAGCGTGATACTAAGGTTAACCGAGGCCATAGGCTAGAATTGAAAATGTTGGATATCAGTCATGGAGGAGGCAAAAACTTGAAGGTATTTCTTAAAACCCTTATAATTATTGTTTCCCTGTATTCTTGAACGCAAAAAAATCTCAAACTTTACCAACAGGACTTTTACTGACTCTTGGAAAATCTTTAAGTATGGTTCTACTTTAGGAAAATGAAATGCTGGTGTCAGAAGTCGTCTTGTACTCTTCCATCTTTCCCCCTTTTGAAGACCTAGACCGATACCTGACAATAAACAAACATAGTTACTAGAAAAACACAGTCATAAACTATAATCAAACTTAAGACACATTAAATAACTCGCTGACCTTTATCTTTACGCAAGTGATTATCTTAAGATCAGTAGAATTACAGAAAGACGACTTGGTAAATAAAGAAGGACAACTGTTTGTACACGAGCCAGGGGCGAGTTTCTCCACTCCTTCAGTTATCTCTTCTAGAAACTCCTATCATGCATTATGAGAAAGGAGGGTTCAATGACACCATCTATATACGGAATTATCCTCTATAAATTATGCTCAGACAATCGGAATATTTTCTTTCGGTTTCTATCGATAGTCTTAGTTGACTCGTGGCTTCACCGTCCTCAATGCATTTCGTTTATTGGTCATTAAAAACTTCAAGCTTTCGATGCTGCTGTCAAACAAAAAACAGCTAGCATTCAACGCATTCATTCGCATTCATTCGCATTCATTCATTCTCCACAAACTTACCAAGAAAAGAAGAAAGAAGATGACAGACTGTTTTCTCCTTAAAGGTTGTGGCTAGGATTGGCTTGATCGTCTCAGGATGACAGAGGACAACTGCCGACCTTAAAGGTCCAAACCAAACACGATAGGCAGTCTTGTAAAGCTCTGTACATTCCAGGTGAAACTTCAGGCCCTGACCATCAAATGTAGCCTGTAGTGGACAACAAATTTAAAGTATAAATTTTCAAGATACGTTGAATGGCTTACGTACCGTTGCTTTAGTCTCTCTTTTTTGGGGGAGGGGGGTAGGGGGGGGGGGGCAGAAGTTACAACGTTTGTAATCACGCGCTATTTTCGTCAGCACTTTGTAGCAGTTCTTCCTCTCTAATATAAGAGAGAAAGCCACGGTGAACCACAGTAGACCACAGTGGACCACAGTGCCCCTACCCCGCCCCCCCTCCGCCAAAGAGAGATCAACTAAAGCAGCAGTACCCAGATAGAGATAAAACCGTGAAATACCACAACTCTAAAGCAAAAGTGGCGTTCAGCAATTGCGTCTTCGGAAAGGACGATAAATTTAATGACAATAGCAATGGCAATGCCAGTGGCAGTGGCAATGGCAATGACAATGGTAATGGCAATGGCAATGGCAATGGCAACGGCAGTGGCAATGGCAATGGCAATGGCAATTGCAGTGGTAACCGTAATGTAATGTAATGGTAATGGTAGTGTAAAATAATATCAAATCCAGTTAATGAAATAGAATACTTGTGCCGGACAACGAAGTAATTAATGAGATAAGTATTGAGTTCCTTTACCTAAAATTCCCTGGATAGAAACAAAGATGAATCTTAGCTCAACCATCGCAAGGGCGTCCCGTGTGGACTTGGCTCGCTTTACCACGAAGCAACAAACTAAATCGGGGATTTTCTTATCACACTAGCTTGGACAGCCTCGTTCCCAGGGCTTTTTGGGACAATGTTTTTCAACAATCAAAAACAATTTTGAGATCCGGCTTTTAAGTTTCGTTTGGCATGCTGATTTTAATGTTGTGATGTCTGATACAGTATATTGCGAGAAGTAATTCGGTGAATATCAGTTAGTCGCTGCTATAAAGTTCGATATAACTAGAATGATTTCTTCTTCTCCTCCTCCTCCTCCTACTTCTACTTCTTCTTCTTCTTCTTCTTCTTCTTCTTCTTCTTCTTCTTCTTCTTCTTTTTCTTTCTTCTTTTTTTTTTAATTATTTGACACTCGAAATCTGAACACTGTGCTGATAGCTCCCAATTCAACGTGCAAGTGGTATGCTAATACCACTTGGCGAGACGGTCGGCCACCAAACTGAAACCTCGCACGTTACGGAGCCACGTTATCTCATAATGACATACAACACGTATGTATATCATCACGCCACAACTATGCGATTATTTTTGCGATGACGTACCTTGTAAAAATTACTCTCATGAGTGGTTTACAAGATCTTCTTTCATGCAGTCGGTATATATGCGTGGATCGGAATGCATTAGGTATTTCAGGACTAAATATTCTAAGGTAAAATGCTATTGCTATTATTTTTCTGCCCACAGGAAACGGTCACCAGACATGCAGACGGATTCAGATCAGATATTGCAACAAGCCTGGTTTGTTTGAACATGCTTTTGGCTTGGCTGATTGATTAAAACAACCTTTCATTGTATATATCCTTATATACGTGCTGTTTTAATTCCTTAAAATACGTCCAAATGCGGTCTTAAGCTCAGGTTTTAGAAACCTAGCCACTCAAATTCTTCAAGCCCCAAGGATCCCCAAGGGATCAAACGGCGCAAGAATCTGTTTCCAACAGACGCGTTTGGAAATTACAGACGGTTTCATTACGTTCTTGGTGTACGTGGAGTGAAAGGTTTATACATGCGCTGTAACTCTGTTAATATCGATATAACGTTTTTAATGATATTTTAAAGGCTGTTTATCCGTCAGATTGGATACGAAGAAAGTCTTTAAAGCGATGAAGTGTGTTACCACGTGTTTATTTATCTCTCAACTACGGGCTGCAAATGTCAAATTCCGTTCGGATGAACTGCCTCAGTTAGAAGATCTCTGCGCCACTGAGGAAACTGAACTTAAATCCAACGACTAACACCCGAGATAACACGGTAAACTGCTTACGAACTATTATGTTGTTCCACGGCAAAGAAAATTTAACAAAGAATACTCGAATCACGAGTAATTTCTTAAACATATCTACGCAGACAGCCATGTTTGCCTGCTCTTCCGTGGTTTCTATTCTAATTGAAAGTAGCAAACGTATCCGGTTTTGAATCAGTTAACGTTCGATTTAGGATGATGAGTAGTCCGGAAAGGCTTTGCTAAAAATTAAGCAGTTAAAATAAAGAGAGAGATCAGGCTAAACGCTGAAGAAGATATTAAAAGGTGTGAAACATGTTATACACTCCTGTCGTTATAGAACCTTGAATCCAAAAGGGCAGATTTCCGGGATCTAGAAGATTTACTGAAGAAATGTTATCTACAACAAGATACATATTCCTGATTTACATTCAGTTTTTCGTAGTTTTACTCACAAGGAGAGAGGATTATTGTTGGTAAAATTATAAATCTAACTTAGGTTATCTAATTTTCACATCAATTGTTTCCATACAGGACTGTTCAATTCTAAGCGGGGTTCACTCGGCTACAGTCCGACTCGACTAGTGAAAGAAGTAAGATCACAATTGGCCACGTGCTTTTGCTAAATCGACTTAAGTAATAAGAGATGTTGTTAGATACACAGTCGCAGCCCGTTCTGGAGAACTGTTTTGAAATTTCTTGCAGTGTGAACTCGAGCACGCCGAGTCATGATATATCATATTTATTCAACTTTATTGCGTAACACTGTCAAGTGAAAACAAGTCCAGAGATGCACAATCATTCAAGCTTAAAGCTTAGAGTGGCCAACAATGAAAAACAACAACAACAGCGACAACGAAAACAACAACAAACGATGAATGAAAAGGCAACGGAGATTAATACGTGAAAACATGCTTATTTCCATCACACCTGATCAATGTGTCCCTTGATCCAGTGGCACGGTGGACCATCAAAGTTTCGTACTTGGATGTAGGCTTTGCCCAGAACATATGCGAAGGAGGAAGCGAGGCCGAGGGCTATGATCGCAACTCCAGACAGTAAAATAGAGTTTTGCGTCCACGCGCTGAAGGGCCACTCCAACTCTGGACACATTTCTGATTGAAAGATTCCTTGCGTCTCCGCTGACACTTCGTTGTCTAGTTAGAATTCTTGCGAGTTCTTTTAAGACCAGGATTACTAAAAAACGAGAGATTGAACGGCTTAAAGATATTTCACTTGGATGATATCGATCATGGACCCAAGCATGAGCTTCTCCTCAAACTGACAAGCTAGCCACGTGTAGCCCACTCCAATGTTCGATCACTCAATACCGCTATCGCGAAGGCGGGTAAGAAAACTCTGAGATAATGAGTATATATTTGATTTTCAAAGAATGTCAAATCTTTCAATTAATACCCTTTTTTGTCACCGTGTAGTTCTTACCATTACTTGCCTAATTAAGTGGTGAACGGTAGGGAAGTTGAAATGACCTCAAACCTACCTTCTAATCACGGAAAATTTATGTGAAAGATTTAAGTCAAGCCACTAGGAGAGCGGAATCCTGTTCCCAAGTTTAGGGCAAGTTGTAGAGTGTGCTGTCCAAGTTCAGGCTAACAGCTTTTATGTCGTGCCTCTTTCCGGAGGAGAGCGCAATAACAATGGCATCCCTTAGGCAATGTCTGTGAATGTTCTGGTTTTCACTACCCTTGTCATTTCGACACAACACACGAAGTTCAACATTGACCCCAAGGAATGTTACTCCGAACCTTGAAGCTTAAAATATTTACATGTTACGAACTGGTGTTAGGTGTCGAATGTCAGCAAAGCGGAATTTTTTTGATGTTGAAAGGATATTTTTCTTAAATGACAATCGACTGTGTCTGTTATTTCGCCAGTCATTTACTCACAAATAAAACATAGCAGCGTGTGACATCTTCATCTGAGGCCGAGAACATTTACATAGGTCTTTTGTTGCCAAAAGAACTGAACATACCTCATGAAACATCAATTACAGATCAGCGACTTCTCATTGAAACGATAAATCTTTGGTAACAACAACTGACGACATATGTATTGAACGATCTGGCATGAGGTTAAATGATATGCCGAGAATGTGTTCGATGCACTGAACAGATAAAAATAACGCACTTAAAGAATGGAATTGCCGTGAGGTGACATCGCTGGATTATTAGTGAGAGCTTTATTCGGTTCACGACCCACATAAGCTTGGAATATAACGCTGCACGTACATATCTGAATGTTTCAAAACTATATTTCGGCACATTTTTAAGGAACCAGCTGATGTTTGCTTCGTCTATGACTAAAAAAGGCATTGGGAAAAACATTAACTGGCATGGTAGCAGCTTTAACTTTCCAAATGGATTTAATAGACATTTATCCTTTTTTTTTTTAATTAGGTCTTTTATTGCTTTTTCTCCCTGCCGTAATATTATTCCATCAAAATAATGCATATGGATCGTGGTAACTTTTCTCACTGGATTGCCACTAAGGAAATATTTTAACGTGCATGGATAAATCATATATCACTCGCAATAATATGTTTCTTAATATGTTTCTTCGGTGTTGGTAGTTTATAGCTCCAATATTTACACATTGCCTTTTCAAAGGGATAATTATTTTAGCTCGAGCTGAAAACCTCTTAAAGTTATAATCTTGTTAAAGAGAATTGTCATGACGGATCGGCAACTTTACCAAAACGATATTCCAAGTATGAAGTCAATGTGCTTTAAGGTACTATCTCAAGAAAAACAAAAATAATAATTATAATAACATAAAAATAGAGAACAGACTAAACAGCTCGTTGACGAAGCAAGCTGTGGTAAGAAATACGACCTGCGTCTTAGTGGAAAATATGTTAAGTATGCTGTGTGTCTGTTAGGCATCAATGATCGCATTATACGGCAGCGGTATGAGATAAACGGTATTGCGAAAAAATTAAATTGCCACCCCGGTGTGATCATGATTCATCTTCTTTTTAATAAATGTAGATAGCCAGATTTATTCGGATTTGTTGGAACGTTCTTTAGATGCAACACCGTTGTATCGCTGACGCGACGATTCACGTGTTAACGAGCTGGATTACAATTTGCAATGCCAGCTCTCCGTAAAATTGACATGTTTACAATTATAGTTGGCGACGTTTCAGTTGTCTTAGCGAAGAATACAGTTGGTATCATCATCCAAAGTTCATCAAGCTCTACTGAAGCTGGTACTAGACGCCATCAGTTCAGAAAATTTAATTTTACTTTACAAGTATTGTTCAGAAGCAAGGAAACAGAGAAGAACCAGTATTTTCAGAGATTTAGTCCATTCTCAGCTCTAACACTGTTTCATCGACGCCATTTTTTCAGTTACAAGTTAAAATGATAGCACATCACTCCCGCCCCAGTTCAGGAAAACTCCTTTTTGTAGTAGTTCAAGGTTGATTACATTCATTACATTTTGCACGAGAGATTCATGTCTTTTACCTAATCAATTCGAAATTAGATAGTGATTAAGCATATCTGAAATTTCTGAAAGTGAGTCAGTTAAGAAACTTTTGAAGTGAAGTCAACCACTGAATGTCTCTCATTCTTCAGTAACGCGAAATTAAGTTAGTGTGCGCCGCACATCCTGAATACAAGTGGGCTAATATTAAATGGAATGGGAAGATAATTAACTTAAAGTTTTCACCCCATGATCAGTAACTCGTATACAGTCGCTAGTACAGACTGAGTAGTTAAAGGTGGAGTGTACGATATGTAAAATGTTTCTTTAGGAAGCGGTTTCTGACGGGGTTGAATCAGTGGAAAAGTTGAACTTTAATTACTCTAACAAGATTTTCAAACCACTACATACTTGAAGATTGAGGGGTAAAACCACAAATATTGTCGCTGCCTACGTTCATTCACAGCGCGAAACTCGAAATTTATCTCTAGGAAAGTGGCGGAAACTCCCGTGCAGTTACTCAGACCACTAAGTACATGCACGCAAATTAAAATTGGTTGTGCTTGTTATGTCTGTGCCCGTAGGAGTTATCCACAATTTTCCGGAGTAATAACGACCCTTGTTTCTTTGGGGTTAAACGAGTGCCAGTTGCAGGGCTATAGATCTTATAAAATTAAATAGGTTTTCAATATAGATAAAAGAAACAAATGAATCTATGTTACACCAAGCGGGATATATATATTGCCTTCGAGGCATGGGCCATCGATACATTGTATCCATAACACAACCTTGATCAGATCATTTTGGTTCCATTTTTTTTATTAGAAGTTACCTTTGAAATCGCTACTCCTCGAGTGATTGTTTCCTTCGGACTAAATACTGCTTTTGATCTGAGCTACTACTAACCGACCAACCAGATTTAAAAAGAGTTCATAATTTAACTGCTTCCATCCACAAAGCACTACGTCCATGTGTAATTACCGTACCTAGTATTTTTCCTTTTGTTTTGTTTTTGATTTCTTTTTTCTTCTTTTTTTTAACTTCCAAGCGCAGGGAGTCTAGGGAATGTTCGTCTGCGCTGCCGCCATGTTGGCTTCTGAACACAAAATCAAACGGCATAAAAAATAAATAGGTTCATAGATCGGTATTCTTGGGTTAATGTCTATTTTTAGTTATTCAGATAAGACTTTAATCGTTTTAATCACTACTGGAATTAAGGAATAACGCGGAGGTAAAGGGAAGTCATGACTTTGGAGAAAGGAAAAATAAAAAGGAATTTATAGCTTTGAAAACAAAGGAAGTCATAACTTTAAGGATAAAGTGGGAATCGAAATTTGAACGCCACAGAGCACACAGCATGCGGAAATTGGAGAATGATATGACATACCGAGAAAAGATAAGGTCATAATTCGCTGATGTATAAAGTACTGATTTCAAAACCGCCTACGCTTTTACAAAAACAAACCAGATACGTTCCTAATCAGCTGCATGAAACTAATTGATTTCTATTGGGCTGGCTGGCTAATTTCCTATGTTAGCGTTTCTTCTATTCAGTGATTTATTCCTCGTTGACTCATTCATGAGTCTTTTGATTAGACAACACAAAACATATTCCGGATGGATTTGTACGTTATAGGGCAAGTACCGTTATGTTGACCTAACCTCTCGTGTCTCCGTTGTACGATTTAAAGCCTCACGCAAATTTTTCCGACTGATTAGCAAGTATGCGAACATGAACAGGGGTTTTGTTTGGACGAAGCTTTTGATTTAACTTGAAACGAGAAGTTCGATTTAATGTCCCTGGTCAGTAAACGAAATAATTCTGCTGAGAATTGTGTAGTGGCACCAGTGCCCATCATTGTTATTGGAATTATGGCTGCATGCAGTAAAGTTCGGATAAAATACTTCGAGGTTACGTTCCTAAGTTGATCATCTCTTTGTTTGACGCCAAATTTAGAACTACAGCTTTTTGCCAAGATTAAAGAAATTCCACTGAAAGGGAATGAATATACTTAATTCGATACCCTCAGTGCTCAAAACGATGAGAATTTTCATTCATCCGATTTGTGGGCACAGTTTAGTCACTGAACTTGCTGGTCCATTTCATCGCGAGTAATTCAATCTCAAGTCATGGATGGATGTCGGAGGCTTACACTACGACTCAAATTTTCTGGGCTATGAGCACGAAACTTGAGAATTCCACCTAGCGGTTTACTGAATCACTCCGACGGTTGGAGTGTTTCTCATATGGTACTGATAACTGGCATGGAAGCATGCAAACGTACACTGATGTAAGCGTTTAATCCCGCGTGTAAATAAAAATTAGCCTGGAGAAAGACAAGCGAACTGCTGTAAAAATACAAAACAAAAGGCTGCATTTATGGTGACACCCGCAAACAAGTAAAGCCCAACGCCAAATTATCGTGTAAACAGTTTATCTTATTAGATTTAGCCTGTCACCACAAAACCACTAATATTGGAATATTCTTACATAATCGTGGATTAAGACTTTAATAACATTTTGCTAAAGACAACAATTACGATTTCATTTGGTTAATATCAGTTCGGATTAAAATCTTCTCAAGATATTGTAAGTGGACCCAGCGTCCAGCTTGTGCCATTATTCATGAATCGCGGTTCCAATTTGCCGTCTTAATTCGAATAACGTAATTGATTCGAGTTAGAGAATTTAAGATCAGTTTGAGTTTGCGCAAATCTAAAATTGTAAAAGGTAAAATTCCAGAACAGATAAGACCAAACAACCTGAACTTTCTGATAACCGAACGAAGGCGTAGTCAGGAATCTTTGATCATGTGCCGTGTTCGCTAATGGAAGCGACACGTGTCGTTTGTATTATGTCATCTATCATCCACTTGCTCCTCGCAAGGGAAACATCAGGAAATATCAACACTGCTTAAAACCTAGATTCAGATTAGCTAGCGATGACTATTAAATAATGCCCACTTCTTATGGTGGAATAAATTTGTTTCAAAATAATGCACCCCAGAACGCAGCTATAACTACAAGCACACCAATGATAAGAGCATGGATATGACTAAAATATTTTTCAAAGAACAAAAGCACGTCTTGTCTCGATATTTGACCTACATTGTAGGGGGTCGAATTAATAAAAGCGCCTTACGACAAACATGAAGTAGAATTTGTGATAAAGTTATCAAAACTTCATTAACTGATAATCGGTATACATGAACTATAAGAAGTCCTTAACAAAGATTCTGAATTGTTGGATAGGTTGAAATAATTGAAAGGAAGACCTGTTGTTTTTGATCAGTAGAATTCAATTGTTTTCACAATGGATACCTGGCGTGCCATTTTAATGGGGGCGATCGCCTATTTCAGGTTATCTACACACGAAGATATGGCAGAGGTAGTGAACAATTTCATTTGCACGCAATGCACCAAGGCACTTGAGTCTAGGGTCTAGAGTACTTAATATGAAGTGAAAAACACCAGCAATCTCTCGTTTGTGCTGCGTGGAACATGTTCTGCCATCATATTTTATCAGCGAAAGGGCAATGCGGTTATGCCTCGAGCAAGCTGCTTCCGGTCAGATTTAGATCCCATACGTGCGTAAGTGACCTTGTTAAACAGAACCGGCTATCTTTAAAACGGGGAACGGGGAACGGGGAACGGGGAATCGGAGAATCGGAGAATGGGAGACGGGGAACGGGGAACGGGGAACGGGGAACGGGGAACGGGGAACGGGGAACGGGGAACGGGGAACGGGGAACGGGGAACGGGGAACGGGGAACGGGGAACGGGGAACGGGGAACGGGGAATCGGGGAACAGGGAACGGGGAACGGGGAACGGGGAACGGGGAATCTTTAAAATGGGGAATCTTTAAAAGCGGGAATCTTTAAAATGGGGAATCTTTAAAAGCGGGAATCTTTAAAATGGGGAATCTTTAAAAGCGGGAATCTTTAAAACGGGGAATCTTTAAAAGCGGGAATCTTTAAAATGGGGAATCTTTAAAAGCGGGAATCTTTAAAACGGGGAATCTTTAAAACGGGGAATCTTTAAAACGGGGAATCTTTAAAACGGGGAATCTTTAAAAGCGGGAATCTTTAAAACGGGGAATCTTTAAAATGGGGAATATTTAATAGCGTTAATCTTTTACTTAAAAGTGAACGAGAATCTCTCAGTTTCCCACCGGAAGCTATTTATTCTGTCACATGTATCAACTCAACAGGTACAGAGACAGTTGTGGAATTTATTCATTGTAATTATATTGCACGCTATTAAAGCACATCGGTTTAGTGGGATAGTGGAGCGGTTCAAATCTCGATTCCCACTCTTTGAGATCCGCCAGACGGACCAAAGAAT